>NW_009242971.1:1085174-1087001 GCF_000388065.1 Fonticula alba | reverse complement strand
GCACGAAAAGCGACGCGCCCATGGGCCGGAGGAGTGCGAGCGCCGGCGCCGGGGCACCCGTCCACGCACACACACACGCACACACACACACACACACACACACACATATGCGCGCGTTGGCCCGTTCTCGTGCGCGTCGGTCTACCACCGATCAATGCCCGGCGAGCGGGTCCGAGCCTTTCTTCTGATGACTCAGGAGGGCACGCTGCCCTGCGTGGGGGCGGTTTTGTTTTCGGTTGCAACATGGTCTCCTCCCCCCCCCCCCCCCCCCCCCCCGTTTGGCGGGGGGGCCGGCCCCCCCCCCCCCCGCCCCCCCCCCCCCCGCCCCGCGCGGGGGGGGGGCGGAAATCCTTTCGGTTCCCCGGCGCCCCACATCCCCTATCCCGCCCGACTCTTTCACCTACACTCACCCACACTCACGCTCCTCGCCGTGTGGGGCCGCCCCCGCCCGGTGGGGGGGGGGGGGGGGGGGGGGGGGGGGGGGGGGGGGGGGGGGGGGAAACACCCAAAAGGGTGTGAAAAGTGGGGAAAAAAACCCCACAAAAAAAAAAGGGGGCCCGGGCCCGGGGGGGGGGGGGGGGGGGGGGGGGGGGGGGGGGGGGGGGGGGGGCCCCCCCCCCCCCCCCCCCCCCCCCCCCCCCCCGCCAGGCGCGCCTGGGGACGAGGAAGGCTCAAGCCGGCGGGTAATCTCGAAAAGAGATCACCCGAGCACCGCCCGCCGGGGACACCAGGAACCACCGAGAAGCATCACGCCCCATGTGCGGAGCACACAGTTGCGTCCGGGCGACCCGGGGGTCAAATGATGTGCGCACGTCGGGGACCCGCTTTCCGGACGCAGGATCGGTCCATCATCGCCCGGTGGACATGTCCGAAGACTAATGCTCGAAAAAATACACGTACCAACATACAGCCGGCATATTGGGACTTGACGAGGGAGAGAAGGAACCCCCCGCCCTGCGGAGGACGTCCCCCCGAGACTACCGCCGGAGGATCGCCCTTCGCGCAGGACCCCCCCCGAAACTCGAGGTCTCACTTTGGGGATACCGGGGGCGGGGGGGGGGGGGGGGGGGGGGGGGGAGAAATTGCCGGTATGCAACGGAAATACGGCACACCCATAGCCAGAAACACACCTCAACCAAGCTAAACAGCGCCGCCAACAGTGTACGCATCGGGACGGAAGCACGAGGAAGGGGCACCGACGCCCCCCCCGCCCGGAGCGGAACGGCGCCCAACGGCCCCGCCAGACCGGCACCCCCGCGGGGCGGCACACCGCGGAACGGGATGAGCCCCCGTGTGGGAAACAGGGGGGGGGGGGGGAGGGGGGGGGGGGGGGCGGAAATCCAGCCAATTCCACACACCTCGCCGGGAGACATCGGGGGCCGGGGCGGCCAGGAGCCTGGGGTGCTGCCCCCCCCCCCCCCCCTTGTCTTGGCCCGGCGAAAATGGAGGACGCCTGGATTGGTCGTGCAAGCCGCACCGCCCCTCTCTGGAGCCCGTCCCCGGACTAGTGCCTAGGGCTTTCTCCCTGTGACGCCGAGCCGCCCTCGGCGGACAGCGCCCCGCCGGGGGCGTGCGGATGTGGACACCATCTTCCCCGCGATCGAGAACATTCCCCCCCCCCGGCACCGCCCCGCGGACCTGTCCGCGCGTCCGTCCGTTCTCGTCCAGTGGCCCCCGGCCCCGGCCGCTTCTCTCCGTCCCAGCCCATAGCCAGGAAGTAGCCAACAGTGGCCGGGGGGCTCGGCTCACACTTCGCGGCCTAAATTGCACACGCCACACAGAGACGCGCCCACACACACACACACACACACACACACACACACACAC
>NW_009242971.1:1081126-1084479 GCF_000388065.1 Fonticula alba | reverse complement strand
TTTTCGGTTGCAACATGGTCTCCTCCCCCCCCCCCCCCCCGTCCCCGGTATGGTTGAGGGCCGGGCCGCCACAGCCCAAGGGCCCCCCCTTCGCGGCCGGCTGTGGGCGGATGGACAATGTCATTCTGGTCTACCGGTCAAGCATATCCACGTACATGCTGATCTAGTCCACAATATTCTAGACACATCCTGGGGTCTGACGGTGTGGCGTGCCCCGGGCCGATGGGTGGGTGTGTGTGCGCGCGTTTATTCGCTCCGCCCCGGGAAGAGGCCCCAGTGCCAACGATGTTTCATCCGGGTGATCCGGGAGGTCCGTGATATTTGGATCACACCTCCCTCATGCCCGTCTGCTCTTGGGCCGGAGGCGATTTCGCTGGTTTCCGCCGCACGTCGCCACAGCCTCCAAAAGAGCCCCAGCCGTCGCCTTGTCGACTCTTTCGCCAGCTCGATTGACCACCCCCCGCCCTACGTCAGCTTGGGCACCTATCATCCGGGAGGAGAAAGGGAGACATGGGGGAAAAAAAAAAGGACGATGTCGAGGGGTGATCTCACACAAGGGCGGGGTTGGTATTATGATACACATATCGGGCACAAGCCGCGCGCGCGCGGCACGCGGTGCGCGGGCGGTGCTTCTTATTTTCTTCTCTCCCGAAGAGGAGGCGCGGAGGAAAAGGGGATGGCGAAGTGAAGGGGGGAAAAAAAAAGGCAGTTCATCCATTCACGCAAGCTCCTGCCTAGAAGCAAATGCGATAGGTGACGTAGCGGCCGGCGGTCTCCGACGCGCGGGTGATCTTGATGACCTGGCCACGACGAAGGCCGAAGTAACGAGCAACCGGATCGTTGCGGACAATGCGCGGGAGCTGCTCCTGCTTCAGGCCACTGCGAGTGTTTTCCAGGGAGCCACCGCCGCCAGGAGAGAGGGAGAGAGAGAGGGTGCGTGTTTTTTTTTGCCCCTTCCCGGTCAGTAAAAGGATGACGGAGAAAGAGGACGAGAGGGCACAGGCAGGAGTGGGTGGCAAAGGGGAGGGGGGCAGCACACGTACTAGCGGGACAGGAGCTGGCGCTTCTCCTCCTCATTAAGGGGCTTGTGCTCCGGCACGAGCTTGTGCTGGATGATGTTGATGACCAGGTCCACCTCCATAAAAAGCTCATAGCGATCCCCCTCGGCCTCCACCTGGCGCAGAACCGGGCTAGTGGGCGAGTCACGCTGCACGATGATCGCACGATTGGTGTTGTTGATGATGACCTTCTCATGGAAGCTGGGGCAATGTGACGGGGGGTGCGGGTGGGGGGGGGGGGGGAGGGGGTCAGCATCGGGCACATGATAGCACGGGGGGCACATTCGGCCAAGCAGGACTGGGCACCGGCGTCCGGAGGGGACATACTTCTTGAAGGTCTCGGCGCGGAGGCGGTCGACGAAGAAAACAACAATGGTGTCAGCCTTGTCCTGGTGCTTGACAATCATGTTGAGCGAGCTCCGGCTTTGTGCGCAAAAGAAGGGGGAGGGTGAGTCTCGCGGGCTGGTGTGATGGCAGTACTCCGGGGGCCTGGAGCCACGCACTCGAAGTCATCGACGCGGGGATGCTCCTTGCGGAAGGCGTCCAGGGTCATGTTCAGATCGGCGTTGGTCACAGAATACCCACGGTCATTGAGCATCTGGAACACGGTCCGGCGCACGCGCCAGAGCCGGGTGAACTCGCGCTCCTTCTGCTCGGAGGTCATGGAGGCCCACTCGGTGGAGCTCATTGTTCGCTAGCGCTGAAGAATGCCAGCGAAGGCAGGGATGTCAGTGCTTACGAGAAGAGGCAAGGTGAAGGAGGGGCAGGGGGGGGGGAGGGAGCATGCGCCCTGGGAAAAGGAGGGTAGAGGAGAGCGTACGTCGTGTGTGGCTCTGCTTGCAGCAGCTACATGGTTGGTTGGAGGGATACAGGCGACAGGGGGAGGGGAAAGCGTGAGCATGCTGTTCCGGGGAGGGAGGGGAGGGGGAAGCGAGGGGGTATGGCGGACAAGATGGGGAGGAACCAAATGAGCGAGGGCAGGGCGAGGGCGGGGGGACCAGATGTACATCCAGGGGCTCTGAAAAAAAAAAGAAGAGGGAAAGGACAGGGAGATGGAGCGCCAGGGGAGGGGAGGCGACAGGCGGGATGGATGCAGAGCGGGTGCGCGCGCGTGGTGTGCAAGGGGGAGGATGAGCGGGGGAGGGGGGAGAGGGTGCTCGAAGGTGGATGGCGCAAATTGGGATCCCAAGAACAGTTGGGCAGGGGGCTCAGAAAGAGCGGCGTGCCGTTCCCCTCCTCGCGGGAGGGAGGGAGGGCGACCCGCCGACTCACGCATGTGGCCATGGGTCCCAGCCGGAGCCGGACGTGGAGCATTCGGCGATGCATCCGCGTGCGCGCGCGCGCGCGCGCGAGCACGTAGCCCCCCATGCACCCGCAGCGGCCCCAGGCATCTTCCCCGTCGAGGGGCTGCCCCCCTTCGCCCCGCCCCCCCCCCCCCCCCCCCCCCCGCACACATATACACTCTCACACAACAGCCAGCAGGGAGGGAGGCAGGCGCCAGGCCCCCACGAGGCGGTACAGGTGCCCGAATGATTTCCCAAACAGAGGTTAGGGCCACGATATTTGGTCGACGCGGGAATTGTCATGTGTTTGGGAAACGTCACGAGACTGATCTAGAGTTCATCTAACGCATGCGTGTGTTGTTCGTTTCTCCGCAATTTTCTTGCGTCCCTCGCGCCTTGCTCGCTCCTCTCCCTGACGCGTTCCTCTTTTCCCGCGAGGGAACCGGGGCATGGTCATTCTTCCGGGGTTCTTGCATCTTGGGCCCAAGGCGCCCAAGTGTCGCTGGGCAGTGTCCGTGGAGGGGGGGGGGGCGGGGGCGCGGGTACATGGTCAGGGAGGCGAGTGCATGTTGGACGAGGCGGTGCCAGCTGACGAGGCCCGCAACCGGTACCCGAGGGCGGCGGGCAGGGGGGGGCGGGGGGCTTGATGTATCCCTTTCAAACTCATGCGTGCGAAGGCCGGCACCCGTCAGGCCCTGTCGGCGCTCAGGCGATCTGTGTTCCTCTTTGCATAATTTGCCTTGTGCAAGGGACAAAAGCGCGCGACCAGCCAGACCGCCGCGTTGCCGTTCCGAACCCACTCCCTCCCCTCTCCCGCCGTCCCCCTCTCCCGCCCCCCTCCCCTCCCCCCCCCTCTCTCTCCCTCCTCTCCACCCTCAGTTTCACTCCCTCTTTCTCCATCCGATTGCCGACTGTTGCGCCCCCCTTCTCTCATTTGCCCCCCTTCGCAATGAGCAACCAGCCGGCTGGCACCGGTGCGACGCCTCTGCTTGTCCTCCTCTTTCTTGCCCCC
>NW_009242971.1:1066932-1081041 GCF_000388065.1 Fonticula alba | reverse complement strand
CCCCCCCCTTCCTCACCTCTTGCCCCTTTCCTCGCAGGTTTCAGCTTCTCCCCCAACATGCAGCCTGGCGGCCAGGCCGCCAGCGGCACCCCCGGCTCCACTGGCTTCGGTGGAACTAGCTTCGGGACCAGCACTTTCGGATCAGGTGGATTTGGCACCGCAGCTACTGGCACCACTGGCACTGGCTTTGGCGCGGCTCCTGCCACTGGTGGCTTTGGCTCCACCAGCTTCGGGGCGACTCCCGCTAGTGGCGGCTCCGGCGCCACCGGCTTCGGCAGCGGTGCTACCCCGGCCGCTGGGGGCTTCGGCTCCGCCGGCTTCGGTGGTGCCGCCGCTGCTCCGGCCACTGGTGGCGGCTTCGGCTCAGGCACCACCGGATTCGGTGCCTCCGCCACGGGTACAGGCGGCTTTGGCGCCGCTGCCCCGGCCACTGGCGGCTTTGGCGCTGCTGCCGCTGCTCCTGCTGCGGCCCCTGCTGCGGGTGGCTTTGGCACCGGCGCCAGCACCCCGGCTGCCGGTGGCTTTGGCACAGCTGCCCCCGCTGCCGCTCCGGCTTCCATCAGCTTCGGCACTGGCGCGACCCCGGCCACAGGCGGTTTTGGAGCCACAGCTTCCACCGCTGCCACTCCGGCCTCCGGTTTCGGCACCGGTACCACTGGCGGCTTCGGTACCAGTGCTACTACCGACAACAAGCCAGCTACCACGGGATTCACCATGCCCACCTTCGGAGCCCCTGCCTCGGCCCCCACCGCGGCCACCGATTCCGCCACCAAGCCCACCGGTTTCGGCAGTGCCAGTACCACCTCCGGCTTTGGCGCAGGTGGCTTCGGCTCGACATCTGCTGCTCCGAGCACCACCACCACCACCGCCCCGACGGCCGATGCCAAGCCGACTGCTGGCACCGCTGCGCCCTCCTTCAAATTCGGTGACACAAGTTTCGGCAGCACCTCAGCGGCGACGACGACGTCATCGGCGACGGGCACCACCGCCACCGGTGCCACTGAGACCAAGCCCGCGTCCTCTGGCTTTAACTTCGGCTTTGGCAGCACCCCGGCCACCACTGCCGCCGCTGACGCCAAGCCTGCCACCGCTGCTCCTGCCCCGGGGGGCTTCTCCTTCGGTCCGACTTCTGCCGCGACGACCGCCGCCGCTCCTGCCGCCACTGCCGAAGCCAAGCCGGCTGCATCTTCGGGTTTCACCATGCCCACGTTTGGCATGACCTCCTCGAGCACCGCCACCGAGACTGCCAAGCCGGCCACGGGTGGATTCGGCTTCAATCCTGCCACCACCACCACCACCACCAGCACCAGCACCACGGCCACTGGTGATGCCTCGCCCAAGAAGACCAAGCCGACCGGTTCAACTGGTTTCGGATTTGGTGCTGGCATCGTGGCGGGGGCTCCTTCCACTCCGGCAGCCGACTCGGCTGGCGGTGCCCCGGCCACGCCGGCTGGCGCTTTCTCCTTCAATAACAAGGCCACCAGCGGCACGACCACCGGCACCGCCGGCACCACCGCCGCAGCTCCGACTGCCACTGCTGGCACTGGGGCGGCCGCTCCGGCCGGCATCACCTCGGGATTCACCATGCCCAGCTTTGGCGGGTCATCTTCGAGCACCACTGCCACCGGCACCGGCACCGGCACCGGCACCGGCACCACCACCACCACCACCGACACGGCCGGCCCCTCGGAGGGCGGCAAGCCCACCACCACGATCACCACCACCGGCACCACCACTACCCCGGCGGCAACCGGTGATGGCAAGCCCGCGACCGGCGGTTTCGGCGCTTCTGCCACCACTACCCCGGCTCCGGGAGGGGACTCCAGCAAGACGGCTGCCGACCAGTCTGCCCCTGGGCAAGGCCTCAGCGCCTCGGCTCTGGGTGCTGCCCCGGAGAAGGATCTTTCCCTGGACTCGAGCGCCATCGCTCGCGGGATGTCCTGCAAGGTGCGCACCTTTTCCCCACCACACTCGGTGCCTCTGTCGCTGATGCTTGCGGGCCGTTACTAAGATCCCCGCCATGGCTGTCCCCCTTTCTTTCTTCCATCCCCTGGCAGACCGTCGAGGAGCTGCTGACCGAGTGGGCCACCGACCTGGACTCATATGTCGGTACTTTCCGGAAGCTGGCCTCTCGCGCGGCGGACCGCGATGCGTCCATTCTGGCCAATGAGAGCCGTCTTTTGGCTCTGCACGATGAGGTGGCCTTGACCAACCGCCTCCAGAAGGAGATTTCTGTGCGTCCGAATCCGTTTCCACTCCTCCTGCCGCCATGCTACGTGCCTGCTGCCCTCCCTGTGCCCCTTCCCCCTCCTCCATGGCTAATCCCCCCCCCCCTCCCCATTCGTCGTAGAGCAACATCGAGTACATCACCACTCAGCAGACCGATCTTGAGCGCGCCATCGATGCCCTGGAGTCCGAGGTCACCATCATGCTGAAGCAGGCCGGCGACACCACCTCAGCCGATGCGCAGCGCTTGAACTAGTGCGTTGCACCCCCCTTGCATCTCTTTCTTTCTCCCCCCCCCCGTCTCCGCCCCATGCCGTGTCCCGAGTCGGCTTCTAACTTCTCCCCTCGCAAACCCAGTCTGAGCTTGGCGGAGAAGCTCAATTCCCAGTTGGATTCGATGGAGCTGCGCCTCGAGGACCTGGTATCCGACGTTAACCAGTTCCAGGATCAGTCGTCCGGCATCGACGCGGCGTCGCCGGTTTCGGCGGCCGCCTCCGCCACCTCCGGGGCCGCCGGCGTCGGGCAGGCCGTTGCCAGTCGCGCCAACTCCCTGAGCGTCATTCTGGACATCCTGAACAACCATCTGGACACCCTGCAGTGGGTGGACAAGCGCACGACCGAAGTCCAGCGCCGTCTGTCTGCTGTGGAGGCGTCGAAGCGCCGTCTGTGAGTAGCTGCCTGGAAGGAGAGCGGCAGCGTCAGGGAGGGAGAAAGGGGGGGGGGAGGCATCCTCCTTTCCACCACCATCCTCGTGCGATGTCGTACAATCTCATCGTGCTCCCCTTTTGTGTCTACCCATGCTCCTTCCCCCCTGTCGCTCCCTGTCTCCTTCTTTCTTTCTTTCCCCCTCTCCTACCCTCTCCCTATCTCCCTCCCCCCCCCTCTCTCTCTCTCTCTCCCTCTATTCCTTTCCATCTTCCACTCGTTTTATTGGCTGGCCTTTTGTGACCCCTCTCCTTTCGTGCAATACGTGCTGCGTGCCCTGTTCCACGACCACACGTGCGCCCTGTCCTTTTTGCTCCTTCTCTCCCTCTCAGGAAGCATCCCCCCCCCCCAATACACCAACCGCCTCCCTGACTGATGCCCAGTCGCGCCAGGGGCCCGATCGAAAGGTGAGCAGCAAGGCCCAGGCCAATGGCGGCGGAACAGACTACCTGCGGGTGGAAGTCCCGCCAAGCATGCTTGTGCATGCCTCGACCAGAAGGGGTCCCCGGAGCGCGGCATGGCGGCCGATCGGCCATCTGCCAACGGGGGCGGCACCGTCAGGTGGGACTTGACACCTAAATACAAAGAATCTACAACACCAGATTGCATGATTTTGTCGAAGCAACGCGCGGGAATGGGCGGCTGCTTCCACCGTTATTCCCGCTCAAATGCACGTCCGGCCCTGCATTTCCAGGCGTGGACAGACGACCAGGTCGGAGCAGTATTAGCTCCCTTGCCTTGGGAGGGGGGGGGGGGGGGGGAGAGGGGCAGCCTTGCGCGGTGCGCAGGTGTGTCAGTGTGATCGTGCGAATGCCTCTTGGACGAGAGCACCTCCCGCCACCCCAAGGACCCCGCCCTGGGGAAATGCTGAGGTCTACAAGGGTTCGGAGGCCAAAAGCTCTGCGCCCGCTAATTAGGGTTGTCAAACGACCTCCCCCCGGCCCCCCTCTTGAGAACGGACATGCTAACACTCGGCCCCCCGGGGCGCAGGGCGCGCGGGGCGGGAGCACGGGGCGCGGGGGGGCGGGGGGAACCGCGGGGCGAGAGCTGGCAAGTGTCCGACCGGACCAGTTGCTGTCCGCCGTCCTTGATGTGCGTGTGTGTGGGCGAGCATGCGAGTGTGTGTGTGCCCTTTCCACTGCAGGCAGTCCAAACACCGGAGCCAGCGTATCCGCGGTGTTTTCGCGCCGGAGAAGACTACCAGTGTAGGAAGGTGGAGAGGGGGGGGGGGGAAGCCGAGTAGGCACTGACCACAGGCCAGTACCTTCCTGTGGTGGAACAAAAGGGGGCTGTCTGTAGGTCCCAGTGAAACATTACCACCTGCCAGCGTGGCTTGCCCTCTCGCCACGCCGGTCTCGGCTTCGAAGGGCGATAGCCCCCTTTGAACGGTCGGTCGGAGGGCTCTTGGCCAGCCTCCAGACCGATTTCCAGATGCCCAGGGTGGCGTGAGTCCTGTCGGCGGAGATGGCTCTTCCAATGGCCTCTGCCCTGTGCAGGGCGTTAGGGTTGCCTGCAATGGTGGGAAGTCGCGGTCACCACATGCTCCCAGGCGCCAAGCTCACCCCTTTTGATGGGCTATTTGCTCGCCAGCAAGCGCCTCCCAACACCTAAACTGCCCGCCGGCCTTTCAAAGGAACCTGCCTTTGCACTTGAGGGCATTTTCCCGCCCAGAAGACAAGCCACCTCTCCCCTCCCTCTCCCTTTCCCTGCCCACTGTGTCGGTGTTTCGCCTCTCCTCCCTGCCACTCTCCTCCCTGCCGCCGCCTCTGTCGCTCGTCCTCGGACAGGCCGCCCGGGCCCCGCCGCGCGTGCCCCCGCCGCTCGCCCCCTCTCCCTCCCTCCCCTCGCCTCCTTCCTCCCGTATCCCGTCGGCCCGGGCGACGTCTTCTCCCCCGGCTGGAGCTCCATCCCCTCTCGGCATCCCGTCGTCACGCCTCCCCGGTCATTTGTCGCCTCTCCGCCGTCGCACATCGTGTGTCTTCCCGCCCCCCCCCCCCGCCCCCGAAGTGTGTGGTCCTGGTCGATCATTCTCACACTTGGTCCTGCGCGTTCACCGTGTAATTTGCAACAGGAAGTGCATAATCGGCTGAGGGCCATTTTTGTGACAAGGGTATTTTCTCGATTTCCCTAAAATACCGCTCCGGGACCCTATCCCACTACCCTTACCGAATATCCCCTCCCCTTCCGCAATTTCCCCAACTCACATTTCCTCCGTCTCTCACCTCCCCCCTCTCTGCCCCCCCCCCCCCCCCCCCCCCCCCCCCCCCCCCCCCCCCCCCCCCCCCCCCCCCCCCCCCCCCCCCCCCCCCCCCCCCCCCCCCCCCCCCCCCCCCCCCCCCCCCCCCCCCCGCCCCCCTCTCTCCCGCCCTTTTCGCTCCCCTGTCGGTCCCTGCCCCCATCCCCCCGCAGACCCAAGCATGAGGCCTCGGCGGCTTGACTTTGCCCGGCGCCTGGCGGTTGTCCATCTCGATCAACTGCCGGCGGCCGAGGCGGCAGAACTCGCGCCCCCGGTTTCCTCTGCGGCCGGCATTGCTGGAGGTGCGATCGGCGGCGTGGCTAGCGTCTCCGGTCGCGGTGCCTTGCACATTGAGACCGGTGTCGACAAGGAGGAGGAAATCGTGCGCATCATTCCCTCTCCTCCCCTTCTCACCCGGCGGCCGACACTCACCTGTTTTTCATTTGGCCCCCAACTGTGTCCATGCCGTCCCCCCCCCCCCCCCCCCAGGAGCACCATCTGCAAGCCGTCATCTCCGCCGCGCAATTGGATGATGACGCGATCCCCGTGGCTGACTCCACGCCCGGTGACGCGGCTGGTGAGTCCGGGACGTCGGCCGACGCATCGGGCTCTGCATCTGCCACTCTCGGTGGCGACGGCAAAGCCGGTGCCTCCTCGGTGGTTCCCCTGCCATCTATCCCCATCCCTGATGCCAATCGGGAGATCGACAATTACGAGCAATTTTACGCCCTCCCGGGGGCCGGGTATGAGCGCCCGCAGCTTCCGGAGCTGGCGCAACTCGGAGCCCTGCGCGCATCAGCCAAGGACCTGCTGGCCCTGCGTGATACGGCTGAGTATGACTTGCGCGAGGAGGACATCGAGTGGATGAACAAGTGGAACTCTGCGCCCGGACGCAGTCCGCGTGCCCTGCTCAATGAGGACCTCCTGGAAAGGATGCTCGTGCTCTTTGAGAAAACGGTGCGCAGCCATTTGCCCTTTTTTCCTTCGCCCCCCCTCCCCCTCCGCCTCCGCTCCCCCCTTTGGCTGTGCACTTTCCCTGTCTGGTTACTTAGTCCTCGCCTTCTGCCCATTCGGCTTGTGGGATGTATGCCGATCATTTGCCCCACAGTTCCCCGATGCCAATACCGCCACTCAGCCCCAGGTAACCGGAGTCCCGACGGCCACGGTGGCCGGGGTGTTCGAATACTGGCGCAAGATCAACATCGAGCGTGGGGGTCGCATTCATTGGTACTTGCAGGGCGAGACCAAGCTCAATGATCCCGATCCATATGTGTGCTTCCGGCCGCGTATCATCCAGCATACCCGCAAGTCCCGACGCCTGGACCAGCAGATGTATCAACAGCTCCGGGCCCTGCGAACGCATCTGGTGGCCGCGCGTGAGACGCTCGATCTGACCATTCGGCGAGATCGCATCAAGCGCGAGGGCTTGCTTGTGGAAATCCTCGAGGCCGATGGGCGTGCACGTGCTTTGGCCCTGGCGGCCAGGTATTCGTCCCTGAGCCAGACGTCGCCGATGGCGGCCGCCACGTCGGCAGCCGCGGCCGCCGCGGCCGCCGCGGCCGTTGGCATCCCGGACGTACCGCCTCCCAGCAAAGTGGCGCGCAGCTTCGTGGCCGGGACCCTTGCAAGTGGCGGTGCCGCCGGGGCTGCCCTCCCCCTGCAAGCGTCGCTACTCAAGACTGGGCGTGGTGGCGCAGTGGCCGCTGGCGATGGTGCCCTCGGCGATCGCCCGATCTCGCTCACTCTTCCCGGCTCACCGGCGGCCGTCGCGCGCGATGGCCTCACCCTCTCGGTGTCCGCCGCGGGCAAAGTGTCAGCTGGTCGGACTGGATCCGCGGGATCCGGCGTGCGAGGCCCGGCCGCTGGCAAGCCCGGCCCCACGGTCTCCGGTGATGCCACTGGCGCATCGGCACCGGCCGCGGCTGCTCCCGGGGGTCGCCCGGGATCGGCCGTCGAAGATCCGGCCGTTCCTGTCCCGGCCCCTGTGGACTCTGATGGTTCTTGCTTGCCGACGGGCGTTTCGCTGCATCTACCGCTGGAGTATCCCCCTGTATTGGGCACCGACCCGCAGTACCAACACTCACGCCCCTGCTTTGGGGACATGCTGCCGGTGCCCAACGCCAACGCCCTGGATCCGGCTGGTTTGCCGCTCTGGTGTGATTATACCACGGTGCGTCCTCCGCCCTTCTCCCGGGGATCGCCTCTTCGCCTCCTTGTCCTTTTTCTTTTTTTTTCCCCTTCTTTTCGCCGTGCCGCCTCCCACATGCTGATGGTTCCCGCCCGGCCTTCGCGCATGCCTGCCCCCCCCCCCCTCCCCTCCACAGGGCGTCAATCTTTTCCCGGATCCTCTGTCACTGGAGCTGGAGCGTGCCGAGGCGGTCACCGCCTTCGGCAATGTCTATCTCTACCACCCTCTGACTCCGCCATCGTCGCCCCCGGGCGGGAGTGAGATGGCCCCAGCTGAAGCGCCGGCGGCCCCATCCGCGGCTGCCTCTTTAAAGCGCACTTGGGCGGCGGCCTTTGACAATCCGCCCCCGGCTGCGGCCGGCCCGATGCATGGTGCCACCGATGTGGCCACCTCTGCTTCGATTGGCCAACATCTCGCAAAGGTCTCCTGTCCCATTTCCTCGCCCAACCTGCCAAGTGACATCACCCAGCCACTTGCCAGACCTTCCCTTCCCTCCTCTTCAGACCCTGCTGCCAGCAGTGCCAGCAGTGCCAGTGTGCCCGATACCGAGGCGCTCCTGGCCCAGCATCAGCCAGCCTTCAAGGTTGAGACCTTGTCCTTTGCGCGCGTCCGTCGCGGCCGCGGCGGCCGCATGATCATCGACCGGGGCTGGCAGATGTCCCAGACTTCGCAGGTGTGTTTCCCGGCTCCTCCTCCCCCTTGCTCGTCTTTGGGCCGTCATGTGACATTGTTTTTTCCCCTCCCCCCTGCGCCTTACCCGTTGGGCTTCACTCACCATCTGTTCTCGCCCTCCCTCCCTCCCTCCCCCCCCCCCCCCCCCCCCCTGCCGCCGACGGAACAGCGCTCCACTTTGCCACAGCCATATGGCTTCTCCACGCCGATGACTTGCGACATGTCCTGGCGCGCGACCGACCCCTTCACCAACCCCACGCGGCTGCAGTCTCGAGCGTCGCAGATGTTCGGCTCGGCCACGGGGATGGTGAATCACGCCACCGCCGTCGGGCTGGGCATTGCCAATGACTCCTGGCGACACCCCTTCTCGGTGCCGGTGCCGCACTTTGCCCCGAGCGAGCTCGTTCGCCTGGCTGGTGGACCAGGCCCAGTCGAGATTATCCCCCGGCTGCCTGAGCCGATTGCCCCGATTGCCCCTCCGCCGCCCCCTCGCAAGAAGGCCTCCGCGGCCGGGGGGGCCGCCGCCGGAGCAGCCGGGACCAAGGGTGCTGCACGCGCTCCTCGGCCGAGTGGTGCGGGTTCTGGCGCTTCGCGGCCGCCGAAGGCCAGTGCCACCGGCGCCTCACGGCCCTCCAAGGCTGGCACCGGGCAGCCTGGCGAGAAGAAGGCCACCAAGGCCTCTGGAACCAAGAGCGGCGCCGCTCGCCGGGCCACCACTCCCAGTGGGGGAGTCAAGGCGGCAGCGGCGGCAGCGGCGGCCGCGGCCGCGGCGGCCGCTGGCGGCACAGCTGCCGGCCCGCCGGCCCCCACCGCCTCGGCGTCTGGTGCCGGCGCCGCCGCCGCCGCCGCCGCCGCTCCGAAGGCCTCTTCCAAGAGCGGCGGACCCGCGGCTGCTGGGCGTGGTAATCCCTCTGCAGCCGGGGCGGCCGGCGCCGGGGGTACTGGCGCCGCGCGTGTGGCCAATCGCCCGGGTAGTGGTGCTGGGACGGGCGCGCGTCGTGTTGCTCGTCCCGGCGCCCCGAGTGCTGCTGGCGTCGCCTCGACGAAGTCCGCCGGGGGGACTTCCGGTGCTGCTGCCTCGGCGGGGGGTGGGGCTGGCGCCGCTGCCGGGTCGGGTGCTGCTGGCACCACCAAGCCCGCTGCCACGACGGCCACGGCAGCCACCAAGGCCACCGGCGCGACAGCCCCAGCCGGGGCGGCGGCCAAAAAGTCGGCCACCGCTGGCTCGGGCTCCGCAAAGCCCGCCGCTCCACGAGTCAAGAAGGCCAAGGCTGCGGTCTCGGCCGCGGCCGCCACGCCAGCCGCCACGTCGGCGGCACGCGGCGGCGCCTGACGGAGATCTGCCTTATTTCTTTCCCCCCCTCCCCCCCCCCCCGCGGCAAAGTGCCGAGGCGTGCCCAATACACCCAACTGCCAACCTTTGTTGCGTCTCTTGGATGGGGCATTCTTTCCTAAATTCCCGCCCGTATTATGTGCTGGCGTGCGGCGCCCGGTGCCGTGGCGGCGGTCTGAGTGGATGGTCTCTGGGGCTATCCTTCTCCCACATGCCAAGGTCTCCTTGTTATTGTCTCTTCTGTCTGGGGGGGGGGGGAGGGGGAAGGGGGAAGGGTGCATTCTCGCGCTACCCCCCCCCCCTGCCGGGTGGCCTGGGGCGGCATCGCCTGTTCCATCGGGGCTTCTAAACGGGGGCGGCAGGGGGGGGGGGGGGGGGGGGGGGGCGTGAGGACCCCGGGCTTCCAAGTTTGTCCGGTATTTCCACGAGCACGACCCCCTTTCCCCCAGCCAGCTGGATGATGTGGAGGGGCGAGGAGCCACTCGAGCCCCGATGCGCCCCCCAGGGTCGAGCTGCCCCCCCCCCCCCGCATTTTGTCTGGGCCTCCGGGGTCGCCCTCGGGAGGGATATACACTCTTCGCGCGGCATTGCAATCGCCCGGCGTCGACGCTCATCGGGCAACCGCTCTCCTTAGTCCCTATTGAGTTGCAGCTTTCTCCCCCCTGCCCCGCTTCTTTGCCCTCCCCTCCTCACGTATCTCCCGGCTTGTGGCCTTTCCGCTCCGCCCTTTGCCCCGCTTCCCTGTGTCAGACCCTCTAACCACCGCCGGCTCCCATGAATTCCAGCAGTCCACCATGTCCCACTCCAGTGGTATCGCCCGTGCGTTCGTCCTGTCGCCTCCTTTTCGTGGTTGCCCTCTTCGTGTCCCGCTGACTCCGTGCATGCTCCTCGCCTCCCCTTCCCCCGTGTGCACCTACACAGCCTCTAGCGGCCTTGTCCAGGCTTTTACCTCGAGCTCCTCGCTGAACTCGCCGGTCCGTCTGATCAAGGCCGAGATCGTCGACGGTCCGTATCTCCCCTTTCCTGTTTCCCGCCTCTGCCAGCCGGCCGGCCTCCCACCCGGGCGTGTGCCCTCCAACTGACCCACCCCCCCCACCCCACCCCACCCCCACCGATACACGCAGAGTCCATCGAGGCCGTTGAGAAGTACAACAAGATCTCCGACTGGAAGTCTGGTGCGAGCCGGCCCGCCCTCAGCCCCTCCCTCTCTCCCTCCCTTTCCCTCCTCCGTTCTCACCTCATACCCCTGCCCAACAGATATCTCCATGATTGCCCCTCTGCTGGCCGACAAGGAGCCGTCCTTCTTCCTGCTGAAGACCGACGAGGCCGCCCCCGCCACCTCGGAGGAGGGTTCCCAGAACCCGGATCAGGCCGGCTGGGTCCTGTTCTGCTATGTGCCGGACCATGCCCACATTCGTCGGAAGATGCTGTACGCCTCTTCGCGTGCGACCCTGACCAAGTCCCTTGGTCAGAGCCAGTTCATTGATGAGTTCTACGGCTCGGAGAAGGTGCGCGGTGCCAGGCCTCGCGCGCCCTTTTTTTTTTGTTCCTGACTCCCCTTGCCACTCACCCTGTGTCTGCCTCCCATCGCCCCCCCCCCCTCCCTCCTCCCTCCCCTCTCTCCCCCTTCACAGGCTGAGTTCACCACCGACGGCTACAATGCCTACCTGAAGTCGCATGCGGCCGACAAGCCGCTCTCCTACCGCGAGGAGGAGATGCTGAAGATCCGCCTGGATGAGGCGACTGGTGATGTGAGTGTCTCCACTCGGCGGGCGCACGTCCATGGCGTGGACCTGCCGGCTGACGCCGCGGCCCTTGAGGCCCTTCAGGGCCTGGCCGCCGGGCGCCTGAACTATGTCCAGCTCACGGCCAACATGCAGACCGAGAAGGTGGAGCTGGTCCACTCGGCGACCGGCTTCAATCTGGACAATGTCCAGTCGGTGACGGAGCCCAATGTGCCGCGCTTCCATCTGGTCCGTGAGCCGTCTGCCCGCGGGGCCGAGGGCGACACCCTCTTTGTCTACTGCTGCCCGCAGGGGTCGCCGGTGCGCGCGCGCATGCTCCATGCGTCCTGCCGCGCTGCGGCCATCGGCGCGGCCAAGGACTCCGGTCTGGCCCTGGCTCGTGTGGTGGAGATCGGCGACATTGCCGACCTGAACAGCGCCTTTGTCCAGGAGACCCTCCAGCCGACGGTCACCGGCACTGAGGCCGCCAATGCCGCCGGCATCGCGCGCCTCAAGTTCGATCGCCCCCAGCGCCCGGGCGCCCGGCGCTAAGGGAGCAAGTGATGGGGGGGGGGGGGAATGGAAGGTGGGGTGAGGTGCCTGTGTTTCACCTATGTGCGTGCACTCGGGCAGGAGGCCATCGCCGCGCGGCCGAGCAGGTCAACCGCACACACACACACACACACACACACACACACACACACACACACACACACACACACCATGCGCCTTCGCCTAATTGTGCATGGCCAGGCTGAGGAGGAACACACAGGCCACGGGCCAGGTGCCTGTAGCCGTCAACCCGCAGCTCCCCCTCCCGTGTTTCGCGGGCCCCCGAGTACAAGATGGTGTCTGCGGGCCCGGTGCCCGCGGCGATGTGCCGTCCTTCGCGTGCAAGCACTCCATCTGTCTTTCCTCCCCCGCCCCGCGTCTCCCTGCCCCTTTTGTTGGTCATGCTTTTCGTATAAGCTCAAAGGAGCCTGGGTTTATGTGTCTGCCTCTCTCTCCCTCCCTCTCTCCCTCCTCCCCTTGCCCCTTGTCTCAGGGGATCCCCAGATGTATACGTGCCCGCGCTGCATGCCGGTCTGTGTGTCTGCTGTCACCAATACACACTACCCCTGATTACCCGTGGCTAGCCACCACCATCCATTGCTCCCAGGCCGCCATGTCGACTGGCAGTGGGTGCCTGCTCCACCTGGCTGCCTCGGCCCCCCCCCCCCCTCCCAGACCGCTGCATTCGGGTGGCCAGGCAAGGGAAACGACCGTCGCGGACATGACAATCACAAGTACATACGCCCTACCTGGGGGACACGGAGGCGCCGGCATTCTCACCCAACGTGAGGCTGGTAGTAGGCCGAGTGTTGAGCCGACACCATGCGCCCTCCCCCCCCCCCCCCCCAGTCAAACAGAGCGTCTACCGAGGCAGCAGAAAAGGAGAGCCTCATATACTGGGGGGGAGATGGTGCCCGGAGCGAGGCAAAAGGCGGCCAGTTCAAAGATGAGTACACGTGATTAGGACCATCGCTAGATGCTAACGGGAAATGTAAACACCGATCTGGAAGCCCGCCGCCCCGGGCGAAGGGCGACCGCCGGCCGGGACAGCAAATATAGGATGCAGGCATGCAAGCATGCCTGTGCGTGCTAACGAGATAGCCGCGTGTCAGGGATCCGACCAAGCGTGCGCCACTCCGGGGCCGACCGCTTGCCGGCGTCGGCCCCCGGCAGCCTGGCCAGCCCCCCCCCCCCCCCATCACCACCCGTGGTCCTCCTCCCCAGGACTCCGTGTGCTGCGACGGGCCTGGGGCGGCGTATTCTCGACAGGGGCAGACCGGGGGGGTCAATGCTATTTTCCGTGGGTGCGGTGTTCGCTGCCGGAATGCCTTCGCCCAGTCTAGGGGAGAGTGATGTGCGTGGACGGGGCACACTGGCTGCCTTGGGAGGTGCGGCGCTCGGGCTCGCCCAAACTGCATTTCATCGCTAATCAGCGCTCGTCGGAGGTCGCCGCAGCCGCGTGCGGTCCGAGCCTCCTTGCGTCTTAGTGGGCACCCAAGGGGCATGTGCAGGGGGGGGGGGGCGGCGGCAAAAAAACCCGGATGCCCAAGGTGGGGCCAGCTAGAGTCCCAGCATAGATGCCCTTTCCTGGAGCGATTCCAGGAAATTGGGCGACTCCTGGGCGCTCCCTGACACACGGCCCTCCCTTTCACTCGGCCTCAAGAACACGAGGCACGCCTGTGCCCCTCAATCGTTTCCCCCGTTGCCCGCGCGCACGACGAAGAACATGCAGGATGTGACCACCGCTTTTTCTCCACATGTCCCCCCCCCCCCCCCCCCCGCCCGCCAAGCTGGGCGGCCGCGGGCCGGACCGGGCGGTGCGCTCGGGGCCGGGTGCGGATGTGCTGGGATCGTAGATCCCCTGTGCCCGGGGGCGCGCCCTCCTCCAACAGCACAGACACAGGGGACACCACGCCCGGGGCGGATGTGCACCATGTTTTCCCCAACCCGGTCCTGGGGAAGGAGGCTGCCGGCGAGGCACGAGTCAAAGATGTCCAAAACTATCGCCATTATTTGCCGGGAGCTGGGACCTCCCGATAGGGGGCGAGGTCCCATCGCGCCTGCACGCCTGCCGAAAAGACGAGCCGCGACGCGGCCTGCCACGCCAAGGTGGCCCTGGGGTAGGTGGTGCTGCCCCACCACAGCGAGGGAATCTTTTTGCTTGAGGAGGGGGGCACTGTGGCTATAGTTCGTGTTGTTGTTGTTGTTGTTGCTGACGCTGCTGTTGTTGTCGCTGTTGTCGCTGTTGTCGCTGTTGTCGTCCTCCGGCGCGGCCCTGTTAGTACCCCTTTTCTCCTCCCCGACTTCCGGGAAACCCACGGTGGGGCCGCCGCGGCCTCCTTCAACGACGACCCGGGCCCAACTGCCCATGATGCCCTGAGGGCGAGCCGTACACCGATTCCCTCCTATTCAATGATGTTCAGTCTCTTCCCGCCCCCCGGGGGGGCGTGAGGACCCCGGGCTTCCAAGTTTG
>NW_009242971.1:1055165-1066716 GCF_000388065.1 Fonticula alba | reverse complement strand
CCCGCCCCAACTCACACACACATCGGGCTTAAGTGCCACTGCGGTGTGGGTGTGGCCAGTGTTCACACTGGAAGCTCCACCCTTCTTCTGCGACTCCCTCCTCTCCTTCCCACTCTGCACTACTCTGGATCACCCCCCCCTCCCCCAGTCCACCCACCACACCCCCCCTCACTCCTCTGCTCCCGACTTGGTGCCTGGCCTGAAAGAGCACAGGCCTCTTCATGTGCTGGCCGCCCGCTGCCGGTGTCCCCCGCACGTGAGCAACCCTCCCTCCTCTCTTCACCATGCCGTCCGACAGCTGTACGCCCTTTCTCCTCTCCCCCCCCCCCCCCCCCTGTCTCCCGCTTGCCAGCCGATTCCCCTCTGCCATGCCCCGGCCCCTCCCCCTCTGCCCCTGCCTATCTGCCCTCACCCTCACCTCCCACATGCAGCCGACCCCATCTGCCCGGGGTGCGAGCTCGCCATCAGCAATGAGCGGGCCCTGCGCGTGGGCAAGCACCTGTACCACTTGGCATGCGTTGTGTGCTCCATTTGCCACTTGGACATCTCCACCACCGGCATCTACCTCGACAGTCCGGATCCCATGGCTTCGATGTCCGATGACGAGCCGGCCCTCCTGTGTCGGGACCACTTTTTCGAGCACCACGGCACACGGTGCTCCGCCTGCGGGGCCCTTGTGACCACCGGGTCGATTGTGACGGTGGACATCACCAAGCTGGCTCGAGCGACCCCGGGGTCGCCGGACTCCGTGGCCGAGAATGCCCACAGCTCCGACGTCGGCGCCGATGATTCCAGCGCCGGGAAGCCGGCTAACTTCCATGCCGACTGCTTCCGGTGCTACCGCTGCCGGAAGCTCTTCGACTCCGGTGAGCGGGTCATGGTCGCTCGCGGGTATGTTTCCTCTCCTCTTCCCCGTCTGCTCCTTTCCTTCTGCCCTTTCCCCCCCCCCCCCTTCCCTCGCTGTCGGGAACCGCATCTTTGTCGTTCCACTAATCCCCGGAGCCCGTGGTCTGCTTTTGCTGTTTGCTGCATCCCATTGTCACCATTTCCCTCGTACGGTGCTCGCTCGATCTTCCACAGCCAGCCCACCTGTGTTGCCTGTACTTCCTCCTCTTGTGCTGCTTGCATGGCCCCCATCTCGCTGGATGACCCGGATGTGCTGAGTCTGCACGACCGCCGTCATGGCCTGCTTCCCTTCCACCGAGGCTGCCTGGCCTGCAGTGTTTGCCGGCAGCCCTGCACCCGAGACGGGCGTGTCATCTACTACAAGCGCCGGGTGTGGTGTCTTCGTGACCTGCGAGCCTCCTTCGGCTATGACAGTGCGTATACCGCAGCCATCTTGGCATCTGCCGCGATTTGACCATCTCCCCATCCCATGCCCCGCGCCTTGCTGCACCTGCTGTTTCCCTCTCCCCCCTCCCCGTCTCCCCTCCCCATCTCCCTTTCCCTTTGGCGGCACCATTGACATCGCTCCCTCACCTGCGCGCCGGCAACACACAGTCTATGACAACCTGGAGTACCTCGATGGTGGCCCGGACCTGGATGAGCCTATGCCCCCGACTCCGAAGCACAAACTTCCCACTGACCGGCCCTTGCCCTCGGTTCTGGAGGGTGCCTCGGAGAACGTGCTGAATGCCGTGGCCGCGCTTCTCTCGGCCGGGGAAACTCTTTGTACGCGTGGATCTCTGCTCGCACATGCTCATGCTCGGTGCATTCGCCCTTTTATCGTCCTCTTGCCCTGACACTCGGCATCGCACGAAGCCCCAACCGAGGTCGCGGCCACGGTGGCCGCGGCTGCAGAGGATGGCATGCCATCGCTGGCCATCGCCGGCGATGTGGTTCCCGACCAGGATGCCCCCTGGCTCCTGCATGAGGTCCCCCTTAGCCGGGCCGAGGCGGTCCTGCTGCTGAAGCATTGGGGCCAGAATTCGGCCACCTCTCCCTCCTCGACGACGGCGCCGGCGGCTGCCGACACGGCCGACACCCCGCGGGTGTTCTTCGTCTTCCGGGATCGCGACGACGACTCGCACGGGTACCAGCTCATCTGCCGGACCTTCACCAAGCAAGTTCCTGCGGGCTATTGGATTGCGCCCATCACCACGAGCAACGACGAATCCTCACCCACGGGGCGTCTGTACGGCCTGCAGTCGGGCGACCCGGCCGCCACGGCCTCCGTCTCTGGCAAGTTCCCCACCATTCGCGGGCTGGTGGAGGCCTACCAGCAAGGGGGCGATTCGCTGCCCTCCCCGCCTCCGCCCGATGGCCAGCCTCTGCCCGCGGATTTCATCAACTTCGAGAAGGTCCGTCACTTGCTGGCCTGCGTGCCTGCTTTCCTTTGCTCCATACCACCATGTGCGTGACTTGCACAACTTGCACGACCCATTGCTAACTCCTCCTCTCCTCCCTTCACGCATACACACATACACACACGTACTGTGCCCTCCTCTGACGCCACAGGTTAAGGAGCAGCCGGAGTCCATCCCCAGCGACTTGACGTACGCCGGTGCCGAGGAGTACCTCGATGGGCGCCGTCGCCTGTTGGTCTTCGAGCAAATTGCCCAGTCCACACGCTGGCATCTGAATCAGCTTGGTGAATTGGCCGCCCGCGAGTCCGGTCCCACTTCCCCGGCCGGAGGCGCGGTGGTGCGTCTTTCCTGTTTCCTCCCCCCGCGGCTTTCCGGTCCGCTTGCCCTCTCGTATGGTTATCTGACCCTCTTCCAACAAGCAGCCCACCTCCCCAGCTGCCGCCTCGGCTGGGGCCTCTGCTCCGGCTGCCGGGAATGCCCAGGATGAGGATTTGGCCGCGGTCAAGCGTACGCTGGCCCGTGCCGAAGCCGAGGGCGACCTGGCCCGCGTGGTGGTTGCCGCCTCGGAGCTCGGTGTCTCTGGTGGTGCGTGCCTTCAAGGCGGATAAGTGGCCTGGCCCTCGGCCCTCGGCCCTCGGCCCTGACAACTTGCTTTGCCCCCTCGCCCTGCTGTCTCCCTCGGGCGCGTGTTCTAATGGTGTCGCTCCTGCCCCTGCACATGTGACTGATGCGCGCATCATATGTAGCTGTCAGCTCGCGGACCAAGTTCCATGTGCCGGAAATCTTCGACGTCGCACTCAAGATCCTTGACAGCGAGACGTCGGCAACCCCGGCAGGGGAGGAGGACTTCGACGACGCGGCGTCGGCCATCTCCTCCATCTCGACCGTCTCGTCGATGCAAGACTCCGTGTCCATCTTCGATGCCACCGGCGACGAGACCCTCGTGTCGGAAACCCTGCGCCTGGGCCCGGCCACAGTGGCCGCCCTGCGAACCTACTGGGATGCGGAGACCGTGCGTGGCCGCGAGCCCCCGCGCGATGGTGATGAACTCTGCATGCTGGTGGCACGCCTATTGCCGGCGGTGGCCGGGCCGGATGCGGCTTCCGTGCAGGCGGCCCTCTACCGGCGGCGGGATCTGCGTAGCCTGGTGACTGCTGCTCCGGCGGCGGTGGCTGCCAACACGGTCACCATGGACTTTGAGGCGTTCTTGCGCGTGGTGGAGGCTCTCTACTGTCCGGCGCTTGGGCCCATTTACGCGCTCTTCTTGAGGTATGCTCGGGCCTGTCCGCAGAGCGAGTCCATGACCATTGTGGAGCTGCGGAATTTCCTGGCCCGCGAGCAGCAGGCCGTTGGCCTGACGGCCCTTGGCGGCGGGTCGCCTGCCATCTTCCAGGCGCCCTCGGGACCGAGCACCACTCAGGCCGCCGCGTCCGCCTCCGCCAATACCGAGCAGGCACTCAGTCGGTCGCTTGGTCTGGACACGAAGCTGCCCCTGCCGGCGGACATCGACGCCGTGCTTCTCTGGCTGTATGAGGTTAATGAGGTCAATGCCCGGCGCGCGGCGCGGGTTCACAGCGGTGAGCCGCTGTCGCGGTCCCTGTCGGTGGCCAAGCCACGGGGTGGTGCCAATGCTGCTGGCGGTGCTCCGGCCGAAAGCCGGGGCTCTTCCCTGCGCTGGCCCGGTCGGTCGAAGAAGAACCAGCCGGCCGATGGGTCTTTCGACCCGGTTCGTATTGGCAGTGACCAGGACGATATGCTGCAGGATGGCGAGCGCACCTGGACTCCGGCCGAGCGCGTATTCGGCCGATTCTGTGCCACCACGGCCGACGGCCTATTGACCATCTTCGGGTATGTTACCTTGCCATTGGCAAGTGGGGGGGGGGGAGGGGGGAGGGGGGGCTCCTAGTCTCTCTTCTCCTTTCCCTCGCCCCCCTCTTTCTCTGTCCCCATCTGTCAGCATGCATGCTAACCGGAGTGGCGTGCACTTCCCGCCTTTCCCTCCCTTTCTCCCTACCTCCTCTTCCTCCTGCCATGCTCGCGTAGCTTCGCCAACCTTCTGCTTGGTCGTCAGAGCACCATCATGAACCCGGTTCACGCGACCACCGTTTACCAGGACATGACCCGGCCCCTGTCACACTACTTTATCGATTCCTCGCACAATACCTACCTGGAGGGCGATCAGCTGAAGGTATGCTGTGATTTGCGCATGCACCTATATGTCTCCTCGCCCTGCGTCGCTCTTGCCATAGCCGCATGCACACGTGCGCGTACTTACACATACTCCTGTCGCTGTCCCCGCTGCTGCTGCTGCTGCCACTGCTGCTGCTACTGCCCCGGCCATCAGTCCAACAGTACCACTGAGGCTTACCGCAAGTCGCTTATCTCCGGCTGTCGCTGTATCGAGCTGGATCTGTGGGAAGGCCCGCGCGGTGAGCCGCTCATCTACCATGGCTACACCCTGACGTCACGCATTCGTGCACGTCTGGTCCTGGAGGAGATCGCCCGGTCGGCTTTCGTAACCACGGACTATCCCCTGATCTTGAGTCTGGAGAACCATCTGGGCCACTCGCAGCAGCGCACCTTCGTCAAGTATTGCCGCGAGGTGTTCGGCGATTCGATGGTGGACTTCACGAGTGCGTTGGGCGCGGTGGAGAGAAGTGAATCCTCTCCCCTGCTCCTTTTTTTTCCTTCGACCTTCCCTCGTCAATCCGTCACGCACGCCTCGCCACACCTCCCCCTCCTCCTCCCCCCCTCTTCCTCCTCCGCCAAGACTGACAAAATGCGTCGCGTGCCTGATAGCTGGCTTCTGGGAGAAGAACCCCGCGGAGCTCCCCTCGCCGGAAGAGCTGCGTGGGAAGATCATCATCAAGAACAAGGCACACGAGTCGCGCGGGCAGCCGACGCAGCCCACTGACAAGGCCTCCCGGGAGATTAGCGACATCGTGGTCTACACCAAGGCCTCTCACTTCCCTTCACTGACGCAGGCGCGCGATGGCAGCCGCTGCTATGAGATGGTGTCCATCCCGGAAAAGAAGGCCTTCAAGATGGCGCGCTTCTCCTTCCCCCTGCTGTTCAGCTTCGCGCAGCATCGCTTCGCGCGCATCTATCCCGATGGCATGCGCTTCGATTCGAGCAACTTCGACCCGTCGCTCATGTGGGCCACCGGCGTGCCGATGGTGGCTCTGAATGCCCAGCGGCCGGACCGGGCGAACCACCTGAACCGGGGCAAGTTCGCCGACAATGGCGGCTGCGGGTATGTCCTCAAGCCTCTGGCGTACCGGCCGGAGGTTCCCCTAACTGGGCCTCTGGCGCCGGAGACGCTGGATGCTCTGCTGGAGCGCCCGGTCGGCGTGACCGTTGTCCGCATCCGCCTCCTGGCCGCGTACGGGTTTGCGCGGCATGCGCGCGCCGCGCGTCGGTCCAGATCCCGCAGCAGCCGCTGGGCCCCGGCCGTGCAGCTGGAAATGGCCGGCCTCAACACATCCAGCCACTTGAGTAGCCCGGGCAGCTCGATCGGGCTGCTGGGCTCGTACATGGTGCGCCGGTGCTGATGCGCGCCTCCCCCCACTGGCCCTTATTTACATCCGCCATCTCGCTCCTCTTGCCACTTCTAACGTACAATGTCCATCTGGTTCCTCCTCCTCCTCCCCTTTGGTCCCCCCCCCCCCCCCCATGGACGCGCAATCGTCCTCCTCCCACCCATCCACTCGCTCCCCGCCGGCTACAGTGGGCTGACCAGTCTTTCGAGACGCTGGCCGTCGCGCCGGAGAACAGTCTCCTCCGGTTCACGGTCCATGGGACATCCGCGTCCAGCAGTACCAGCACCGGCAGCAGCAACAACAGCGACAATGCCACGGCCACGGCCCCGGCCCCGTCCGATACACTTGGTGAATTTACCATCTGTGTGGCCAATCTGCTGCCTGGCACTCGCACGGTCCGCCTGCGCCCGACGAATTTGCCCTTCGGCGGTGTGTCTTTGTCGGACCCCTCCCGGCGCCCGGCCCCGGGCCATGCGCCGCGTCTCGTCCTCAACATCAGCCTCGAGCCGCTGGCCGATCGGCCGATGTCCACCTTCCTGCGGGGTGTGACGTGTGTGGCCCCGGTGGCTGAGGCCCCGGCGGCCATTGTCGCCGAGCCGGACGACGAGCCGGCCGAGATGCCGGAGCCGGCTCCCATGCCCGGGCCTGCTCCTGCCCGGCAGCTGGCCCCTTCGGCCGCCCCGTTCGACATCTCCAAGCTCATGGAGGCGGCCCTGGCCCCACTGGCCGAGGTGGAAGCCTCCTCCAGTTCCCCCATCGCCGGGAGTCTTTCTCGCCGGGCCACCATGCGAGTGGCTAGCAATGGCGACAGCCTGACCCTGCCGTCAAGCCCGCCGCCGATGGCTCGGTCACCGCTCAGCGTGGACCTGCCGGTCCTGAACGCCGGTGACCAGCTCCCGCCGGTGCCGGCGGTGGCCGCCCCGGTCCCCGCTGCTGCGACGGCCCCGGCGGCCGACCAGACGGCCTTCGCCGCGTCGGGCAGCTTCCGGCTGGTGATCGACGCCGATGAGACGACGGCTCCGCCGGCCGTCGCCGCCGCCGCCGCCCCTGCACCCTCCTCCCCCTTCGTGGCTAGCCCCACCATCCGCATTGAGCTGCCCGATCCCCCGGCTGAGGAGCCTGCGCCTGTCCCGGCCCCAACCACGGAGCAGGCGCCTGCCGCGACCGCGACACCGGGCCAGTCCTCGGCGACCTTGACCACCGCTCCGGCGCCTGCTGCCGCTGCCCCGGCCACCGAGTTGCTGACCCTGCCGGGCGCTTCGCAGGATGCGCCATCCTCGCCGAGTGTCGACCGTGCCCCGTCACCCACCCCGAGCACGGCCTCCACCTCCTCCAGCAGGCGATCCATCAGCGGGATGTTCCGCTCACTTTCCAGGCGCTCTGAGAAGAAGTGATCGAGTGTGTGTGTGTGTGTGTGCCCTCGCACAGGCCGTGCACCAGTGCGAGGGATTGCACGCGCCCAGAGGCGGCTCCCTTCCTTTTTGTGTTCCCACCATATGCAGGCACGCGGTGGAACTTTCCCCTTCCAAATAAAAGTACAATAGACCCCGCATCCATAGCACAAGTGCCGGACCGAGAGAGAGACCGGCCTGCAGGAACACACTGCGACAGGCATCCACTCTGCCGAAAGAAGGGCGGCAGGGGGGGGGGTGCAGGCGGTGTCCCATTCGACATGCCAGGCGAATTTCGCCCAACCCCCCCCCCCCGGGCAGGAGGTGGGATGCCCCACGATGGACGCAGCAAGGAGGAGCGCGGAAGAGAGGATGCTGTATTTCATCATCGGGGGAAGAGAGGGGGACACACACCAGGCGCGCATCCAGGAACACCGACTGCGACGCGCATGCGCAGACACACACGCACACACACAGGAGGGGTGGTACACAGCAGCGGCAGATCAGGCGGAATATGGTACAAAGGGCGAGGAACAAGGACAGGAAGGGGGAAGGCTGGGGCCTCACAAGGCAGGAAGGGGGGGCTGGGGAGGAGAGGGCACACAGGGCCACCAGGCGGGACACGCGCGCAAGTGCAGGCACCGGATCTCGCCGGGCAGCGGCGGCTAATGCGCGTGCATACGCGCGGAACTCGCGAGACGACGCCCACCGCCCCTCCCCCCGTGTGCTCAGACCGCGCGTTCTCCAGATCGAGCATGGCCGATGGGCGGCACGATCTCGGCCTCGCGAGGTGCAGTGTGTGCATTCTGGAAGAGTGACATGCTCAACACCAGCACCCGCGATCCGAAGGCCACATCGGCCACATGCTCCGAAACAAGAACAGCGAGGCAGACACCTCCACAGAAGGAGGGAAGGGGAGAGACACACAGGTGCGGCGGAGCGCGTGCGGGGGGGGGGTAGTGTCGAGTGCCATCAGTATATATTTTGTGGGGACGCATGCGCACACACACCATATCCGGGAGGGGGAACACGGACGGGGGGCGCGCGCACGGACGCGCTCATGTATATGGGATGTCTCTGACGACGGATGGTGCCACACATGCGGCGCGTGTCGTCGGGCGAGCGCGATGAGAAGTGGCGGGGGAGGGCAGCACACACATGCGAGCACGGTGCTTTCATCCGGCGCTCACGCAGCACGGCGCATGCGCGCGCACGCGGGCGGGCGGGCACACAACAGACCGGGGCTGCTTAGTAGAAGAAGCCGAGGATCTTGCCACCAACGTTCTTGCGGCGGGCCTCCTCGTGGTCCATGATACCAGCGGAAGAGGTGATGACGAAGAAACCGAACTGGCGGGCGGGCAGCAGGTAGGAGACCCAGCGCTCGATCTCGTTGAGCTTGATGTCGTAGCGGGGGGAGATGGCACCGCACTTGTTGATGCGGCCGAGGAGGTTGATGACGATCTTGCCGGCGCGGCGGTCATCGACAACCTCGAAGTCGCCAATGTAGTTGTGCTTCTGCATGACGGTCAGGAACTTGACCACGACCTTGGAGGAGGGGCGGACGAGGACCTGGCGCTTGCCGCGCTTCTCGGCGTTGTTGATGGACTTGAGGGTATCGGCGAGGACGGAGATGCGGACCATTGTGACGGATTACGACTGCAAAAGGGGGAACAGGGAGGAACACGAGCAAGAGAAGAAGGGGTGTCAGTGGCTCCTGTGTGTGTGGAAGGGGAAAAGCACGCCAAGTGTGGAGGGGGGGGGAAAGAGGCGAGGGACCATGCGTCCAGGGAGCAAGGCTTTGAGGGGTGCCTCCGGAGCATGGGACCCGCCACACACGAGAAGAAAGGACAAAGGCCAAAAGGCCGGGGGAGTGAGGCGGAACACCCGTGCCATGCGCGCGTGCCCCTCTGGGGAGAGAGGAAGAGCAATGCAGCAAGACACGAATGGAGCCGGACTCTACACAGCCCCGTCCCTCTGCTGCACCCTGGCAGGGGAGTGTAAACCCCGCCAGGTGCCATGAGGGACACGACCCCCCTGGCACTCGCACACGGCCCCGCGCGTCCTTCCCCATCACTCGACCACGGGGAGGAAGTGCTCGTGGGACCGCGAGCGCCCGCATGCCTCTCTCTCTCGCTCTTTGAAAGCTCCCCCACTCACACATGACAACCGGCGGAGGTGGAAATGCGCGGCCCCCTGCTACCAGAGCAGGGAGCACACACACACACATTCAGACCGGAATACAGAGGAGCAGAGAAAGAGAGAGAGAGAGGGGACCATGGGGCGCACGAGGGACACTACACGACCACCACCCGACCGGGGCACGGGCGCGCCCGGCCCCCACAGCCACCCCCCCGGGAAAACCACACCGACAGACATCCGCCCCAGGAAAGAAACCAACCCAACACAAGAAGCGTGCACAAGGGCAAAAGAGACAGCGAGGACAGGAGCAAGTGCGAGCATACACGACCATGTGCAAACACACACGCGCGTGCACCCAGCGCGCGCAAGGAGAAGACAGATCTCATCCGTGAGGGCATACACATACTCGACGAAGCACCAAGCGGACACGCGACACCATTTGCAGTGGGAGCACACACACACACCCAAGGAAGCCACAGCCACAGAGGGTGGGCTATGCTCCAGGGAGGTGGACTGCAAAGGGGAGATCAGCGCGCGAGGATACTTTCGACAAGATGCCTGCACACAAAGAGGAGACCGACCTTGCCGCGGGATGGACGCGCGAGGAGACACACGGACGAGCACACACGCACGCGCAACTGCCCCATCTGCTCACTTGCACTCATGCGCACAGCTGTGCGAGAGGATCTACCCGGAGGCGTCGGGCGGTCTGCCTGGGCCCTCTCGTTGGTGTATACGAGGGGATCCCCAGGAGGTCAGACACGCCGTCGGCGGTTTTTCCCAGGAAGGTGTCCAGTGGAAGAGGAAGGCATGTGCTTGACGCGCGGTGGAGCGGCGCGATGACCGAGAGGAGGCACGGCACATCGAGGCTCGGGGGGGGGAGAGAGGCAGAGTCACGAAGGGGCACAGCGGACAGGGGTCGGATGCAGCTTCAGGAAGAAGCATCCGCCGCCGGTGCCACCGGCCGCCGAGAGGGCGGAGATTTGGGGGAGGGAGCCGGGCAAAAGAGGGCGTACCGGTGAACCGGATGGAGAAACACGGAAAACAATCGAAGAGGTCCGTCGCTCGGGGAAGTTGGCACCGCAGGAGTCGGCCTTTTATACCGGCGCCCGGGCCCCCACCGGGCGGCCTCTGTGTCCTGGCGGCGCTCTGGCGAAATGGAGGAGTGCGGACCGAGGTGGGGACAACCGGGCGTGTACGTGCGGGCGAGGGGGTGGGGGGGGACACCTGCGCCTCCACACACGCGGGAACACGCCATGCCTCACACTGCGGTTTCCGCCTCCGCCGTCCGGGTGCGCCGCGCCAGAGCGCCACACACGCGAGAGCTCGCCGGTTGTGCCTCCCCCGCCGCCGGCCAGACCCCGGGGGCCGGCTCCAGCAGCCAGACAACGCCCAGGCCCTCATGTCTCCCCCTCCACACGGGCTGACTTGGAGAGCCCTTCGGCCGACTGCCGTGTGAGCCCGATGGGCCCCGCGCCCTGGATGCCGCCCACCAATCCGCGGTCCCAAGCCGGGGGAGCCAACAACAGTGGTTGCCCGGAAATGGTGTTCCAAATGATGTTCTTCCGGTGGCACACGCACGAAATTCGAGTTCTGTATTTGTGGATCCTTCAGCCTCGTGCGCGTTCCCCGAAGTCGAGCCAGTCACCGCCGACGCGGCTTAATCGGCCTGAGGACACGTAAGTGTCCCGTCTTTGCTCACACGCATTACTGCCTCATTTCGCCGACGGTTGGGGGGGGGGGGGGGGGGGGGGGGGACGAGCGGGGGTAGGTATCATCCCCAGCCGCTTGCAGAGTGCGAACTCAGCATGAACATCCTTCTCGCCCTGGAAGATCCCCACCGGAGCCGCCCCCGACGGCCGGCGCCTTCCGTGGCCGAGGCGCAGCCGGAAAAGCCGACGCCGGGGGCTGGGGCAATGGCCACACGACGGCCCTCGCCTCGCGCATTCCCGTGCCGCGGCCAACAATAAAGGAATAGCCGAGGGCCGAGGCCGCCGGGGCCGAGCAGGATGACTTCTCGCTCGCACCGGATCGGTCCCACGATGGCCTCGAGCGGACGCGCGTGGCCACCCATAGCCGATGCGCGCCGACCCATCCGCCGACTTTGTGCGCCAGCCACACCCCGACGGGCGAACAACGCGACACTTTCAGCCGGGGGCCAGCGGGGGGGGGGGGG
>NW_009242971.1:1053123-1053995 GCF_000388065.1 Fonticula alba | reverse complement strand
CCCCCCCCCGGGGGGGGGCGGGAGGGGGCTCGACCGGGCGACAGCAGGGTGGGGCAAAAATAATCCACCACCACTTCCTACCCCCTGTCCCCCCGGGGAGGAGCCCAACTTCCCGGGTCTCTCCGGCGGGATGTGGCCCCTTCGAAAGGGCCACCTCCCCCGGGCGCCCTGTTAGAGGCCGATTTGTGGCCCCGCCGCTGAAAGGCCCCGATCCCCCCCCCCCCCGGCCCTTCCCCGACCCGGAAGAGATCCCGCTCTCCATCTGGCAGGGCCTGGAGCCCGGGCGCGTGCCCATTTTTCGGCTCAGGGGGGGGGGGGGGGTTGCATGCACCCCCGCGCATGTGGCTGCCCCCCCCGCGCAACCCCCTGCGTCCGGATCTTCCTTCCACCGCAGCGCACCCCTCCCCGGTTCGCAGCCATCCCCTTCCAGCTCCAGGCAGAAGCGTCACAGAGGAGATCTGGGTTCTCTCCCTCTCGCTCTCCCTCTCGCTCTCCCTCTCACTCACTCATGCGCGCACGAGCAGCTTGCATGGGCTGGCCAAGGTCGGCTGTGGGGGAGACTTGTCCTCGCCCGGCCCCATTCTTTCCCGATTGCCACCGCTCAAGTGCTGCCGGCGTCAGGTGTCTCCGGCGGCCACCGGGAAGAGCACCCAGCCTCAACCGATCCCCTCCCCGCCATCCCCCCCTTCAACTCCATTCGTGGCTCCATTCTCTTCTGCTCCCTCCTGCCTACCCGCTTCCCAGGCCACCCTCCCCCCCCCCCAGCCCCCCTTTCCCATTCCTCTCCCCATCCCGAGTCCCCCCGGGCGGCGCGGTCTTCCCCACTCCTCTGCTCTCCTGCCCGATCCCCGCGTGTGCGCGGCGCCTTCTCC
>NW_009242971.1:1045779-1052673 GCF_000388065.1 Fonticula alba | reverse complement strand
CCCCCCCTCTCTCTCCCCCCTCCCTCTCCGTCCTGCCCCGGGCGGGGATACTGACTGTGCCTCCATCCCCTCCCCCCCTAAATCTAGCCATCGACTTCTTCAACCAACTGAACCTCATCTACGGCAGCCTGGTTGGCATTTGCACGGCGAGCACCTGTGCCACAATGTCTGCTGGCAAGCGCCACGAATACCGGTGGGCCGATGATGTGTCCACGGCCAAGCCGGTCCGCCTTTCGGCCCCGGAGTACATGGATCGCTTGCTGAGCTGGGTCCAGAGCCTGCTGGCCAGCGACACCATTTTCCCCATCGGCCTCGAGACCGAGTACCCCCCCGACTTCTTCGATATCGTCTGCCGGATCTTCCGCCGCTTGCTGCGGATTTATGCCCACGTCTACCGCGACCACCTGGAGCTGCTGACCGGTCTCAACGAGCGCTGTCACTTGGACGCCTGCCTCGGACACTTCCTCCTCTTCGCCATCGAGTTCCGGCTGATCGACACCCGCGAGTTGTCACCCCTCGTCAAGGTCATTCGCTCGATGGCCGCCAACTCCACCAGCTAGGCTGGCTGGCAGCCCCCTCCCCCTCTCCGCCCTCCGCGATGCCCTTCTCTCCGCTCGGCGATCTTTAGCCTCGAGCCCCGCCCCGTCCCGCCCTGGCCGGCCCACTCTGCGAGCGGTGGTGCCGCATGCGCTGCGGGGTGGGACCGGCGCCTGTCCCCCTTTTTTGTTCCTACCTCATGCGCATGTGTCGGCGACCGTGTGTCCCTCTCCCCCGCCCCCTTCCTCCTCCACATTCCTCCACTTCCTGTACATTATCCCCCAAGTCCGGTACCCGGCCCCGACACGCACCGAGGCGTGTCGCGCTCCTCTCCCGTCTCTCTCCCCCCTCCCTCCTCCTTCCCCTCCAAGGCGATGGCCCCTCAGTTTGGTGTGCCCGCCCGCGATGTGCCACCCCCCATCGCTTGAAATAGACTGTCCTTGTTCCTCCGATTGTGGCCAAGACGCGCTGACTCGCGCCGCAGCATCGCGGCTCCTTTCCGGTGTCCGCGATCCTCCACTCCCGGGTCGGATACTTGTGCATTGGCACCTAAAGATTCTGGTACACCAGCATGCGGAGCTAAAGTCCGCCTGGACACTCCCCTCCGCGCTGCGCGCGTGCACATTTCACAGATGCACGCGCGCGAAGCCGCCTTCTTCTTGCGCAAGCAGGGACCACCGGACAGCCTGGCAGTGCCCCTCGACCAGGGGGGTCCGGCCACCCGGGAACCGACATCTCTTTTGGCCCCCTCCCCCCGCCCGCCCGGCCCGGCCCGGCCCGGCCCGGCCCGGCCCGGCCCGGCCCGGCCCGGCCCGGCCCGGCCCGGCCCGGCCCGGCCGTCACCGAGCCCCAGCAGATCTGGATGACCACCAATGCGCAACGCGCTTGCGCGCAAGACAGCGAGTGATGCAACCCGGCCACCCTTGGCCGGCCCCGGGGGCAGCCTGGATCCAGCAGTTTGCCAGAGAGCGGCCGGGGCGGACTTCTCCATCTTGACATACGGCCTCTTCGGCTGGCCTGGTTGTTTTCTGAAGCACCGGTGCCCCACACCATTCCCACTTCCGACCCTTCTCTCATCCGCCCCCCCCCCCTTTCCTCCTCTCCTCCTACTTTCCCCTCTTCCCCCTCCCCTCCCCCTCCCCCCTCCCCGAAGCGCCTCACACCCCCGCACACACGCTACTCATGTCGTCCGGATACTCCGGGCGTCCAGGCCGTGGGCCGGCGTCCTCCGGGCCGAACGCCGCCTCGCGCAGCCATGTGACCCACAGCAGACACAGTCGGTCCACCTACTCGTCCCGCCCGTCGCACACTCGGCCCAATCTTCCGAAGAAGCCTGACGCTGTGCAGGCCGCTGCGACCTCCTCCACACAGCAGCCAGGCGAGTCTACGGGCTCCAAGGATTCAAACGCCCGGCCCCAGGGACGGGGGGAAAAAAACAGCCGCACTCACGATGGACCTCCCGAGGATACGGCGACCCGGCCCCGACGGGCCCGTGGATCTGCCGGGTCTTCTGCCACCACCGCGCAGCAGGCCGCCCCGCGCGAGCTGCATCGCATGCAGTTGGAGCAGATGACCCCGGAAAAGGCCTCCGGTACCCTGCTTGCGCCGTACATTTCGCTGTCGGTGCTTGCGCACCACATGCGTCTGCCCTCGGAGGCCAGCGCCAAGCTGGATCTCATGGCTGCCGCCGAGGCCGGTGGTACTTTCTCCATGAATCACATGTCCCTGGTTCCCATGGAGCCGGTCACCTCCCCGGAGGTGGTAGATCTCCACCAGCGTGCCCTGCGTCTGTTTGTGTCCCAGCTCCAGGAGGTGGTTTGCAGTCGGTGGGCCGAGTTCTGGTCGTCGATTGCATATGCGCCAGCGGTGACTGCTCACCTGCATGCTTACCTCTTGCTGGGGCCGCATCCCTCCTCGGCTGATGCCTTCTTGGTGGACTTCACCAAGCACTCGCCAGTCCCCGATCCGGTGGCCCGGCTGGCCGAGACGCACCAGCGCCTGGTCTTTGCGGCATTCTGCCGTGCGGCGTCCACCATCGAGGGGTCACGCCATCTGACTCCCGACGTGTGTACCCTTGCATCCTGCGCTGCCTCTCTTTCTCTTTCTCCCCCTCCCTCCCTCCCTCGCTCGCCCACTGGTTGCTCGGTTAACCTTGTGCCCAACTAACACCATTACCACAGGATTACGAGTCGCTCCTGGATCAATCCAACATCTACACCATGGACGCGGTGTTGCGTGCATGCCGAGCCTTTTCGGCCAATGCTCCCGGGCCAATGGGGGATGTCCTGCGCTCGGCTCTGGCGCACAGTCGAAGCTTCCGCGAGGTGCAGCAGATGATCTCCGAGTCCCAGCAGCTGGAGGCTCGCATCGAGCGCCTGACCGGTACTGGGCAGGTTCTCTGCCAGCAAATGGCCGACGAGGAGACCGACGCGCCAGATATGGCCAGCGACCTGCTCAGGACCCTGCGCGCTCTGCATGATGAGTTGGCTTCGCTGGAGCAGTTCCTACATTGCATGGGGTCGATCCTGCCGGCTGGCGGGCTGCCCGGGTCGGCCGAGCGTCTAATGACTCGCTGGCTGGGGCCGGACCTGGCTTCTGGCCCCCTTGTTCGGGTGTACTTCCGCCTGCTGCCCGAGCTTTTCCACATGCTAGGGCAGTCCTTCACCGAGGAGGACTTCGCCGGGGACGGCACGCGCGCGGCGCGGCCAATTGACCTCATTCACCAGGTGGCCATCCTGTTGGAGGCACGGTTGATTAGCCTCTTTGAGGGCCTTCTCGACGCATTCATCGTGCGACGGTATGCCTTCAGACATCCCTCAGCGCGGCGTGTTCTCTCATGCCCTTGACCCCTCTCTCTATCTCTCTCTCTCTCTTTATTTTTTCTCTCTTTCTCTCTCTCTCTCTCTGCCTCTCTTTATCTAACACCTCCGTCTGAATAGCCTCATTCATCCCGAGACCGGCTCGATCACCCCCTCGCAGCTGAAGACGGTGACCAACTTCCTGGTGCTCGTCTCCAAGCAGGATCACGCGGTGCGTTGCTCCATTCCATTTCAGACTTTATGCCTGATCTCCCTCCCTCCCTCCCCCCCCCCCTCTCTCTCTCTCTTTCCCTCTGTTACTGATGTCTTTTGCCCCCTTCCCCCTTCTGCCACACCCCATTGCCTGCCACATCCAGTATCCTCCCCGTTATGACCTTATTGAATGCATCGACAATGCCATCGGTGTGTCAGCAGCCCTGTTTAACTTCAAGTCTTCGGCCGCCTTCGACGAGGGTCTCTTTGCCGACATCCTTTCTCGGTACTTCGAGACTTTCACGGCGGAAAAGCATCAGATCCTCGAGGCCTTTGCCAGCGCCGGGTCCACGGCCGGCGGCGAGGATGTCGCCGATGGCGCGGACATTGACCCGCCTCTTGGCATGGATCGCGCCCTCTTCGACCTAATGCGGTCCCCCGTCAAGGAGGATGAGCACCAGGCCATCGGCATGGTGGCGGACATCCTGCCCGGGCAGTTTGGCGATGGGTTCCTTCTGTTGGCCTTGCGCTCGCTCGGGGGGAATGTGGAGCTTCTCTGCTCTCGCTTGTTGGAAGGGCAGTCACACTTCCCGGCCCTCGGCGACACAGTGGCCAGCTTTACCCTTGAGGAAATGCGCGAGATCCTGCGCCCAGCCGCCCGGCCCGTATCCATCCATCAGGCTCGTGGGACGGTCTGGGGCGCACCTGGTGCGTGTGGCTATTCCCCATCCTGATCCTCCTCATCTCTTTCTGTCTCGCACCTCTGTCTTCTCTAACCATCTCCTCTCTCCCTCCGCGTCTCCCCGTTCCGCGCGCGCGTGCGCGTGGGCCTGCTCGCCCGCGGGCCTCCCTCCCCCCCTCTCTCTCTCTCCCCCCCTCTCTCGCGCGCGCTCGCTCTTCTCTGTCTGCCCTTCCTGTTGTCTCAGAAATCACAACCAACGTTACCGTCCTGCGCCAGGCTGGTGGCACAGGTCAGAGCAGCAAATCCGGCATGATTTCGACCGACGACCGCCGTGCAGCCATCGAGAGTACACGCCTGCTTCTGAGTACCTATGAGGATGACTATGACGACACATACGAGCTGGTGCAGGAGAACCTGTCGCAGTTTGACCGGTCCCGGGATGGCCCGGATCAGGATTCCCGGGCGGAGGGCGGGCGGACGACAGGCGCCACTGGAGCTGGCTCTCGGCCTGACGCTCGCCCGGCGCCCACGCTTGTTCGGCCGAACCGAACTCCCGCAGATAAAGCTGCCCCCGAAGCCCGGCCATCATCATCCTCCTCCTCCACCCCATCTCCGGCTACCAATGCGCGTCGCTCGGCTCAAAGTAAGAAGGCCGTGCAGCAGCAGCGCAAGAATCTGGCCCTTAAGAAGATCACTCAGTAGGCATCTCTAGACCTGAGCCACAAATACCACCTCCTCTCCCCTCCCCTCTCCCCCCCCCCCCCCCCTCTCTCTCTCTCTCTCTCTCTCTCTATTCTCATCTATTGTGCGGGCGTGTTCATGTGCTGTGCACATGTGCATGCGAGTGCCCACCATGTGCATCTCCAATACACAAACACATAGACGGCTCCGGCCTGCGGCGCACAAGAATCACAGAGATCTCTTCTCCCATCATCACCCCCCCCGCCCCACACACGCTTCCCTGTTCAGTGACTGCGATGTTTGCTTATTTCACACCACAAAGATCGTTTTGCATTCGGGTGGGATGCAGCCTTCAAAAGCGCATAGGTCCAGGGTATTTGCATGGAAACTATGCGCGCCTACATGTGCATATGGGCGCGTGCTCTCAGCAGACGCGCGAGTGCACACGCACACGCACATACCTAAGCCACGGTCGACAGGCTCAGGCCGACCTGGCCAGCATCTGACACCAGCGGACACAGACCCCCAACGATGTCGCGCACCTGGGCGAGGACCTCAGCGGTCTCGGCCTCCGGCGAGGGGCAAAGGATCGAAGTCACGGTATCTCCAGCAGCGGCCAGACTCTCCCACAAGTTGACAATATTCTGACGCCCCACTTGGCCAATGCAAAGGCAGGCCACGGCATCAAAGCCACCGGCCCCGGGGACGCAGCCAAAGATGGCCCCCGGCGCCTGGGCCAGAGTGTGATCAATCAGGAGGGTCTGCGCACGCGGCTCAATCGGCGCCCCGGATTCGTCACCCATGCGCCGGAGGAAGGCCCGCACGGCGGAGCCGGCCTCAGCCAGGGCCACCAGTGCCGCGGCGGTCGGACTGTTGGGCAGAGCTTGGGCCCACTGTGAATGAGCATGAATCCATGTGCATATTTGTCAGAGTTACTGCTTGGCACTGATATCTCTTGCCTTCGGCCAAGGTAGGCACACGCATGCATGCAGCACGTATATATATATATATATGTGGCAAGATCAGTTTTCAGACTTGCGCACGCACCTCATGCGACCGGAGCGTCGAGCAAACATCCAGAGCCGCAGTGTACTCGACCGGGTCGGTGGCATGGCGCTCATTCAGAGAGTCAAGCACGGCCACCACTTTGGCATTGGCTGCGGCCAGATCCGTCCACAGCTGGAGAGCTACACGATCGGGTGTACCTGATGGGTCAGATACATATATATATATCCATATAAACATGTTTACATCGGCATCCGAGAAAAAAGGGGGATGTAATCCGATCACGCTCCTCACTCCATCGTCATCCCCCCCCCCCCCCCCGCCACTTCTCCCTCCCACCCATTTGACAGGCAGGCACATTGGCATTTTGTGTACGGCTCACGCACATTCAGTCGGGACGGCCTTGCGCCAGCTGTTCACCTGTCCAATCATGGAGGGGGTGTTGGTACCGGCGTCGATGTCGGCCAAGACCATGGAAATGCCAGGAGGCAGGGTAACCGGCGAGGCCTCCGAATCCCAGGCGGCGCTGGCACAGAGAAGGGAGGGGGAGGGGGGAGGCCACATGTTAGGCTCATTAGTTTAGAGGAGAGTGTAGAGTGGAAGATGAAGGCAAACGCACTGGTCATCCAAAAGCCGGAAGACAGTGGCGACCGGAGGCGAGACGAAGCCCTCATCGTCCTCGGCCGACTCGGCCAGCAGAGTGGTCAAAGCCGCCGGCGAGAACCGCCGGTACTGATGCGACCCATGGACAGCCGAGGACACATCGAAGCCGCTGCCCACGCGCCCCTGCGCCAGGCAGTGGCTGAACTGCGAAACATTGTGCGTGACGCGGCGAGACCTACATACACGGGAGGTCAGTGACGCAGATGCGAGATCTCCCCCCGCTCCAGATCCCCAGCAACAGCATCGGAGCCATCATCACCGGCCGCTGGCGGAAACGAAGAGAAGAGCTAATGACTGTTCCCGCCCCCCCCCCCC
>NW_009242971.1:1039728-1045713 GCF_000388065.1 Fonticula alba | reverse complement strand
CCCCCCCTCCCCTCCCCCCTCTTTTTCGTCCTCTCGCTCGAGGGAGCCCAATGTACGCACTCGTCAGAGTACGCCTCACCAGGGGACCCAGGCACAGCCACTGCCCCGAGACAGGAGAGGATGGCCGCCGTGACACTGGTGGTCAGAGCAGCACTCGAGCCGAGGCCGGTCTTTCGCAGGCCCTCAGTCTGCAGATTGAGCAGCGGCGCGAAGGGCTCCACGGTCTTCAATGCCTCCAGGGTGGTCGGCTGTCCCTGCTGCGCAAGCTTCAGTCCCGGCAAAGAGCATTGCGTCAGATGGCACATGGTGATTATTGGCAAAAGCAGACCCGAGTTCATGAATGGACGCACGCGATAGCGCTGAGAGTAAAAGTCGTTGTCACCGCGAATTGTCAGCACCAGCTGGCCCATGGCCAGGCGATCGCGGGTCTTGTCCATGTCACCACCCAGGGCGAAGGCCAGCGCGTTGACAATGGAGATCTCCACATAACGATTGGGGCTCTGATCCGACGAGGGGCGAACCAAGCAGAGGGTCCCATTCGGACGCTCGGAGATCTGGTAGACACACTGCCAGTTGAATTGCGGGGACTTCGCCAGGATCGTCCAAGCCGGGCCGGCAGTGTTGATGGCGCAGGTCTATGTGCACAGAGGAGCAGCCGAGCCACGGGGCATGTGTTTCCACGCAGGGCCAGTTGACAAGGGTGAGTTATGCGCGCGAGGAGATGCAGCGAGGGAGGGAGGAGAGGCAAAGGGAGAAAGGTCCCAGGAGGGGAGAAAGGCCCCGAGGAGGGACAAGCACGCACAGTGTGGAAGCTGGCATCCGAGACAATCACAAAGCCGTCGTACTCACGCTCGGTGACCAGGTAGCCACCAGTAAGAAGGACCTTGCCCGGCGCCTGGGCCGTGAAGCTGCCAGGGGGTCCCGCATTCAAACCCCCCGGTACGTCCATGTGAGTGACAAGCGAGGCCGGAGATGCGCAAGGGAGATGGCACGCACGAAATGGAATCGCCAGCAGACATCGTGGCAAGTTGAGGAAAGCACGCAAGCACACAGACACACACACACACAGACACAGACACGCTCGGGCACACGCGGTGGAAAGGTGGGAGAAGGTGAGGGGAGGGCAAATGGCGGGTTGAGTGCCCCCCACCCGGCGGGGGGGTTGGCCAAGATCTCCCCCCTGGCCCTTCTGTGCTCGGGCCCCGGGGTGCGCCCAGTCCATTCGTTGGCATCTATATCCCCCACCGGGCAGGCATCTCGGCACGGGCACCGGGAAACCGGGCCCCGCCGGCCGGCCGCCGCACACCAGCGCGTCACCCAGGAACAGCCGCCAGCAGACGGCCTCTACTGGAGGGACCCCCGCCGCCCCCCCTCGTCCCATCCATGACCCCCTGACCCTCTTCTCCCAGGCAGGAGAGCCACAACGAAGCATCTGACACACACACACACACACACACACACACACACACGCACACATGCACACACACGCACACATGCACACACACACACAAGAAGGAACTCTAGTATATTGATATGACAACAAGCATAGAACACAGGGCATGCCCGATGGGGCCTTGGGGCAAACGCCACCGCCCCTCGCCGGATATATCGAGCTGCCTCTCGGCGTGCCCACACGGGAGGGGAAGCGAAGCATGCCTAAAAAATGCGGCCACTGGGCCACCATGCATATCTTTAGATGAAGTTCAGCACGGTCTTCAGCTTGCGCACCAGGTTCCACTCCTCCTTGGACACCTCGCTGCGGAAGTTGTCCTTCAGGACGTTGATCGACTCGCGAGACAGGCGACTGACGATCTCATCATTGGCGTCGAAGTGCCGGCCGAAGGTCTTCGGGTCGTCGGACTCGATCTTGATGGCCACGCTGGTGCCCTTCTTGGCAACAGGCACCGCCTTGTGGTTGACCTCGATGGCGGTCACGCGGCCGATCTCCACACAGTCACGGCTCGGGACACACAGCAGAGTCCCCACGCGCAGGCTGCCCTCCTTGATGGTGACACCGATGACAATCGGATCGCGCTTGTTGAAGATGGACGTCGGGACCACGGACAGGACACACGGGAAGATGGCCAGCGAGGAGAGATCCGTCCGGCGGCCGCTCTCCAGCTCCTTCATGTACGCGGTAAAGGCATCAAACAGGTGGTAGATGACATTGGCCGAGAAGACCCGCACACCGAGCTCCTTGGTCAGGGCCTCGGCTTCGCGGTCGATCTTCACATCGAAGCAGAGCATGGTGGCATACTCCTTCTGGTGCTCCAGCATGATGGATGCCCGGATGACATCCTTCTTGAAGATGGTCCCGATGGCCACCGAGCCGACGGGGATCTTCATCTGACGGAGGAACTCCAGCAGGGCCTCCAGCGACCCGAGGGTGGAAGCCTGGACATGGACACCACGCCCAGTGGAGCTGATCAGCTCCAGCAGGTGCGACACATCGGCCATCACCTCGCGCTTGGCCTGCTCCTCCGACATGCGCTCATTGATGACCAGCACACGGCCACCGGCCACCGCGCCTTCGAGATCCTGCGCGGCGATCTTGACACCCATGGCACCCTTCACCTCCGAGTGATGGATGAAGGGGGTCTTGACACGCATCTCCTTCAGCGGCTCCGGCGTCAGGAGCGACCGAATGCTGGTGACAATCGGCCCATTCAGACCGCAAACCACAATGCGATCCCCCTCGCGCAGGGTGCCATTCGAAAGGATCACATCAATGGTGGTGCCCTGGCCCTCCAGCATCTTGACCTCGAGAATGGTGGCCTCAATGTTCTCCTGGAAAGTGAGCTTCTCGGCCATCATCTGCTGCGACAGGCGCGACAGCAGCAGCAGCAGATCCGGAATACCCTCGCCGGTCATGGCGGAAATCGGGACCACGGAAATGTACTTCCGCTCGTCGGGGTTCTCGTTGAAGAGCGAGGCATTGAAGCCCTCCTCGCTCAGCTGCAGGATCACGCGCTTCAGGTGCCCGTCGAACTCCTGGCGAACGTTCTTCGTCTGCTTGGCGAAGGTGGCCGCGAAGCCGGCATCCGGCGTGGTCTTCCAGTCGTACAGGCGATCGATCTTGTTCATGGCCACCACGAAGGGGATCCGGCGCTCCTTCAGCATGCGAATCGACTCGAAGGTCTGCGGCTCGAAGCCGGACGTCATGTTGACCACCAGAATGGCAATGTTACACAGGTCCGACCCGCGAGAGCGCAAGTTCGAGAAAGACTCGTGACCCGGAGTGTCAATCATCAGCAGACCCGGCAGGCGCAGCTTGAAGTCACTGCCACGAGCGACGGCCGCAATCTTCTGCTCCAGGGCATCGCGCGGGATGTAGGTGGCACCAATCTGCTGGGTAATGCGACCATGCTCACCGGCGGCCACATTCGACTGGCGAATCTTGTCCAGGGTCTTGGTCTTGCCAGCGTCCACATGGCCGAGCACCACGAAAATGGGAGAGCGAAGCTCGTTGCTCTGTGTGGAGGGTGATGGCGGCGATGGTGGCGGCGATGGCAGCGGTGGTGTTAATCCAAGAGGGCGACGTCGGTCCCGGGGCAAGGCGGGAGGCAAAGGAGACGGCAGAGCAGGGACACGGAGGGGAGGATTGTACCTCAGCAGCCTCGGCCTTTGGCGAGGCAGGGGCGGCAGCCGGGGTGGCGATGGCCACCGGAGCGGCAGCAGGAGCAGGGGTAGCAGCAGCAGCAACAGCAGCAGGAGCAGCGGTGGTCACCGGAGCGGCGGCGGCAGCCTTCGGGGCCGGGGCAGCAGGCTCCTCATCGGACAGGAGATCTTCCCAGTCATCGACCAGAGCCAGCTTCTGCAGGTTGGCAGTTGCCGGGTCGACCTCGGGCTCGGGCTCGGGCTCAGGCGTGGACTCCCGAACGGCGGCGGCCGAGGAGTCAGCCGGGGTGGGGGTCTCCTCGGTGGTGTCAGCAGCGGTCGACGCGGCGTCGGCCTTGGAGCCAGGCTTACGGGTGGTAGTCGGACGCTTGCGGGTGGTGCGGGGGCGCGACTTGGGGGAATCGGCCGTCTGGGCGGCCTCCGGGTCCAGCAGACGGGCAAGGGCGTCCGGGGGCAGGGCAATGCCTGGGGTGATGTGTTTTTCACAGCGACAGGGGGGGGGGGAGCGATTGTTGGTGGGAGCCTGATGGAAGGGGAGGGGGGGAAGGGAGGGCGAAGAGAAAGGCAAAAGAGGCCGATAGGCCGAAGACACGCACCCTGAGCCTCCATGGCCTGGAGACGGGCGATGGCGCGAGCGCGCTCCTTCTTCTGAGCCTCGGTCATGTAGGTACCGGCCTTCTTCTGCTCCTCGATCTTGGCCTGAGGGAGGAGTGTCAGTACACAGCAGGAGAGACATGGGGCCGATCTCCAGCAGAAAGGAAAAGCATGGCAGCAGGTGGGTGCCATGGCGACCGTCAAAGGGTCGGTGGTTGGTGCTAGCGGACCTTCTCACGCTCGCGGCGCAGGCGGCGCTGCTCCTCGGCAAGCTCCTGGGCGGCCTTCTCGGCCTCCTCCTCGGCCTTGAGGCGGGCCTCCTCCAGGCGCTGCTCCTCGAGGAACTTCTCCTCCTCGGCCTTCTGGGCGGCAATGGCCGCCTATGTGATGCATCGTCAAGATTGTCAGGACAGCGCGAGGGGTTAGCCTTCCATTCATCAAACGAGATCGAGCTGGCCATCGTCCAAGCATGGCTGTGTGTACCTTCATGGCGGCGACAGAGCGGGGGGGTCCCGCGGCACGGCGGGGCGGCATGGTGACTTAGGGTGAAAAAATGAGGGGTAGGAAAACGGGGGGGGGGGACGGGAGGGAGAAAGGAAAGTGACAACCACCTGCTGGCTCGTTCTTGAGGGAGACAGGGGACCAGGGGAAAAGAGGAAGCACTAAAGGGAGGGAATGGGAGAGAGCCATGGACATGGTGTTTGGCGGGTAGGTGGCGCAAGAGACATCCGCGTTCTCCACGGTAGCGGCACGGCGGTGGCCGCGGCGACGGCGGCGGCGGCGGCGGCAGCGGCGCCAGCCGGGGGGGAGGCGACCGACGAGATGTGGATCGGAAAATTAGTGCACACCCAGGTATTTGTGGGTAGAGCGAGCGGGGGGGGGGGGGGGGCAGAAGCGCCGCACTCTCCGATCCGCTCTGGTCCTGTATCCGACCACAGCCACTGGAAAAAAGGGGCCAGGTGACAACCGTCTGACGGATGCGGGGACCATGCCCGGGCGCGACGCGGCATCCGTGTGTCTTCCAGCCATGCTAGCTCCACCAAGCCCGGTGTAGATAGCGATCAGAAAGGCCCCGGGATGATTGCGCACCCACGAACTTGCGCGTCCCCCCCCCCCCGGGCATAAACTGTCCCAGTCTTGTGGCGTTAGGAAGGCCCAGGGCCGGGGAGTCACGCTGACTCCACAGGGGCGATAATTGCCCAGCATCCTGGAAACTGCGGTATCCAACTTTCGAGAGGGGGGGGGGGGCGGACCAAACAGTGTAGGATGACAAGTATTCGCCGCGCCACTCACCCCGGGCAGCAGCTTCGTCAACCGGCTCGTTACTCGGGGAGCCTGCCACCCAAACCTGCTTGAGTGCTGGGGAGAGGGGGGCTCGCTGTCTCCTTGTCCCGAAGGGCGGGGGAGTTGGAGGAAGCAGGAATCGCACTGACACATGTGGCACCAAAGTTTTTGCCGAGTGCCGGCGGGCCATCTCCAAAAAGCGAACCGCATGGGGTTTATCCTAGAACTGGCACATGACAGCGGGCGAGCAAGGATTGGCATCTTGCTTTAGCTCCGGCAGGGAAGGCCCGACATCACACCACCGGCTGAAAACACAATTGAAAGATCACATGGCCCACTTCGTTGCCGCCAGCCCAGGACTCCCAAGCCAGCATGCAACGCTGATCCCCCCCCCCCGCCTGGTCCGTCCTCACCACGGGCGTGCCTGACCCGGTTCGGCCTGGCGGATTTCTAGATCACTCAGAGGGGGCCTCGTCTGCCCCCGCCCCC
>NW_009242971.1:1037797-1039702 GCF_000388065.1 Fonticula alba | reverse complement strand
CCGCCCGCCCCTGCCCCGCCCACCATCTCCTCAGCCGCAATACACACGGGCCCGGGCACGGCCAATGGGGGCCATCGCCGTGGCGCCTGCCAGCCTCCGAGCGGTGTTGTCCCTGCGTCGCCAGGCAGGCCGTCATGTTGGCCTAAAACATCCTCTGTTGAGCCCAGCTCCGGGCTCACGTTCCCTCCTCTTCCTCTCCCCTCTCGCCCCGTGTCCCCTCTTCCTCTCTCTTTCTCTCTCTTTCTCTCTCCCTCTCTCTCCCTCTCTCCCCCGCCCCCTCGCACCAGCAAGAGGCCATGTTCTCCCGCTTCACCGCCGTCGCCGCCGTCGCGGCTTCCGTACGTCAGCGTCTGATCGCATGTGGCCATCCTTCGCGGATCCCTTCTCACCTTGCCCATTCGCCCGCGCTCTTTCCAGGCGTCCGTCCTGGCCATGAAGGCTACCTCCATCAAGGAGACCACCGCCAGCACCGGCCCCGGCCCTCGTGCCCTCTTCCGCCAGTTTGCCCTGCACAATGACGCCGCCCCGGTCCAGCCGGTCCTGCCGGTGTCTGACGCCGAGGCTGCTGCCACCGCGGCCCTGGAGGACAAGCCCGAGGGTGCGCTCTGACCCTCATCACATTCTTGGCCCGATTCCTGGCCCCCTTCCTTCTTCCCCCCCCGCTGCCCTGCTCTTGCCCTTCCCTCACACTGACCCCCTCTCAGTCACCACCCCTCCGCCTCCGCCTGCCCCGCCGGCCAACCCGTACGCCGACGCGGTCACCCTCCCCGGTGGCAACCTCCGGGCCAAGTATGTTCTTGTTGGTACCGGTACCGCCTCCTACTCTGCCGCGGCGGCCATCATGGAGCGCGACCCGACTGCCGTCATCATCATGATTGGCGAGGATGTCGAGGTCCCCTACGCTCGGCCCCCCATCACCAAGGAGCTCTGGTTCAGCCAGGACCCGGACGTCGTCGACACTCTGAACTACTGCGACTGGGCCGGCAACGATGTGACGTACGCCAACTGCATTTTGTCCCCTCCCCCCTCGTCCCGTGCCCCTCCCTCTCTCTCTCTCTCTCTCTCTCGCTCTCCCTCCCTCCCTCGGGCTAAACCCCTCTGCCAACTGGCCTGTCATGCGAGGCTCCACTCACCCATCCCTCCCATCTGGCCCATCTTAGCCTCCACTACCAGCCGCCCACCTACTACACCTCCCTCAAGGCCAAGGGTGACACGCCGATTGTCCTGCTGAACGGCGTGCGCGCTGTCGACCTGGACCTGAAGCAGCGCTTCGTCCTCCTGGCCGACGGTCGCAAGGTCTTCTTCGACCAGGTTCTCCTGGCCACCGGTGGTACTCCGGCCACCCTCCCGGCTGCCAAGGCCCTGCCCGAGCATGCCAAGCAGCATGTCACCACCCTGCGCACGGTGGCCGACTACCGCAAGCTGTACACCAAGCTGGTCGGCGATGCCAAGGCCACCGCTGCGGCCGCCGTTGCTGCCACCACCCCGGCCGAGGGTGCCGAGGCCGAGAGTGCCGCCTCCGCTCCCACCCCGGCCGCCCCTGTGGCCCAGAAGCATGTCGTCGTCATCGGCGGCAGCTTCCTTGGCTCGGAGGTTGCCTGCGCCCTGGCGCAGCAGCGCACCCCCAATGGCGAGGCTCCCATCAAGGTGACCCAGGTCTTCCCGGAGGAGGGCAACATGGGCCGGGTCTTCCCCCGCTACCTGACTAACTGGACTACTGGCAAGATGCGCCAGCGTGCGTGTCATCTTCCCCTTCCCCTTCCTCCCCGACCCCGCTTTCCTGCCTCCCCGCCCCCAGTCGCACTGACCTTTCCCTGGTCGCCTTCCCCCTCCTCTTGCCCCCTGTGCAAATGTGCAGTCGGTATCGACATCCGTTCCAAGTCCCTCGTCGCCGACCTGCAGCCG
>NW_009242971.1:1034217-1037717 GCF_000388065.1 Fonticula alba | reverse complement strand
CGTCGCTGGTGGCTGACCATGTCATCCTGGCGGTCGGCATCACCCCGAATGTCCAGCTGGCCGAGAAGGCTGGCCTGGAGCTGGACGAGAAGCGCGGTGGTATCCTGGTGAACGCCGAGCTCGAGGCTCGCTCCGGTGTCTTTGCTGCCGGTGATGTGACCTCCTTCCATGACATCGCCCTCGGGCGCCGGCGCATCGAGCACTACGACCATGCGGTCCTGACCGGCCGTGTGGCCGGCGAGAACATGACCGGTGCTCGGAGCCCCTACAGCCACCAGTCGATGTTCTGGTCGGATCTCGGCCCGAAGATCGGCTACGAGGCCATCGGCATTCTGGACCCGGCCCTGACCACGGTCGGCATCTGGGCCAAGGGCCGGCCCAGCGACACCCCGCAGGCGGCCACCTCGGCCGGGGACAACATCCGTTCGGCTGTGGCCGACCCGAGCAAGCTGTCTGCCTCGTCGGTGGCCGACGATGCGGCGGCCGTTGCCGCGGCCGAGGCCTCCCAGGTTGCCACCCCGCCGCCGCCGCCGCCCGCCGAGCACGAGACCTACGGCAAGGGCGTGGTTTTCTACCTGAACAAGCGCCGCCAGGTGGTCGGCATGCTGCTGTGGAACAACTTCGGCCAGGTGGGCAAGGCCCGCAACATCATTCTCGAGGGCCGTGAGTGGCACGACCTCACCGAGCTGGCCCGCCTGTTCAAGGTCAACGAGTAAGCTGACTGGCCCGCTGGTGTGGTACATGCTATATATATTATATATCATGCTACGCGTGTGGCATGTGCGCCTGCTTAGTGCACCTGTTTATCCCTACACCTACAGAGAGACGCACACACGGGCTGCCTGCCCCCCCCCCTCCCTCCCCTCCTCCTCCTCCTCCCGTGGTGCAACATGTCGACCCGCCTCTCGCCCCCTGCCCTCTCCCCCTCCCCTACATGCGAGCATGTGGCGCGTGTCCCCCACGGAGCGTGTATCGTGTGCCTCCGCAGGGAACTTGCGGGGGGTCACTGGCCCCCCCCCCCCTCCCCCTTCGGCTGCTCAATACACCTTACAAACATCCCACCTGCGTACACTCGATCTGCTGCCAACTCACGGCGTGTCACGTGGCGCATTTCGAAAGATTGTGGGTAGAATCGCACGGACCCCCATTCCAAACGATTCGCCCCGGCGCGATCGATGCCCCGCCTGACCTGGGGGAATGAATCAATGTATGCGAATTGCCAGCTGGGACCCTCGCGGGCATGCCCCCTTGTTAATGGCGACCTTAAGCCCTCACGGGAAGCAGGTGGGCAGGAGGAAGGCGGCCGGGCCCTTCCTCGCATGCGATGTGCTATGCCCACTTTCGGCGCGGGAAGACCCAGGAGTCGCTGCCGGAGAGCTCTCATGCCTCGGGAGGCACGGGCAGGTGCCGGAGCAGCAGCAGCAGCAGGCCTCAGACGTTAGAATGCCAGGAAGACAAAACTGCCGCCCGAGGGAAGTCGTGTGGGGATTCGACAGTCTTTGGGGGGGGCTTTTTTTCGGCCTCGCCCCGGCCTTTTTTCCTCGAATCGGCCCTTTTGATGGGCGCCACTTGCCGAGTCCACGGACACTGAACATGCGCCGCCGTGAGGCACGCACCAAGGCAAAGGGGCTTCCTCGCGATAGGCATTTTCATGCATGTCTGAGCGCCTCCCAGGAGCTTGTTTTTTTTCCCATCCCTGGATCTGGTATAAAAGACCACGGCGCCGGGGCCCGATGGGCTGGCCCCTTCGGCTGCTACACGTAACATTTTCTCTGCTCTGAATAGATAGAGAAGCACCAGCCCAGCCGTCTGCGCATTCTCCCCCCCCTCTCTGCCGCCTCCGACCGCGTAACCTCACACGCCCCCGACGTCGCATCCGTACATCCCGCTCGCAGAAGCTCCCTCCCGCAAGATGCCCTCGCTCCCGGTTCTCTTTCCCTCCTCGGTGGTTCGTCTGTCGAACAGCTTCCAGACCGGGGGGCTCTTCATCCCGCACAACGAGCCGGTGGCCCTGCCGATCTACACGCTGGATATGAAGCCCCCGGCCGCGCCGGTGGTGTCCAAGGACTTGGACTGCTCGCTCGAGGGCATTGGCCGGCACCAGGCCGAGCTGGAGCTCTGCAAGGCGGCCGACCACACCTGCCAGGTGTCCTGCCTAAATGAGGCCTACATTTTGGAGGCCTGTACCACGGTCAATTCCGATGTCACGGAGACCGACTGCCGGAACAAGTTCCTGAACACCGTCAAGACCTCCTGCCCCTCGGACAGCAATGACTGGTCCAAGTACAAGTGCAAGGTCAACAGCGCGGCCCCTCGCTCGATGCTGTGGTCCGTCGGTGTGTCCATCTCGGCCGTGCTTCTGGCCTTGGCTGCCTCGATGTAGCCGGTCTCTCGGCTACATTCACGCGCTCCGAGGACGGACACCGCCCTGAGACGCACGTCGAGCCCGCTCCTCTCCACGCACAAGTGCACATAAGCACGCGGCAGTGTCCGGGGCCCCTCTCCTCTGTGCAAATCAAAAGGAATAAATAGCCCAAACCATTGCAGACCCATTGCGGCCAGGCGGAGGACCGAGGCGAAGCGGACATGTGGAATGTGGCAAGACACCTCAGTTCACAAGGAGATGGTTGGGATCTGTGAAAGAGGCAGGTGGGAGGCCTCGCGGCCGGGCGGCTTGCCACCTCTGACACACACCTTGGGCCAATATGCACGCACATACTCACTTGCCTTTTCGTTCCCCATGTGTAGCCCCGAAGGACATACTCGCCATGATCGGAAACACGGTCGTGCGAATGAGGCAGCAGTCGTGGGCTATGTGCATTCACATGATCTGGTGCCCAGGTGAGGCTCATCTGCCAATCGATCTCGGGGTGACTACCTGGCCCTTCGCGCCTGGGTGTCTTCCCGTGTGTGGTGCCTATGCGTGTGTGCCTATGCGTGTGTGTGTGTGTTTGCGGTGATCCAAGGGCCCAAGCCCCCGTGCAGCATGACAAGGGAGCAATGGTCGAGCAAACCAGCGCCGACCCCCCACCTCGCATCGCCTCTTCTCGCACGACGGTCAACTAAACACCCTCGCCCCATCTGAGGAGGCAGAGTTGCGGCCGAGGACACCAGGTGTCTCCTCCAGCACACTCCCTACCCTCCCCCTCCCTCCTGCACCCGCCCTGGCACTTGCACAGGCACACACACACGCTCACACGCACGCACACACACACGCACACACACACACACACACACACACACACACACACACACACACACACACACATACATACATACCGTCCATCTTTTCGCCCTCCGTCTCTCCTTCTGCCCGTCCGCACGGACCGTCGACCGCCCCCATGGCGCATCCGAGAGGCGGTCCCCTCCCTCCGCTGAAGAGGGCGCTGATGAAGCCCCAGCAATATCGCCGGCTTTATAGGAGGGAGTTCCTTCAGGCCGCCATCGAGACGCCCGACAGCGAGGTGGAGCGCCTCCTCCGTGACTCTCCATCAGTTGGT
>NW_009242971.1:1033440-1034207 GCF_000388065.1 Fonticula alba | reverse complement strand
GGAGCGCCTCCTCCGTGACTCTCCATCAGTTGGTACGCCTCCCCCCCCCCCCCCCCCTCTCGCCACTCCCTCGGGTCTTCTGTCATTTATATGCGTCCCTGCCGGAGCTCATATGCCCCAAGCTGACGGTGCACTGGCTGCCTAGATGTTTCGGCTCTTCGGAAAGCCATCTTGGCGCGAGCCAGCAAGTCCATCCCCCCTCGTAGGCGTCTCATCTGTTGGCTACTTTTGACCGGTGCGACCCCTCTCCTTCGAATATGCACCCTGAGTCCGCCTCTCACCGCCGTCCTCCCCTCGCTGCGCTCACCGCCAGGCTGCTTGCCGGCCCCGCGACAGGCATGGCCTGACGCACCCGAGCACTTTCTCCAGGAGTATGAGGAAACCTGCCTCGCTTTGTCGGTGCTGGTTCCCGGCATCGACGCCGGGAGGCCGGAGTTTCACATTCCCGGCACCGGGGTGCTACATTTCCCCATGGTCCCCGGAGCCGTCTGTACTCCGGCCGACCTGACATACTGCCAGGGTGAGTGTCAGGCCGACGACCAGTCGGACGAGATGTCCACCCTGGTCTTGACCTATGGGGCTTTTTTGACCCGCGGCCTGGCTGCCGCCCTCCCGAAGGTGCCCCCCCCCCCCCCCCCCCCCAACCACGCTCCCTGTTCCTTCTGCTCGATTTGGCCTCCCCACTTCGATGGCTTTCCCATCTGGCCTCTGACGATGTCCACACATATCCAGCACTGGCTGGAGCTCGCTGCGCATCCCCATCTACG
>NW_009242971.1:1025743-1033430 GCF_000388065.1 Fonticula alba | reverse complement strand
GTCCACACATATCCAGCACTGGCTGGAGCTCGCTGCGCATCCCCATCTACGGGCCATCGCACGCATCTTCCTGGATCTGGCATGCTCCCACCACTCGTGCAGCCCGATGACAGCGTGCCCGCCGGCAGCCGACACTGCTCCCGGCATGTCGGCACGTAGCTTGGCGTTCATCCTCTTTTCGCGCTTCTGCCAATCGGATGGCATCTTTCCGCTGGTCCCCCCACCAGGCCCGAGCGGAACCGGGGCCTTGAATGGTCGTGAGGGGGCTACCTCTGGCGCTGGGATTGTTCCCGGGGGGGCGTCCGTGCCGAAGCTCTTTACCCTGACACCAGCGCGCATCCAGTGGCTTTCTCGCTTTTGGACAGTCCTCGACCCGTACTGCTCAATGGCAGTCACCAAGCTTGCCGGTGTGTCGGTGGACATGTTCGCCACACGGTGCGTCGCCTGTGTACTATTCTCTCCCGTGCTCCGGCCACCTCGCCTCCCCCCCCCCCCCTCCCAAAATATGCGCACACGCACACACAATATCCAAGGACACATGCGTATGCATTTGCCCAGCCTCACACATGTCTCTTATCGACAGATGGTTCAACACATACTTTGCCGGAGTGCTGCCCGCATTGGATGTCATTGAGGCGATCATGGTCCATCAGCGTGCTGGGGCAGTGTTGATTTTCGTGGCGCTGGCCCTTCTGGAATTCCTTCGCCAGCAACTCCTCACTTCGGTGGAGGTGATCATTGCCTCGCTTCAAGAAACGCTGGAACATATGGACGACTCGGATGACGTCCCCGCCAACTGCCTTTCCTGGTTGTCAGAATCCCTGGCTCCGGTTCCCCTCTTGTTGAATGTCGAGCACCTGGCCTCCCTGGTGCCCATCAACCCCACAGACTATCCACCCCCAAAGACCGGCCCGGGGAAAGCAGCAGCAGCAGCAGCAGCAGCAGCAGCAGCAGCGGTAGCACCACCAACCCCGACAACCGAACCAGCCCATGCAGGCCCGGTCGCAGATTCTCCGCGTGCCAGTCCGGCGGCGGCGGTGCCTCCGGCGGCCGACACCGGGAGACCACTGGCCCGTGCACTCAACACCATGCGGCAGCGCGCCATCTCAACGCTGGAGGGCTCCGGCTCGGGCGGCGGAGACCTTCACCATCATCACCGGCCAGATTCCCTCCCGACCGGGCCGGTCTCCCTCGGGGTGGGGACCCCGCGCTCGCCGGCCCCGGGCTCCGGTGCCACCTCTCCCGCGCCGGGACGCGCCTCAGGGCCGCCAGTGGCCACTGCCCGGTCGGAGGGCAGCACCCCTGGCTCACCGCGAGCTGGAACGGCGGCGGCCCGCGCCGCGGCCCCCTTTGGCTGGGCCCACCTCCTGCAAGATATCGATCCTGTGGCACAAAGTTTGGCCCTGCGATCGGTGCTCATTGTTCTCGGTGTGACTGTTCCGCAATCGGCCGACTCCGACTCGGAATCCGAGGGCGAGGATCTCGAGACCGGGCCCGGCGCCCCCTCGCAGGAGGCCCCCGCCGCCTGGCCGCCTGTCTGCCAGATCGACTGCGCGACATCTTCAGAACCTGCTGCTGCCCATTCACGTGGGGTGGACATCACGTCCAGGAGGCGCTCGCACAGCGTGTCCAACACCCCGGCGCCTCTTCAGCTGGCAGCTGCCGACGCATACGCCATTGTCGCCCGTGGGCTGGGGCTTCTGGCCCAGGCCGAAAGACTTGGCGCTCTGCCGATCTCGCTGGAGTGAGCTCCAAAGTGTGGCCTGCGTCTTCCCCCCCCCCCCCCCCCCCCCGTGTGTCTGCTGTGTGCGTGTTCGTGCATGTGTGTGCCAGGGCCGCCGGACGACCGCCTTGGATCCGGGGCGGGAGACAATACAGACATGCCTCCCTTTTACACACCATCATAGTTGCTCCCCCCCCCCCCCGCTTGTCGCCTGTTTGAGGCTGATTGGCATACTCCCGTACGCCTGGGGGCTCTCTGGAATGGGGCAAAAGAACTGGCGATCCCCTTCCCCACAAATGGGGGGCCATTTTACCTCACTTTGCCTCGCCTCGCCTGTAATTGCCCAGGCGGGGGCCCCTCCCCAGCGCCTCCCCCTTCTCGTTTCCCTCTCCTCCAGCGCGTCGCGCGGCCTCACCTTTGGGCCCACGGCGCTGCGAGTCGCCCGGATTGGCTTGGCCATCGGCTCCAATAGCAGGCTTGCCTTTCGGATGCATGCGCATCCGACGTTCTTTCTGCCCCTGCGACTTGGTATACGCCCCATTGGGCAGTGTTTTTGCGGTAGGGGGAGAGCTTGCCACAGGCATATTTCCCCCTCCCCATGGCGGCCTTCCTTCTTTTCGCCCTTTTTCCATTGCTTCACCATCAGATTTGGGCAAGAGGCGAGGAAAAACAAAGGTTGGGAAAGGAAACACACGAGATGGCCTGAGAAACAGTGGCAGGGCGAAAGGCGCCAAGGTGGGCCGGGACAACTGCGGGCGCGATCGGGGAGCAAGCAGCATGCCAAAAGTGGGGAGCAACGTGACCCGCCTTGGCCAAGACACAGGCCCCATCTGGGATGAGGTGCAGTGGGGGGGGGGGGGGGGAAGCTCCATGAACGCCCACGAATACGCCCCCAGACTGGGGGCTCGGACTGCGCCACGCACGGTCTCCCGGCCGAGCCGGCGAAACCTTTTTCAACCGCGATCCACCCAGGTGGCTCACTTCTGCGCCAGGCACATCGTCCCATCTCCCTCTCTCGCCCCCCCCCCCCCCCCTCCCCCTCCTCGCCCACATATACACACCACCACCCGCCGTGGCGCGCCCTCGACCTTTGTCTTTCCCCCCCTCTTGCTCTGCTTCACGCGCCCCTACCCAGGACCAAACAGCCGCCACACTGATGGAGGGAGAACACGCGCCGCTGGTGGTCCCCCTCGGGCTCAAGGTGGAAGATGGCCAGCCTGTGGCGGCCACAACGCCGGCAGCCGAAGCCGCTGCCGGCCAAGAGTCGCCCGCTAGAGCCTCTCCAATGGGCAGCCCGGCGCCCGGGCCCCCGGTCCCCGGGTCCCCTTCGGGGTCCTCCTCGCCGAGCGAGCAGTACCGGTGCTTGATTTGCAACAAGTACCTGTCCAATGACCAGAAATTGGTTCATCACTATCACCATGAGCGGTTCACGGTGGCCAATGCCCTGCGCGAAACCCTCTCCGCCCCGGACAACAATGCCCTGACCCCGCCTCCAGCTGCCGCTGACCCGCCGCGGTGCGTCCCCCAATCCCCTGCCTCATGCTGCTCGGCCGTACACCCTGTCTGACTCCCAAAGGCACTGTCATCCTGCACAGACGCCGGCTGCGGTCCAGCTTCGTGTCCAGTAACCCCTCGTCAGAAGCCGCGCCGGCCGTGCAATCGCCCCTCAGTGAGGCGGAACTCGCCTCACGGGCACACCTTGCCGGGAAGGTCCTGTCCAATGTGCGCACCCGGCGTGCCCAGCGCAATGCCGCCCTTGGTCTTGAGGGGGGCGCCTTCCCGGCCATCTGCCCCGAGGTGTTGGCCCTGCAACAGCACCAGCCAGCTTCAGGCGCCGAGCCCACGCCGAAGCGCCGTCGGGCCCCTGTCCACAACTCTACCGCGTCTTCTCCATCCTCTCGCTCCGGGGGTGGGGTTTTGTCAGGATCCTCGGCTCCGGCGACCCCCTCTCCGGTCAGGCCCGAGCCAGTCCCCACTGGGGATGCAGCCCGCCGGCGCGGTGCCTCGGCGGCCTCATCCGCCACCATCACCTATGAGTCGGAGTTCCTGACGACGGCCGTGCGACATTGCCCCTCTTGCAATCAGCCCTTCCCCCCTGAGGCCACCTCCTTCACCATCAACGACCATATTGACATCTGTCTGGAGACATTTGCCGCGGTCGAGGCCGCGAGTGCCGCCGCGGCCGACGCCGCGCCCCCTGCCCCGACCGGCGATCCCGCGAGCGAGATGGCCACCGAGTCCCCGCCTAGCCCGCTGTCACCCTCCTCCTCGATGGATGTGGTGCATATTGTCCTCCCCTCTGATCGGGGACAGCAGCCACGCTTCTTCGAGCGCATGCTCCCTCCGGTCACCACCCTGCAGACTCCCTCCGCGGCCCGTGGGCAGGAAGGCTCCACCCGGTCCTCGGCCTCTGCCGCCTCAGATTGCGAATCAGATGTGGACATCTCGCTGGATGACACGAGTGCCAGTCCATATGGACCATCGCAGTGCGTCGGCGCCCCCCTAAATACCCTGCCGGGCGTGTCCTTCTCTCCCCCCCCCCCCCCCCCTCCGCCACTCCCCTTGTTTCTCTTCCGCCCCTGGGGCTTCTGTGTCTCTTACTCGTGTGCCCCTTCCTCGCCTACCCCCATGCGCCCCTTGCCCCATCCCTTGCAGGTACTCGCAGATGGACCTGGTGGCAGCGCGAGCCGCCATGCGCGGGCCATCGGCGAGGGCCGGCCCTGCGGGCACGTCTCAACGTCGCGGGTCTCTCCTGGCTGCCATGGATCCGACGGTCTCCTCGATTTTGAGTGACCTGGGCGGGGTGATCAACGATGATACCTTCTTGGATGCGGTTGTGGCGAGCTCCGCCGTGCCAGCGGTGGCTACCACCCCCGGCCGCCGTTCTGCCGATGAGTCGACCGATAATTTGGCCGATCAGGCGGCCCTCGCTGCCGCGGCTGAGGATGCCCGTCGGGTGGGGATCATCAGCTCGGATCGAGTCCTGGAAGCGGCGGTTCGGGCCAGTCGAACGGACCCCCCGCCTGCTGGGCCGCTTGGCCCTGCCCGATCGGCGCTGGACCTGCTCAGCGTCCCGGCTTCCGGGGGGCCGGCCCCGGCGGACTTGGATCCGACCCGTCTGTTGGCAGTGGTCGCGCATTTGAAACGCCATATTGCGGATCTGGCTGCGGCCGGGCACAGTATGCGCCATGCTGCCGCCCAGGTGACCGGATCGAGTGCCCAGGTGTGTGTATGTGTGTCCGCAATGGTTTGTGCATTTGTGTGGTGTCATCGCATTCTCCTTACACGATCTATGGTGTATTTTCCCCAATCCAGCCCCAGGACCAGGGTGCTTGCTGCCTGATTTGCCTGTGTGCCTTCGACCGGCCCCTGGTATCAATCGTATGCTGGCATATCCATTGCGAAGGGTGCTGGATGAATGCCCTGGGCCAGAAGCGCCTGTGTCCCCAGTGCTCGGTGATCACCGCCGCGACCGACCTACGACGGGTGTACATCTGAGGGCCCTTTCTCCCTCATCCTCCCCTCGGCTCTCCCGTCCCAATCCCCAGGTGTTGAGCCGTCCTTTGCGCCCCTCTTGTGGTGGTGCTGCTGATGACGGCTCTCCGACTGCCCACCCACAACCCACTTCACATTATACCACGCAGCCATGGCTGGGAAAAAACAGCACAACAAGCAGGATGTATTCATAGAGAGGGGGAGGGGGGGGGGAGAGGGGGAAAGACGACAAGGACAGGAGCGTGAAGTGTTGGATAAATACGAGAAGAGGCCACCATGTGGGGTGAGGGGGGAAAGGGGGAGAGAGAGAGAGAGAGGGAGGGAGAGAGACGCCCAGGCAACTCGGTAGAGTCTGTGCGTCCGCGCTGATCCGGCCACCTCGACGGAGGGGGGGAGAGAGGAAAGCGGGTAAGCCAAATGGGAGGGAGGACTCGGGCAACACTCGCATGCCTTGGACACCGCAGGAGAGGGGAAGTGCTAGGGAAAACAGGGGGGCCGGCAATCAACTGGATGCGAGGAGAATGACAATGACGGGGGTAACTATGGAGATGGTGCCAGGAAAGAGAGGAGGGGAGAAAGAGAGAGAGGGGGGGGGGGAAGGGGGGAGGAGATGGACAGGTAGGTGGACCACCTCTCGCCGCAACACTGGTGCTATCTAAAAAGGGGGAAGGAGGGATGATGGAGCATGAAAGGCGAGCCTAGTCGCGGCGCCACCCCATGAAACGAGTGATGGCCCAATGCGAGAGGAGGATGCCCCAGACGACGACGATCATGGTCTCAATGCGTTGGTGGCTGAGGCCGGTGAAGTCCTTTGACGAGCCGGTGTAGAGGAAGCTCACATACACCGCGGACCAGATCCAGCCGGCAAGATGGGAATCGAGACTGTGCATGTGCATGCGCATGTACGTGTGTGTGTGTGTGTTTGTGTGAGTGTGTGTGTTTGTGTGAGTGTGAGTGTGTGTGTGTGTGTGAGTGAGTGAGTGAAAGGCATGTGCCAGGGAGGAGGGAGGTGAGGCCACAGAGCAGGAGGGGCGCAGGTCCGCCAGGGGGTACAAGGCGCGGGGAGAGGAAAATGGCCATGATGATTGAGGCGACGCACCGGTCGAGGAAGCCACCATGAGAGCCAAGGAAGGAGGACGAGTCCTTGATGCGGTGGGAGCGCTTCCACCAGGAAACGAACAGATCACCAAAGACACCGACCAGGAACATGACAACCATGTAGAAAAGACCCTGACGGATCGGGACAGCGCTGGAAGAGGCCGGACCAAAAGAGTGAATAGCGAGGGGAGGGGAGGGGAGAGGGGGGGGGAGGGGGGAGGGGGGGTTAGACGTGAATGGGCAAGGCAATGGCAATCGGTGGGCAACTTGCGGGCGAGAGCGATTGCGCGCGCCCTGGGAAGGGAGAGGGACAATAATTCGCCATGGCGCACCTCGGATCAGCCAGGTAGAAGTAGTACATGGCGATGCAAATGAAGAAAGCACAGATGTAGCCCTCGAGAGACTTGTTAGGGGAGATCTTCGGGACGATCTTCGTCCGGCCGAAGGTCTTGCCAGTGAAATACTGGAAGCCGTCCGATCCAGCAACGATGATGCTGTATGATGCCGGCGAGGATGGAGGTTGTGTGTGTGCGTGTGCGTGTGCGTGTGCGTGTGCGTGTGCGTGTGCGTGTGCGTGTGCGTGTGCGTGTGCGTGTGCGTGTGTGTGTGCGTGCGTGCGTGCGTGCGTGCGTGCGTATGCGTCAGTATGGGCAGCGATGAAAGGCCCGGCTCGGCAAATGGGCAGTCCCCGACGCACCTGATAGCAAGCAGCACGTCGACCGGGTAGTTGGCCATGATCCACATGACACAAGTCAGGCCGGAAAGGACATAGTTGACGACCAGCACGTCAAAGGTGCGCAGCCCAGCGAGGAGACCAATGCCAGCAACCAGCAGGGCCCGCAGGCCGATGTACTCCCAGATGGGGAATGTACCGGAGCACCACCAGGCCGTGGTGGCGAGCGGGTCGGCGCCGCCCATGCCCGGGGTGAGCCAGCGCAGGACCGGCGAGAGGACACTGGTAGTCACCTGGCACAAGCCACTGCCGCGGCCATTGAGCACGGCAAAGTCGAAGAGCGACAGCAGGGTGAAGCACACCAGCATGACCGGGCCCCGGCGCCCGGTGAACTCCTTACCGAGCTCCCACCAGAGGAGCACGGCGCAGGGGATCTGCAGGAGGACCGGCGTGCGGTACATGAGGATGTAGGCCACCAGGAAGATGGCGAAGCCGATGGGGACGCGCGCGCGTGCCAGATTGGACGGCGCGTACCAGGGGTCGGCCGTGGCTTTGGCGGCGCCGGGGGCAGCGGCGACGGCCTGCTGGGCCGAAGCGGCGGCCTGCCGCACCGAGGACTTGACGCTGGAAGGAGGCATGTCTCGGCGGCTGTGCCGGCCATGGGGGGGGGGGGGGGGGGGGGGGGGGGGGGGGGGGGG
>NW_009242971.1:1023431-1024140 GCF_000388065.1 Fonticula alba | reverse complement strand
CCCTCCCCTGTCCCTGTCCCCCCCCCCCCTCCCCGGGCTGACGCCGGCTTTTCAGAGGGGCAGGCAGCCTGGAAAAAAATGGGCAAGGAGCATCAGAGGGCGATGGATGGGGGTGGTGAGCTGCCCCGCTTCCTGGACGGGTGTGGTGGAAGCCGCCGGACCACTCCACCAAGGGGGCACCCTGCCCCGTCCAGTGGCCGACCTTGCCCCGGCTCGTGGCCCGCCCTCCCGGCCCGCCACCATTTTAGGAAGGGAGGGGCCTGGGGGGGGGGGGGGGGTTTTTTTGTTGTTTATTTTCTACTTTGTTTGTTTTCCTGATACATATCGTTAAGAGGGGGGGGAGAGGGAGGGGGAGAGGGCAATTGTCGCCAGGGGGTAGCCAGGCCAAACGCACAGCTGTGTCCCCCCCCCCCCCCCCAAAAAAAGAGGGGCTCTCGCGGATGGAGGAACCAGACGTAGAACAGCCAAAGACAGCTAAAAATAAAAGGCCTATATTGGTGGAAGATGAAAAGCCGTCGCCCGGGTCGATCATATCGTGCTATGTTCGGCCTCGAGTCTTTCCCTCGCCGCGGCCCCGCCGGCCCCCAGCTCGGCAATCGCCAACGAGTGTTGTGTCGACCGGTCCCGGTGGACACCTGGCCAGGCGGGGGCGGGGGAGGACACCAGCAGGCCGCCGAGAAGGTCTGCTGGGCCATTTCCGCCTGCCCGG
>NW_009242971.1:1021552-1023120 GCF_000388065.1 Fonticula alba | reverse complement strand
GGGGGGGGGAGCCACCAGGTGGGCGGAGAGGTCCGAGCAGGCGGGTGATGTGGAAGTGTGAGAAGAAGCAGTGAGCTGGACAGGCGGACGGACGGCCGACTGGATGACGCACGGGCGGAGCGGGGTCTTTCTCGCGCTGGGGAGGGGGGAAGAGTGGATGCGGGACACCGGGCTCAGCGGTGGCAGACAGAGACGGGTGGCAGAAAGCAGAGGGGGAAGGGGGGGGGGAGCAGAGGCAAAGGAGGTCTTGAGGGCGGACTACCGGGCGGCGGGTGGTGCGATGCCGCATAAAGAGGCTCGAGGGAAGGGGCGGAAGGGGCGGGCAGGGCGCGGGCAGGGCGAAAAGGGCGAGAAGGCCGGAAAGAGCAGGCAGGGCAAGGCACGCTCCTCGCTCCTCCCTCCACACGCCCTCGTCGTCTCCTCCTGTTGCTGACGCCCCTCGGCTGGCGAGAGGGGCCGGGGGCTCATCCGGGATGTCGGCGAGCCACGGGCATCCTTTGCCGCAAGGGGGGGGGGGCGGGGGGGTGCTCGTGCCCCCACTTGGACCGGAGCAGACGGACCCCCGCCCCAGCCCGGGCCCCACCCCACCCGGCCGGGAAGGGGGAAGGGGGGGGGGGGGGGTGGACACCTGGCCAGGCGGGGGCGGGGGAGGACACCAGCAGGCCGCAGAGAAGGTCTGCTGGGCCATTTCCGCCTGCCCGGACACCGCCCGGGAGGGATGAACCACGATGGGCATGATCGTCCCCTTTCGCATTTGAATGGGCTGCCGGCGGTGCTTTTGGGCGCCGAGCCAGACGCAGCACGCGCGCCCGGACATGGCTGAGCAAAGGGAGCGTGGGCCGTGATGGACGACGAGGAACACGGGAAAGCGGGGACTGAGAGGTGGAACAGGCCGCCGGTAGCCCGGAACCGACCCTCCCCGGCGACCGGGACACTGCTCGGCCGCCAGTTGCCGCCGGCAAAAGTGAGGTTGCCGCCCGGCCGGGGGGGGGGTCTTCTCCCGCAAGGAGAGCTTCTGCGTTGACTGGCTCCCGGGCCTCGCTCGAGCTCTCCAAAGTCCGCTTCTCCCGGCCCCGCACACCCAACGGGAAACAGGTGCCCGTGGCCGCTGCCCTAAGCCACCACCAGCAGGGGGCGCCTTTCGTGGGGAGAACACCCTGGACCCGGGGGAACACGGCGGCACCACCGGACAAGGCGGGGCCGATGCGCTCCCCCTCCGCCCCCCCCCCCCGCCACCTCCCACTCGTCTCCAGCCGGCCAGCAACAGCGGCAGAGGGGCATGGATGGTGCGCGGGCAGTCGCGCCGGTCCGAGCGACGTGGGCATGAGAGGGGTGTGCCGGCGGGGGAAGCATGTCCGAGGTGGAAATTATATATGGGGCGGCCCGAGCCCTGCTCCCCCTCTTTCGCGAGCCAGCCGAGCACAGTGGGGTGGGAGGTGCCCGCCGCTCTGGGGCGCGCGGCCGCAACAACGGCGGCCACCACGACAACGACGCCACACCGCAGGAGTGTCCTCGCCGAGATCGGGACCGGTGGCAAACTCCCTCCCCTGTCCCTGTCCCCCCCCCCC
>NW_009242971.1:1015775-1021097 GCF_000388065.1 Fonticula alba | reverse complement strand
CCCCCCCGCCGGCCCCGCTCCCCTCGGGCATAGCCAGCCCCGCGGGTGTGTTGTCTCTTTGGTCGCACATTTTGGCCGAGATATATTTCCACCCTTGCACCGGCCGGTCCCTGCTCCCTGCCGGCCGGGGAAGTTCGTCCGGCGATTGGGCGCGTCCTGGGTTCAGTTTCCCCGGGCTCCCTGGACACATGTGTTGTGGGGCGCGCGCGCGCGCGGGGTCGGGAACCCGCCGCCCCAGCGGCGGCCCCCCCCCCCCCCCCCCGGGCCCCGGGAGCGCGAGGGGACGACATGAACCGGACACTGGCCGCGGCGCTCGAAGCCCCGGCGGGTCGCACGAAGAAGACTGGCGCTGGCCCATGCGCCCCAGTGAGAGGGCCGCCCGCGGCAGACAGCAGGCGGCCTCCACAATCCCCCGCCCCTTCCCCCTGCAAGCTGCGCCGATCACTAGCGTCGTTCCGCCACGCGCTGTTGGGAGGATGTGCCTGCGAAGGCGCGAACTTTTCCGCCCCGGCGCCAGGCCGAGCGGGGTTGGGGGCGGTCCAGGCTGGCCCCCTGCCTACACCGCCCTCCCGCCCGGGGGGGGGGGGGAGGCGGGGGCGCGGACTTGATCGTGTTCCGCCGCCACTCAGGCGGCAGGGCGCATTCTCTCCCTCCCCGCCCTTTCTCCCTCGCTCCTTCTCGCTCCGGCTCTCCCGCCGGTCCGGTCGGTTGCCCCCTACTCGCAGGAGCTCCCAGGCCCACCAGCTGTCCGCGCCCTGGCGCCGGGGCACAGGAAGCCGTCGCCCTCTTCTTGCCAAGCATCGACGCTCGAGTGATCGCCCCTCGCGATCCGCGGGGCGTTTTCACACTGGCACCCCACCGAGGGTGGCCATGCTCCCCCGAGCTGCATTAATGATGTTCGTACGCCTCTGGTGGATGCGTCCCTCGCGCGAGTGCGGTGCCCGGGCCCACACGTCCGGGCTTCCGAACAACAGACAACAAGCAAGTGGGCGCCCCCCGGGCGGGGGGAGGGGGGGCGGCAGGGCGGATTACATATGGGGTCCTCCCCCCCCCAAGGGTCTGATTGCCCACGATCCATGCCTCTCTGGGTGTGCTATCGCGTCCCAAACGGCAGTAAACACTCTTCCGTCGGGGTCTGCCCCGCTCCCCAGCCGGGGCGGGATATTGTTTGGGGCGACCGCCCCCCCCCCGCCCCGGTCGATCACCCCCTCGACCGCACGCCCACCCCAGGCTTGCGGCCACTTCCCGCGACCTCACCTCAGCACCAGATGCCCGCAGGGAGAATTACCAGCCGGCTGCCACCTCCCTCACGGAGCCCCCAGCCTTGTTGGCCTTGTTCCCCCAATGTTTCGCGCGGCCCCCCCCCCCCTCCCCCCCGCCCCCACCCCCCTTGGGCACGTTCCGAGTCACTCAGATTCTGGGGACGACTAACAGGCCGCCGGCGCCGCCAATCGACTCCCCAGGTCACTGGCGTCTGGATGCCCGCACTCGAGCGGGCCCACACGCCCCAGACGGGCACCGTTGTCAAGAGGCGGGTTACATTCCAGTTAATACATGCGCAAGAAGCATCACGCCCATCCCCAATGTTGTTACGAGAGTAGAGCTACAAAATCAGAACACCGGTCCTTTTTCCTCCTCACCCGACTGCGGTGCCGGCGGTCCCCTGCTGCCCCGCCTGTTCGGGGCCTTTTCATGCCACCCTCGAGTCGACGGGCCAGGGGGAGAGCCGTTTGGGGGGCCGGCTCGCAGCATCATACGCCTGCTGGTGTCCCGAACCCCGAAAGGGTGAGAGGCGTGAAAAGGTCCGGCTTTTCATGTGTGTTATTTTTTCCCCCGCCCGCCCCGAAGGAGAGGACGGAACTAGACTCCAGGGGTGTTGTCCCTTGAGGCCGCCCCTCTGCTTCGGTCGTGGCGCAGTTGTTGGCGCTCGGTGCTCGGCGCTCAGCGCGCGGCATGCGCGTCGGTCCGCCCATGCCTGCACAGGCTGGGCCCGCATGCGGGAGACACATACTCCAGCCAGGCGAAACCAGTCAGGCCACCGGGCTCCGTGCCTGGCCAGGCCGCAAGCCAGGCCAGGCGATCCGCCTGCCTCCCCTCCGCGTCCCCAGGGAGGCGCGACGGCCGAACCTGCCCGGCTCGGGCATCTGGTGACATTTGTCCTTTTTTTTCCTTCCCCAGGTGGCACATCGACCGCTCGCTGGTCTGACCGGGATGACTTATTCCGTTAGTTTGGCCTTGCGCTCGCGTGTTTGCCCGTGTGCATGCACACCGGCGCCTGCTTCGGGGAAAGCCAAGGGACGTCTGCCCCGGCTGGAGGAGGCCAGACCTGGGCCTCGGGCCCGATTATCGCTCTTTCAAATTGAACGAGCTGTCCTTTCGGAGGCCCATCCCGGCCCCGATCCACGGCTTGCGCCCTGGTTCCCGGGCCCTACCCGTCACTCTGGGACACCGCCATTTCGCCCAGGGGACACCCGGTTGGGCGGAGGGGGAGGGAGGCACCGCACGCGCAGTCCCGTCGACAGTGCGCTTTTTGCGCTTCGGCGGCCGGGCTTCCTCCTTCCCGGGCCAGGTCCCCGGGGGGGAGGGGGGGTGGGGTGTGGGGTGTGTGGGGGGGGGGGTGGTGTGGGGGGGGGGGGGGGGGGGGGGGGGAGGGGCCAGAGGGGCGGCTGTCCTTGGATCCCCGGGCGATGGCTCAAGAGGCTCCGTTGCCGGGACCCCATTCCCGGCCGGGGATGGGCAGCACCCGACCTTTTTTCACGGCTTGATTGTATATCTGCTGTCTCCTTTGCCCCCCCCCCCCCTTCCTGCACATCCATCTTCACCATGTTTGCCCGCTCGCTTGTCCGCCTGGCTGCGCGCTCCCCCGCCGGCGCCGTGCGTTCCTCCTCCCGTGCCCGCCCTTGTTGGCGGCTTTGACACTTGTCACCGCCATCGTCTTCCTCTCTAACCCGCACATCCCCATAGACCGCCTCCTCCACCGCCACCGCCACCGCCGCGCGTGCCTACTCCAGCTCTGGCCTGTGCTTCGACCTGACCGACGAGCAGCGCCAGCTCCAGGAGACCGCCCGTCGCTTCGCCGCCGACCACATCATCCCCAATGCCCGCGAGTATGACCAGAGCGGTGCGTTTCGTGTGGCGCTTCACCTTGCACATTGGTGGTTCGCCCGTGCCCCCCGCTCCCCCTGTTGCGCGCCCTGCACTCAGTGCTGACTTATCCTATCCCCCCCCCCCCCACCCCCCTCCCGCAGCCAAGTACCCTTGGGATATCGTCAAGGCTGCCTGGGAGACCGGCCTGATGAACACCCACATTCCCGCTGAGTATGGTGGCCTTGGTCTCGGTGCCCTGGACGGCGCCATCCTCTCGGAGGAGCTGGCCTATGGCTGCTCCGGTATCTCCACCGCCATCGAGGGCAACAACCTGGCCGAGGCCCCGCTCATCCTGGCCGCCAATGACGAGCAGAAGAAGAAGTATCTCGGCCGCATGACCGAGGAGTGCCTGATGGCCGCGTACTGCGTCACTGAGCCCGGTACGTGCAGCACGCGCACCGGTCTCATCTCCCCGGCTTTTCCGCCCCCCCCCCCCCCCCCCCCCCCCCCCCCCCCCCCCCCCCCCCCCCCCCCCCCCCCCCCCCCCCCCCCCCCCCCCCCCGCCGACGCCGTTGACTGCGGCATTCCGGGACATGTCCACCCTGCTCTTTCTGACATCCTCCTGCGCACTCCTGCTCCCCCAGTTGCCGGCTCGGATGTCGCTGGCATCAAGACCACTGCCGTGAAGAAGGGCGACGAGTGGGTCATCAACGGCCAGAAGATGTGGATTACCAACGGCTCCGTGGCCAACTGGTACTATGTCCTGGCTCGCAGCGACCCGAACGCCAACGCCGGGCGCGCCTTCACCTGCTTCATCGTCGACAAGGACACCCCGGGTATCACTGTCGGCCGCAAGGAGATGAACATGGGCCAGCGGTGCTCCGACACCCGCGGCATCACCTTCGAGGATGTGGTTGTTCCCGATTGCAACCGCCTTGGTGCCGAGGGCGAGGGCTTCAAGGTACGTCCTTCCTTTCCACCCAGTGTGCTCGGTGCTCGCCCCTCGCCCCACGGCGTTCAAGCATGCCTGGCGGGGGGCGCCCTGCCCCTTTTGAAGCGCCTAACACCCTCCCCCTCCCCCTCCCCCCCTCCCCTCCCCCTCGCCATCGCTTCCATCGACCTCTGCCTTTGCCACCCATCCCGACAGATCGCCATGGGTGCCTTCGACATCACCCGCCCGCTGGTTGGCGCCGGGGCTGTCGGTGTGGCTCGCCGTGCCATGGACGAGGCGGCTCGCTATTCGCTCGAGCGCAAGACCATGGGCAAGCCCATCTCCGAGCACCAGGCCGTCGCCTTCATGCTGGCTGACATGGCCATTGGTGTTGAGACTTCCCGTCTGGCCGTCTGGCGCGCTGCCTACGAGATCGACCAGGGTCGCCGCAACACCTACTACGCCTCCATTGCCAAGGCCCTGGCCAGTGACGTTGCCAACAAGAACGCCACCGATGCCGTCCAGATCTTCGGCGGCAACGGCTACAACACCGAGTACCCGGTGGAGAAGCTCATGCGTGACGCCAAGATCTTCCAGATCTACGAGGGCACCTCTCAGATCCAGCGCATGATCATCTCTCGCCTGCTTCTCAGCAACTACTAAGCGCACATGTGTGTGTGTGTGTGCGTGTGTGTGTGTGTGCGCGCGTGAATGCGTGTATTGCGCAGCACTCCGCATGTCTCGCTGGGACCTGCCTCTTCTTCCTTTCTCTCCCCCCCTCTCTCTCTCTCTTCGTTGACTGCTCTGTGTCCAGCTTGCTCCCAAGTCTAGGGCCTGCCGCCCCTCCCTCTTGAGGCGAAGGGGGCGGAGTGCGGGGGAAGCCTGAAGAAGGGGACAGTGTCTTGCGATTCCATCCATTGCGCCTCTCTTTCTTTGCACATCCTGCGTCACAGCCCCACGAAGCGTTCTGCCCTGTGCTCTTTTTGCGCCTCAGCACCATTGGCGAGGTGCCGAATTTGGACAGGGAGCTGATGTGTTCCCTGAAGGATATGCTCCTTTGCAGGCGCTGGTCGTCTCCGTTTTATCGCTCCACATATGGTTACATGCCTGAGTATCGTTGCAGTATGTGTGCTCACGCAAATGGGCACCGACCTCAAAACCGAAAATACAAAATCCCCTCTCACTCTTCCTTTTTTTGTTCCCTGCTGCTGAATGTATGCACGCCCTTTTCCATCTCCTCTCCGTGGAATTCCTACTGGATGGGTGTGGATGAACGTGGGTTTCAATTTTGTAGTATTCATGTG
>NW_009242971.1:1010131-1015214 GCF_000388065.1 Fonticula alba | reverse complement strand
GGGGGGGGCCACTAGACCGATCTCGGATGCCGAGCAGACGATGTAGCCACCAGGCCACCGGAGGACGTCCGGCCCTCTCCGCTCTTGGAGCGGGCGAGGGACCGACCAGGGGCAGGGCCAGGCCGAGGCCAAGCCCACGGTGAAGGGGCGAGATTGAGGCACTCGGTTGGCCTGGATTCTCCTCTTGCATGTCCTCGGCCGCCGGATCCCCCGACGTCCGTTGTCGAGCCTGGCCGGGCATCGCGGCATTCCGCTCGCGTATCTCGGTCTTTTTGGGGAGCATGCTAGACCACGGCAGCCGGTCCCTGGCCATGACCAGCAAGCACATGCCTGTGCGGTTGACTTTCCCCACCTTTTCCTCCCCTCCCGTGCGCGATCTTCCTGCATCTTCTTTGTCTTCCAAGCCTCTGAACGGCAACGCCAGCGGCGGCGGCATCGGCTCCCCCTCCCCCTCCTCTCAGAAACACCAACATGAGCAGCCAACTTCTTGACACCCGGGCCCTTGAGATCGATTCGGGTCCGGAGCACGAGTCCCTCGCTCAGCCGGATGCCTTCGGCCGGATGGCGACCCTCATGACATGCGACCGTTCGGTCCTGCTCGGTGCGTCCCCCCGTCGCGGGATTTCCACTCCCCCCCATCGCGCCCGATCGATACCGATCACCCTCCTCTCTCTCTCTCTCTCTCTCTCTCCCCCCCCCCCCCCCCCCTCCCCCCCTGGTCATCTCTCCTGACTCACCGCTCGAGTGTGCCTCCCAACAGAGCAGGATCCGCAAGCCTCAATCCTGAGCCAAAGCGAACTTCCGAGCACCGGGAGTTGGTTTCTCCCCCAAAATAGTACCCAAAATGCCTGGCCGCCTCGACTCGAGTGTCCGTGATATAGCCCTGCTCAAGTGCACTTTCTCCCCGGGCTCATGCGAAGTTCAAGCCATTCTGACATTCGCGCGCGCATCTCCATGTGCCGCTCGGTCTCTGGAACAGCCATGCGCCTGTCGAGTCAGATTGCCGGGCCGGCTTCAACGGCGGCCTGCCCTTCGCACCAGTCGCTCACGGACTTCCAGTACCTTTTCCAGCGCACTTTCTCCCATCCCCGGGGGATGTCGTGGATGTCCGCCCCGACCGCACCGGTTATCGACATGGAGGTGCCCTGCCCGGGGGAGGCTTTTAGTTTGATATTCTGCCCACCTGCCGCATCGCCGTCGGATTCGTCGACTCCAATGGACAGCCACATGGGCGAGGAGGCTTGCTTGTCCGCGGGGGCCACGGGATCCGCGGAAAGTACCGTCACCGCGGACGACGAGGCAGATGAGGCAAGCGAGGCGGACGGGCCGGACGAGGTGGCCAAGGAAGGCCAGGAGCCGGAGCACCGGAGGCACAGCAAGGCGGAGGAGGATGCTGGTCGATCCCCGCCGGAGCGGGGATCTTTTCCTGCCATGGCCAAGGCCGATCCCCAGCAGGTCGGGCCCGGCCTGGATGTGGCTCTGGAGGCGGATTTCGCCTCAGCCTCCAGCAACTGCGACGAAGTGCAGGATCTCATCAAGTTGGAGGGCGGCAGCACGCGGATATGGCCGGAAAATCCAACCACCCCACCGGCATCCCACCGGCTGGGTGCCTATGAATCCACCTCCCCACCGGCCAGCTCGCCGGCCCTGCGGCCTCATACGGCACCGGCTGCCACCGATGCCGGTCGCAAGCGTGCACGCTTCGCCCCCGCTCTCAAGCGTGGTGTCCCGGCTCCGGCCCCGGACAAAGACGATGTCGACTGGTGGACAGATCTCGACCGGGAGGCCACCTCTTCACCAAGATCCACACCCGATCTGACCGGTGGCCTGGGCCCATCGCCCGAGGAGGTGGGCCAGGCCATCAGCCAGGCTCTGCGGGACACTGGGCGCCCGGCTGGCCGGCCCTTGGCGCTATTGCCCTGTGACATTGCCATTTTCTCGGACAGCGTGGTGGTGGCTGGGCGTCTGCGAATTCCGATTCGACGGTCGGTCGTTGCGACCGCCGGCGCAGCCGGCACGGGGCCCGGGCGCTTTTTCGAATTCACCACCCCAAAGGCCGCGGACTTCCTCGCCCTGTATGACGCCATTGGGCCCTTGGCTCAGCGGGAGGGCTCCCTGCAGGCGCCCTCGGGCCCGGGGTCGGTCAGCATCGCCCGGACCATGCCGCTGCCGGCTGCCAAGAGCTTCACCGCCCGGTCGCTGCCGGAGCTGGGTGAGCGCATTCGTCGGGCGCAGGTTCGTCAAACGAAGAACCGCATTGCCGCACGCCGGTGCCGCGAAAATAAGCACCTGCAACAGCGAAATCTCCGGGAGACCGTGGATCGCCTGCGCCAGCGTGTTCGCCACCTGGAGCAGGCGCTGGCCGGGTGCCGCTGCGAAGGACGTGCCCCGGGCCGCTCCCATGGCGGACACTCCGCCTGAGTCGCATGTGGTGTTTGTCATTGCCCCCCCCCCCCCCCCCCCACTCACACATGAATGTGTTTCGGCGTTTTTTTTTTCCTTCCCTCCCTCCCTCTGCCTGACGCAGAGATCACATCCACGCCCAGGGGGGGAGTCGCTCCCGCCCTGCTTGGCGCCCCTGCTGCCCGCCTGCCCGAGAGCAGGGCTGTTCGATTGTGCCCCGCCTCCTTCTCCTCACTTTGAGGCCATGCCCAATACACTGCCCTCCTTGCCCTTTTCCCCCCTCGGCCCTTTTGTATTCACGCCCCAGAGGGGGCTGTGAAACCAGAAATCCCGATCCGGAAGATCTGCGATACAAGCACAAGACCTGGTTCGAGGCAATGCCCGAGAGTGCCGTCGTGTCCCTCCGGGCTCGGGAGAAGGGGGGGGAGTCTGCGCGCCGGGGCCGGGACTTCGGCGGTCCGGCCCTTTGTTTGCTCGGGGCGGTCCTGCTGGTGGGACCTGGCCATCGGGCACGCGTCCATCACGACGCCTGCACCTTGTATCTCCTTCCCGGGTCGCCCGGACCCAGGTGTCAGGTGGATTGGCTAAAGAGAGTTACGTCACTTAGTCTCATGCGAACGTCTGACCCTCCCGGGCGCCGGGCCCTGTCTACAAGCTCTGCAGTGGCGGCGGCGGCAGCGGCGGCGGCGGCGGCGGCGACAAGGGCCCGGCGTGCAGACCGCCACGCTCTGGAGACATGAAATCCATAATCTTCCGGCCCTGTGGCGCAGAGAGGCGAGCAGATAGTTCTCCCAGCGCGGGTGCTTCGATCTGCAGCCCGGGGCCCAGAAACCTGGGTACCCTGCCGGGGCGCTGGCGCCCATGCCCCTCCAAATGACCGAGCGGTGGTCGGGTTGATCGCTTGTTATCCTCCGGCCCGGCCCCACGGGGAACCGGGGCGGGGCAGGTGCTTCCCCAACAGCACACGGGCAGACTGGGGGGCGGGGGGGGGGGGAGGCGTGCGCACATGTTTCCGCCTACATGCCCCCCCCTCTTGTGTCTTCTCTGATTGGAGTTCCGAAGCGGGGTCAGTTTCTCCGGGTCAGCACCCCGCGGTTCCCCCCCCCCCCCCCCCCGGGGTGGCGGGGGCTGCCGTGGTGTGCGCGGGCAGACGCGGGAAGTCTCCCGGTCGCCAGGCTCCGGTGCCACCCCCGCCCCCCATCAGTCTGGTCGAGACACCAATCGACCTTCTTCCCATTCGTTCAGGTGCGGGGGCGCACGGGGCGGGGGCGGGGGAACAGGGGCGCTGTTTCCCCCCCCGGACCTGACACCCTCCCTGGTGGTCAGCCACATTCTCTTGGCGCCAGGGCGGGCCCGGTGGATGTACACCGCGGCCGGCCGATTTGAGGCCCGCCTCTGCTCTTCTTCGACTGGTCCCCCCCCCCCGGGCCCAGTGCTGGAAGGCATACCGACACACGGACACACACACACACACACACGGACACACACACACACACACACACACACACACACACACACACAACAAGTCCGGGGGACGCACACGCTCCACCCCTGCCTTGAACAGGGAGCACCGGGGATTGGCCTTCCCGCAGGGGTTCGGGCGGGGGACGGTCAGTGCGGACGGGCATCCTCGACGCTGGTGGCGCTCATTGGTGCTGAGAAATAAGTGGCAGGCACGCTCCACCCCTGGAGCCGGTCGCAGCGGCGAATTCCCGGGCGGAGCGCCGCCGAACAATCTTCCCGAGCAAGGGGCCCCCGGGCCCATCCCCGCGCATCCGCAGCCGAGATCTGGCACACCAGCCGTGGAGCTGAGGACCGGACCGAGGACACATCCGGGGCAGGGAGGTAGCTGGTGCGGGGCCGTCCATTTTTCCGCCGCCGGGCCTGTGCCATCGCCGGGCGGCGATCTCGCGCCAGCGTCCTCCTCGTCCTCCTCCCGCTTCTCCTGCCCCTCCTCTTCCTCCACACGTCCACACTTCTTGCTTCAGCTTGGCCCCTCTCCCTGCGGCCCCGCCAACATACTCCTCCGTGACGCCTCTCCGGGGTCCTCGAGCTCCACCTCTGTTCTTGTTGGTACGTCGCGCCGACACCATGCCCTGTCCCCTTCTTCTCACATGCTGACATGCCGCACCAGTCGCCTCGCTCTCGGCGATCGCCCTCCTCTCTGGCATGGCTTATACTCTCAGCCGTGGCCGCGTGTCCGATGACTCGTACTCGCAACGGGTGAAGGGCACCGGACCGACGCCGGCCCCCGGGGCGGACGCCCTCCACCGGCCAGCCGGCGCCCCAGCCAATGGCCCTCAATCCGGGCGACCGGTTTTCTTGAATGTCTACGATCTTTTCTCAAAGAACCAGCCCCTGTATCACATCGGCCTTGGTGTCTTCCACTCGGGGGTACAAATCTTGGACCGGGAGTTCTGCTTCGGCGGGCACCCCTACAACTCGACCGGCATCTTCGAGTGCCCCCCTCGCAACATCGAGGGCGCTGTCTATCGCGAATCCATCCTCATGGGGTACACCTCCCTCTCGGACGCGGAAATCATCGCCTACCTCGATGAGATGGGCTCCACCCTATACACTGGTTCGCAGTACAGTCTGATCGGCCGGTATGTATCCCATTTCCTCTTCCCCCTTCCCGCCCTCCGTCTCTCTCTCTCTCCCTCTCTCTCTCTCTCTCTCT
>NW_009242971.1:998550-1009806 GCF_000388065.1 Fonticula alba | reverse complement strand
TCTCTCTCTCTCTCTCTCGCTGCTGCGAGGCCACAGTGCCTGACCTTGTTCTTTCATCCAGAAACTGCAACCACTTCGCCTCGGAGTTCGCCACCTTCCTCACTGGGACTCCCTCCCCGGGCTGGGTCAACCGCCTGGCTCGCTTTGCCACGGCTGTTCCCTGTCTGGTGCCGCAGTTCCTGATTGAGCCGCCCACGGCGGATTTCTATGAGCAGATGGGCATGAGCCCGCCACCTCCGCCACCACCGATTTCTGGCTCGTCCAGCAATGCCACCGGCCGGGGGGGTTCCTCTGCCGGGGCAGCCCGGCAGCAGGTCCCTGGCGGTGGCCCTCGGCCGATCAACACCATGACCGGGCCATCGCGCACCCTCGGTGATGGCGGAGCCGTGTCGACTGGCAGCAGCCCGGGCATGCGGTCGCGCACGGTGGCCGGCCTCTCCTCGCACTCCGGGGCCACAACCGCCTCGGCGGGCGCCTCTTCCAGCACATCCTTCCAGCGCCTGTCCTCGGTAAATGCCTCCTCCTCATCGGCGCATGCGGCGCATCTTGTGGCCAGCACCACGGCCGCCAACAGCATGGACTCCATGCAGGATCTCTGACAAGGGGAAGAAAACACATGTGACCGGAGGGGCGGGCAGGGGATCGACCTCTCTTCCCTTTTTCTCATGCTTGGGCACACGTATGTTTGTGTGTGGGTGTGTGTGTGCGCGCGTGTATATGACTGTCTTTGAGCATGCATTTGATCATCCCATCACTCCCATGTCCGAGTGCGTGCATGTGTGCATGCACACGCAGAGGCCTTTCTCGTCTCCCTTCTGCCTCTCCCTCGCAGAATGTACATTCTCCCTCCTCTGCCTGGCCTATATGCAGGGATTCGTATTCGCCGTCGTGAGCGGGCTCCGAGGCGCGTTCGTGTGGGTGTGTCGGGGGGGGAGACGGCGGCCGCGGCGGGAGGTGTGTTCGTCGTGTGCATCCAGCCGGCGGCGCGCCCTCGGATGGGGGGGAACATCACATCCCAACGCAAGCGCGAAGGTATTGTCGATGCGCCGGCAGTCAGAATCACATGCTCAAACCCTAGGGCGTCTGTCAAGGCTCGGCAGCGTTCCGCGGCCCAGAGAATGAAGCGTGAGGGGCATGGGGCCGGGCCCGGAGCCGAGAGTCGCCCGAGGTGGCCGGGCCGTCGTTGGGGGGCGGGGGTGCATCCTGCGGGGCCGGACAACCCCTCTCCGCCTGGGGAAGAGCATGGGGGGGGGGGGGCGAGGGAGAGGAGACTTCTCGCCACAGGAGAGTGCTAGCAGGCGTTTGCGAAGGTAAGACGAAGGGCCACCGGGGAGAGCATGGGTCTCAGGCGGTCGTCCCGAGCATGTTTGACAGTTGGGTTCTAGCCACTAGAGGCGGCGGGCCCTCAAAACCGGCAAGGGTTGATTTGTACGTTTCGGCCATCGCCTGGGGGCGGCATTGCCGGAGGAGGGGGAGGGCGGTGCCGGGGGCATTTGAGCCACCTGGTCGTGGCCGGCCGTCCTCCTTCGGGCGGGGCAGAGAGGGGGCGGGGAGAGGGGGGGGCCTGTTAACAAAGGGCCCAGGAGACCGATCATGCTTTCGGCGTCCTCGCCAGCCCCAAGGACTTGGAAAGGAAGCTGGCTCAGGCGGCCACGGGAGCTCCCAGCGGAGGGGAGCCGGGTGCGCGCGCGCGCGCGCGCGCCCGGAGCCTCACCCGACGTTGGGCGAGAGAAAGGGGCGCTGGCGGCACACTCCGCCGCAATCGGACGGGGCTGACACCGCCGAGCACACGCGCCGGAGGGCTGCTTCTCGAGAAGGCGCCGGAGCGTTTTTCATTTGTGGTTGGAGTCTCCCTGCTCGGAGACACCATCGCCACCGTGACATGTGTAGAGGCACTTTCCTCCGGGCCCGGCGCTTTGTCGCCCGACAGAGCCTGGCAACAAACATCCTTTTTTACATGGACAATTGTGTTATCTCTCTCTCTCTCTCCCTCGCTATTCCAGGAGGTGTTATTGTTTCTCCCCCCCCCCCCCCCTCCGGTTGAACGGCCCGAGGGAATGCCCGGGGGTGGCGAAGGGGGCGGCGCGAGGAAGAAGGCTCTTTTCTGAGGTGGCGTCTACCCGCCAGCGCCCCCTGGGGGAGGGGGGGGGGAAGGGGGGGCGGGAGTCGCGCCCAGCCCAGCGAGCCCCACGTCCAGTGGGTTCCCGCGCGAACGCCAGTGTGTGGGCGGGGGTGCACATGCATGTGTGTTTGGAGCGTGTGTGGCCCCTCCCCTCTTCCTTGCAGGGGGGAGGGGGGGGGGGGGGGAAATGTCGCCCCGAGCTCCTGCTTCTCTTGGCACACAACGCCAAAGGACATCTTTTTGTGGACCGGCGACGAGGCCCCGCCGTTCCCTTCCCGAGCAGAGTGCCTTCCCTCTGGTTTTCCCCGCTACCTTGTATGCTCCCTCTGTCTCTCCCCCTTCCCCCTCACCCTCGCCTCCCCTGTCTGGGCCTTCTCCATGCCTTTGCACCGGTTCCCGTCGGCTGTGTTCGCCTTCTCTTCCTGTTTTCCGTCCTTGACTCCCCCCCCCCCCCCCTTTCCCCCTCTCCTCTCCCCCTCTCCTCTCCCCCTTCTTCCGTCCCCGACAGACGTAGAGACCCATATCACTCTCTGACCCCCCTGCCTTCCGTCTCCGTCTCTTCCCCCGGGGGTCCCCTGCCGTCTCCTCCATTCGCGCACCCAAATACGCAGAGAGTCCGCACTTAGTCAATATGAGCTCGTACGAAGAGATCGAGGCCCGCGATGGTGTCCGCTTCAGCTGGAACCTCTGGCCCAACACCCGTGTCGAGGCCACCCGCATGGTGGTCCCCATCGGGGCTCTCTACACCCCGATGCGCCCCCAGCCCGCCGGCATCAATCCCGTCTACTATGACCCCGTCTCCTGTCGCCCCCCCTGCCGCGGCATTCTGAACCCCTACTGGTGCGCCTTCCCCCTGCGTCACTCGCGAATGCTCACCGATTTACCAACCCTTCTGGCCCCGGTTTCCCCCCCCCCCTCTCTCTCTCTCCCTCTCTCCCACTTCTCGGGCCCTCGGCTCCTCCCCGACACAGCCATGTGGACTTCAAGCACAAGATCTGGCAATGCCCGTTCTGCTCGAATCGCAATCAGTTCCCTCCCCACTATAAGGACCTCTCCGAGACCAACATGCTGGCTGAGCTCCTCCCCCAGTACACCACCATCGAGTATACCCTCAGCCGGCCGGTCCTCAACCACCCGGTCTTCCTGTACGTCGTGGACACGTGCATCGAGCCGGATGAGCTGCAGGCCCTGCGCGCGTCCCTGGTGGCCTCGTTGAGTCTCCTCCCGCCGACGGCCATTGTTGGTCTGATTACTTTCGGCAACATGGTATGTGCATGCCCACCGCACCGTGTCGTGCCCCTCCCCCCTCCCCTCTCTATTTGCCTCTATCTCCCTCGACTTCATTTCTGCGTCTGACTCTCCCTTTCCACTTCCTCACGCGCACTCGCACTCGCACGCACAGGTCAATGTCCATGAGCTGGAGAACGAGGACTGCACCAAGACCTACGTCTTCCAGGGAACCACCGACTACCCTTCTGCCAAGATCCAGAAGCTGCTCGGTCTGTCCTCTGGCCGGCCCATTCAGATGCCCGGCAACCAGACTCCCATCCCGACCTTTTCGGCTGCGCGGTATGCCCTAACTCGTGGCCATGCATCACACACTGTTTCCTTTCTCTCTCTCTCTCTCTCTCCCTCCCGCTAACCTTGCGCCATTCCTGCCACCTGCTCCACCGGAACCTCACCTTGTCTTGCTCTCTCTCTCTCTCTCTCTCCCCCCTCCCCTCTCCCTCCTTCGTTGCACAAAACAGCTTCTTCCAGCCGATTCGGCAGTGTGACATGAACCTCACTCTCACCTTTGAGAACCTAATGCGCGACCCGTGGCCTGTTCGCCCGCAGAACCGCCCTCTGCGCTCCACTGGCGCGGCCCTCTCCATCGCCGTCGGCCTTCTTGAGGTGCGCATGAGGTGTTTCCCCTCGTTGTCCTGTCCCCCCCCCCCATGGGTTCTAACTCTTCTCTCTCTCTCTCTCTCTCCCCTCTCGCCCCTCTCGCCCCTCTCGCCCCTCTCGCCCCTCTCACCCCTCTCGCCCTCCTCTCCCTGCTTCTTGCACACCCATCAGTCTGCCTTCCCCACCTCCGGTGCACGCATCATGACTTTCTTGCGTGGCGCCTGCACCCAGGGGCCCGGCATCGTGGTCTCCAGTGACCTGCGCGAGACCATCCGCACGCACGCCGACATCGACAAGAACAACGCCAAGAAGATGGCCAAGGCCACCAAGGTGCGACCGTTCTTCACCATCTCTCCCCCCTCTGGCGAGCATGCATGTCCCTTCACACGCTCCAAGATGAATCTCACCATGCTGACCTCGTCGTTGTGCCTTTTCACTCCTCTTCCATCTCCCCTCCGTCTCCCTCCGTCTCCCTCCGTCTCCCTCCCTCTCATGCCACGGCGCGCAGTTCTACGACGATCTCGCCAAGCGCCTCACCAACAACGGCCACACGGCCGATGTTTTCATCGCCTCCATCGAGCAGGCCGGCCTTCGTGAACTCAAGTCCATGGTCGACCTGAGCAATGGTCTTTGCGTCCTGACGGACTCCTTCAAGACCGACGTCTTCCGGCACTCGCTAATCCGGCATCTGAGCGGGACCCCGGCGGCCGCGGCGGCCCCCGCCGACCCGTCTCAGCCCCAGGCGGCCCCGGCTCCCGAGACCGGGCTGGCCATGGGTTTCAACGCCACCTTCGAGGTGCTGACCAGTCGCGAGTTGAAGGTGTCCGGGCTCATTGGCAATGCCACCTCGCTTGGGGTCAAGGCGGCCAACATCAGCGACACGGAGATCGGCCTGGGTGGGACCAACGCCTGGCGCATTTCGTCCCTCTCGCCGCAGACCACCCTCGGCGTGTACTTCGACCTGGTGCAGGCCAACCAGCCGCTGGATGTCAATCGCTGTGCCTTTGTGCAGTTCCTTACTACCTACCAGCATCCGTCTGGGTATTACCGTCTGCGGGTGACCACCGTGTCGCGACACATCATCGAAGGGAACCCCCAGTACCTGGCCAGCGGGTTTGACCAGGCCGCGGCCGCTGTGCTCATGGCCCGCATTGCGGTGCTCAAGTCCGAGACGGATGACGGCCCGGATGTCCTGCGCTGGCTGGATCGCATGCTGATTCGCCTGTGTCAGCGCTTTGCCAACTACACTCGCGACGATCCGCGCTCCTTCACCCTCTCGCCCAACTTTTCTCTTTATCCCCAGGTGATGTTCCACCTTCGCCGGTCGCAATTCCTCCAGGTGTTCAACTACTCCCCGGATGAGACTGCCTATTTCCGTCATTCGCTTCTGCAGGCCGACACCAGCAGCTCCATGACCATGATCCAGCCGGCCCTCTTCAGCTACTCCATCGACGGGACCAGCAAGCCGGTCATTCTGGACTCCAACAGCGTCACTCAGGAGACCATTCTCCTGCTGGACACCTTCTTCGAGATGATCATTCTCCATGGCGCGGTGCGTTTTTCTTTCTCTCTCTCTCCCTCTCTCTCTCTCTCTCCCTCTCTCTCTCCCTCTCTCTCTCCCTCTCCCTCTCTCTCTCTCCCTCTCTCCCTCTCCCTCTCTCTCTCTCTCTCTCTCTCTCTCTCTCTCTCTTGCGCGCGCACACACACACACAAACACACGCACTATCCTCGCTTGCTTCCTTTGTTTCTCCCTTCTTTTGTCTCGTGTTCGCCCCCCCCCCCAGCTCTGACCCCTCTTCTCTCCCCCCCCCGGAAATTCCCCAGACCATTGTCTTCTGGGTCAAGGATGGCTACCACAAGCGCCCGGAGTATGAGAACCTGCGCACCTTGCTGCAGGCGCCGCATGATGACTTGAAGGCTCTGGTTGCCGGCCGGTCTCCCTATCCGAAGGTCCTCATCTGCGACATGGGCGACTCCCAATCGCGCTTCATGCTGGCCAAGCTCAACCCCTCGACCACGCACGTCAGCGGCGCGTCTCAGGGTGTTGCCGTTCTCACGGATGACGTCAGCTTCCAGGTGTTCATGGACCACCTCACCAAGCTGGCTGTCTCCTCGTCCAACTGAGTTAGGTTAGGTGCATGCATGTGTGTGCCCGTGTCGCTGTCTGTGTGTCTCTGTATCTGCACCCCTCCCCCCTCCCTCCCCCCTCCCTCCCCCCTCCTCCTCAGACCCACAAAGGGAGAGAGCCAGGGAGTGCGCGGGCAGGCCAGCGCGATAAAGGAAGGAACAAGAGCCAGGAAGAGAGAGCGAGAATAAGGGGGAGGGGGGAGCCACATGCGAAGAAGCGAGCAGAGCACAGGAGGGGAGGCCGAGAGAATAGCTCCAAACGCACCGGAGTTTGTGCGAGCTGGTGCCCTTGAGTGACTGTGCACCTGCACGCGTGCATGCCTATCTGCGCTTTTCCCTCTCTCCGGCACGCCTCCCTTCTTTCCCCTCGCCCTGCACCCCCTCCCTTCCTCTCCTCCCCTTCCTGCCGCCCTCCCCCCTATCCCGTCTTGGCAAACGCATCACCGGCCTACAGCAAATCCCTCTCGGAGGCCTGGTGGTGCGCGCTCTGCCTTTCCCCTTGAGCCACCCCCATTCCTCTTCCTCCATGTCTTTCCTCCCCTCCCCTTGGAGGAGGCCGCGCAGCGTTTCGTCCAAAGGCTTGTCGCGTCTGCCACTTCTCAGAGTCCCCCCCCCCCTCCCCCTACAACACGGACATGCGTGCTCGTGTGACCCCCCCCCCCAACAAGAATATCCAAAGAATAAAGTCCCCAGCGTTGTCGCCGACACATAGACACCACCATCTTCTCTTCAGGAGGAGCGAGAGTTGGACCTCCTCGCCGCCTTTCGTGTGCCGGGCTCCGGGGATTTCATCATTCGCGTGTGTACCACGCAGCCGGTGGGAAAAGTGTCCTCCTCGGAGGAGACGGCGTGGCGGCGTTCGGGCCATCGGGGACCCGCGCCATGTTTGCTTCGCGGCCTGTGCAGGATTCCATTCACGCCCCGCCGCCGGACTGGCCGGATCCCAGCCAACGGACCAGGGCGGGACAAAGGGCAAGCTCCCATGTTCATTGGCAACTGCGAGGCACATATCACGTGCGACGAGTTGACTATCCTCGACCCTAAACTCGAAATTATCGTCATATTTTAATCCGCAGCGACCGGTGTTTACTGTGGGATGCCCGGTGTCGCGTGTGACCGCGCTTTCGTTACACCTTGAAATGTGGTGGCGGGCGCCACCTCCAGTGGAAAGTGAGGGAGACCAGCAGCAGCTGGATATCCACCGGCGGGCATGCGGCAGGAATGGACTTCCTGGGGCGGGAGGGCGACTCGGGGCGATACTCGCCCGTCAGTTGCGACCACTTTTCAGGGAAAGGCAGATTTGGACGGATGTGCGACCAGGGTGTTACCCCACAATCGAGCGGGCAAAAGCACCCGTGAGTTGGCCACCTTCTGCCGGGCCTTTTGCCGCCCTATATGGAGTGGCCGGGAACCGGGAGACCAAGGCCTGCGCCGCAGACCACGAGGAGGCGTGGGGATCGGGCATGGGGATGCCATTGACCCGGGCGCTGGGAACAATGTTATTAATATTCCCGGTCTTGACTCGGATGTTTATTTTGGGCAGCCAACCGAGACCCCTGCTCGCGGGGGATGGGGGCGAGCTTCGTCCGGCCCTCCAATGCCGGGGGCTCCCTCCTGGGACGCGGCGATGGAGGGCGTGGGCGGGAGTGCGGGAGGGGGGGGAGGGGTGCGGAGGAGGAGACCGGAAGAGTCAAAGTAGGGCAGGCTTGACACTTCGATTCTCCCATCTATGTTGGCTTTCCAGGTCTGTGGTGTTCCTGGGGAAAGATTGAAACGCAATGATCGTGGGCTGAAAATGTGTGACGGGAGGAATTCCCGGGAGATTGGCCGTCTCCTCCGAATGTTGGACGGCTCTGTCGGTGTCTTCCCAGCCTCGTCCCTCATCCGGCTCCTTGTTGGATCCTCTCGCACGATGAGGATTTCCAAGGCCCTTGGTCAATGGAGTAGCCGGCGGATTCCACGCGGCCAGGGTCGAAGCCACCTTCTCATACTGGCTAGGAGGGGCCGAACTCTGTTCGATCATGGGCTGGGCAGGCAGGCAGGCCACGCCGGGTCCATACCGGCGCATCGAGGCCCGGGCCCTCTCCGTCAAGCCCCCGCGTGGGACTGCCTGCCTCGATGCCAAGGCCGGCCCATCGACCGGCTTGAGGCCATGTGTCCCATCATCAGCCGGACCAGGGGCCTTGGGTTCCCCTGCGTGGGTTCATTTGTCTGTCTGCCTGGCTGACTGTCTGCCTGCTTGGCCGGGGCGGTGGGTAGGTGCGCGCCCGCCTGGGTTGAGGCGCACCCAGACCTCGGAGGGTGGGCGACGCACAACCGCGTGCAGAGGGCGCGCGAGGGTGACCCGAGGTGGGGGAGGGGGGGGGAGGGGGCGACGATGAGGCAGCCAAACAATTACGCGGGGGAACAGCATGTAAGATGCTGCCAGGCGACGGCCGGGGCCGAAGGGGAGATGCACCTTGACTTTGCGATCCCTCATGCCGGGTATTTAAGCTTCCCGGTTGAGTGCCCTCAGCAGATCGATCCTCACACCCATCCAAGTCATAGCCGGCAGTCTCCTCGATTTGGGCTGCTCCCATCCACACAGACACCCCCCGCCCCCCGCCCCGACGTCGCCTCCTCCTTGACGTATCTCCCTCGTTGTCCTTCCGCTCTCCTCTTCCCAAACACCCGCACTGTCAAAGTCACCCACATGTGCTCGAATTCTACTTTCCCCCGCTGGGGCGTTACCTCGGTCAAGGCCGCTCTGGCCCTGCTCTGCCTGTCGCTGTTTGCCGTGTCGGGCAGTCATGCCGAATTCGCCCGGCGTAGTGGTACGCCCATGTTCACCCCGCCTGTGCCTCGCTGGATCCCAACTGGCTGGCTGCTACTCGCCAAAGCACACTAGCTGACATCTCTCTCTCTCTCTCTCTCTCTCTCTCTCTCTCTCTCGCTCTCTCCCCCCCTCCCCCCCGCGCTCTTGCTCGCGTCACTACCCGGTTTCCAGATGCTGTGGTTCCTCACCGCATGATGCTTCCCCGGCAGCTGTACCCTCTGCGGGGTGCGGCACGCGGCACCGACAGTCATTCCGTCCGCATGGCCGCCTCGTCCCTGGATACGGTCATGTACCGGAATGCTCGAGGGCTCGGTGTGCACAGCGATCGAGTTGAGGTCCAGGTCGAGCTCGACGGGGAGCCGATGAAGCTGGCCCTGACGGCCAACCCGGACTTCGATGTTTCGGACCTTGTGGTGACCATCCTCAATGAGGATGGCACCGAGACGCAAACTCGCGGCGCGGAGAATTGTCACTACGAGGGCCGGGTCATCGGCGTCCAGAACTCCTACGTCCGGATGTCTACCTGTGATGGGAAGATGGTTCGTTTGCCATCCCTTTGACACATCCCTGTCCCCAGCCCCATCGCCATTGCGACGCACACACGCCCACACGCCCACACGCCCACACGCCCACACGCCCACACGCACGCACACACACACACACACACCTCTGCGCCTCAAGCAAAAGGACCTACTTTCTGACCCATTCCCCGGTTGACTCGCTTGGTGTCTGTCGCCCTCCCGTCCCCGCCGGCAGTTTGGTATCATCACCGTCGGCGATGCCCCGGAGCAGCAGTTCTTCATCGAGCCGGCGGACACCTTCTTCGCTGGCACCAGCCGGGCCGATCGGCCGGACCACGAGCTATTCGCCCGCAGCGCCAGGGACCCGTCCGTCTCCCAGCAGCATGTTGTCTACAAGATGAGCGATCTCCAGCGGTTCAAGGCCGCGCGGATGGCCGAGCGCCGGCGCGCGGACGGCCTGGCCGAGGCCCCCACCTGTGGCATGTCCCAGGATCATGAGTGGCGCTATCGGCCAAGCTCCTCGGCGCATGCGGTCAACATCCAGCTCGATGCCGATGGCAATAGCATCATCTCGGATGCCGAGATGCGGCGCTTGGCCGAGCTGGGCCGCATCCTGGAGGTCCCGGTCAGCGAGATGACCCCGGCCGCGCGCCGGGAGTATGCCAACCTGTCGGCGGAGCGCACGGCCAACGACCTGGACGCGGCCGAGGCGGCGGCCGAGGCCGCGGCCTCCCTCGCCCGGCGCAAGACCACGCGCGGCGAGCCCGATGACACCGGCGCCCAGCGGGCCGCCTACTACGTGGAGACATTCTACTACGCGGACAGCCGGCTGGTCAAGCACCATGGCAAGAGCACCAACGACATGCGCAACTACCTGATCAACCTGGCCTACGTCGTGGATTCCATGTATCGCACTGGGTTCAGTCAGAACATCTACATCCTGCCCAAGGAGATCATGATCAGCAGCGGCTCCGATCCCTTCAGTGTCAGCAACAGTTCCGACTCCACCCTCAACAACTGGTCGCGCTATATGCAGGGCATCAAGGGCAAGAAGGGCTTCGACGTGGCCATCCACCTGACCGGCCTGGAGACCTGGAGCGGTGGGATCGCCGGCCTGGCGTGGATGTCCAATTCCTGCAGCTCGGCCTACTCGTCCGGCATTTCCATCGGTCGGTCCTTCTCCGACGCGGTGACCGTGGCCCATGAAATTGGCCACACTCTCAGTGCGCCGTACGTGTTCCACTGTCGACTCGGGATATTCTCGCCTCCGCCCCCCCCCCCCCTCTCCGCGATCTGTGCGGCGAGCAAGAGAGTGGGAATGCCCCCGGGGGGTGGGCGTCCGTGCCTGACCTTTGGCTCGGGCATGTTTCCCCCCTTCGTGGCTCGTTCTAACCTGTTCGCCTTCCGGCGCTTGTCATGTTCGGTTTGATGGGATTCTCGCACCCTGGCTTGTGTTGCCGCGCGGTGCCGCTTTGCGTTCCCACGTGTGCAGACACGATGGCTCCGGCTCTTCGGGATCTTGCAACTCGCGCAAGTTCATCATGAGCCCGTCCACCGGGTCCGGCATGCAGATTCCTTTCCGCTTCTCCACTTGCTCAGTCAGCCAGATCGAGCGCTACCTCCGGGGCGTGTCGTGCCACAACAGTGCGTTTTGGGTTGTTTGTCTTTTTCGTGCCACATACCCACCCTTGGTCTTTGGCCGAATCTGGGTCTATCGCGCCCCCCTCCCCCCGGCTTTAGGGAGGCGTGGCCACACCCCTGGCCATAGACCATGCAAGTCACTG
>NW_009242971.1:989451-998522 GCF_000388065.1 Fonticula alba | reverse complement strand
CTGCCTACCCCTACTCGCCCGCGGCGGGCCCTCCGCGCGCGCGCGAGCACAGAGAAGACCGGTAGCTGGCCTTCGTCCAGCTGTAACCCGATCTTTGGCAAGTGCTACGATGCCAAGCAGCAGTGCAAGATGGCCTTCGGCAAGTCGGCCGAGGCCTGCGATCCCAACTGGTTCGGCAGCAACGGCAAGAACTACATCTGCAAGGTGTTCTGCTCCAAGAAGGCCAACGACAGCTGCTGGCTCAACCACACCTACCAGCTTGATGGTACCCCCTGTGGCTCGGGCAAGTGGTGCGTCAAGGGATCCTGCGTGCCCACCTCGACCAAGATTCCCCCCCTCAAGTATCCGATGGCCACCTCGCCGGTGCACAAGTTCCCCGGCTGGGCCGAGGAGCCGGAGCACCAGCCGGACCTGGACCACCGGGAGGATGGCCCGAACCGCGAGTGGCATGAGGAAGTCGGCTACCCGACCCTGGAGCCCACCATCCGCCCGGGCCCTGGCGATGGCAACGACACCACCCCCACCGTGCATCCGGAGGATCCGACCGAGCGCCCGAGCGAGCTGCCCACCCCGTCGGGCCGGCCGCGCACCGTGTCCACCGACCGGCCCTGGTCCGGCCGCCTGCGCAAGCCTTCCCGTTTCCAGAAGCCGTCTCCTTTTCTCAAGCGAAGTGAGCTCGACCAGCTGAGGGTAGACTTGCCGCATGGCGAGGCCGACCGGGAGCATCTGCCCGAGGACCACCTGGCGGCGGAGCCGGTTCCCGACCGGCCCTTCAAGGGCCCCACCCGTCTGGATGAGCATCTCCCCGAGGGGGGTGCTGGCCATGACGAACCCGGCCCCGGCCCGAACCCCGGGCCCATCGGCAATCCCAAGATCCCGCTCGATGAGCTGTACCGTGATTTCCCGGACCTGGAAGATGACGCCCCTGCCGCCGGCGGGGACACCGACAACAAGACCCTGTGGCAGAACTCCATGGCCGCGGCCGGGGCTCTGATGGTCGGCGGTGTGGCCGCCGGTGCGGCGGTCGTCGCCGCGGTGGTGGGCTTCTTCGGCAGCAGCCGCCAGGTGGATGCCGACCAGGCTCGCGGCGGTGCCTCCCAGGCGGCCCTCATGGAGTCCCGGCCAATCCTGCCGACCTCACTCGGGTCCAACCAGGCCGAGGCCCAGGGCTTCGCCGAGAGTGAGCACCGCTATTACCGCGCCGTCAACTGAGAGGGCTCATGCAAGCGAGCAGCACCCTGCCCTTTTTTTTTTGGCCCGCTTCTTCACATTTCCACGCCTGTCACCATTGTGGTGGCAGTTCGCGTGCTCCGTATCCCTTCCCTTTCTCTTTTTCTTTCTCTCCCTCCCTCTCTTCCTCTCTCCCCCCCCTCAACACCTGGCACTGGCTGCCATGCTCAGATGCGAGCACATGCTCCTGTGAGGTCGGTCCATCCTTCCGCTCCTGTCTTCTCCTCGCCCCCTGCTGTGCTCATCCCTGACAGCGCTGTGGAGAGAGAGAGAGAGAGAGAGAGCTCGCAAAGATGCCAGGGCAGAGTCCCAGACTCCCCCACGCCTCCTTCCCATGGGCTTCCAGCATCACTATCCCCTCAATATACTCCTCTTCGAGACCCCAGTGTGTGTGAGCGTGTACGCGAACGGACACAGTTTTTGCAGGAGATCAAAACAAAGGCAGGGGGGGGGGGCGGGCAGACGATGCCGGATGATCTATAGGGGCGTTTATTGTTTGTCTGGATGTGTGTTAAATGAGAAAGCGAGCAGAGAGAGAGAGAGAGAAAAGGAGGGGGAGAAATCACAAGGAGAAGGCACACGCTCGCGGGGCGCGCGCGCGCGCGTGCGCAGGGAAAAAACTGAGGCGCGCAGGGAAGGGAAGAGAGGGATGCGCGCAAGAATGTCCGATGGACAGAGAGCGCAACAGCTTCCCCGGGCGCTTACTCGAGCTTCTCGGTGGCCGGCTTCTGCTCCTGGGGGGTGGAGGCGGGGTCGGCCAGGTCGACGGGGTCGGCGGACGGCGTGGAGGTGGTGGTCAGGGCCGCAGCATGGAGGAGGGCCTGCCGGCGGAGGGCCGCAGCCTCGGCCTTCTGAAGGCGCTTCTCGACGATGGCCTCGTTACCAAGCCCGGCACCACCGAGCAGGGGGTTGTCCTCGCTGAGGACCATCCGGCGAGGCATCATCACCCACGGGCGGTGGGTCGGCTGAATACCAGTCAGCGGGGCGTTGCGGATGAGGGAAATCTCATAGTCACCACGGGAGGCCTCGACCGGGGTGTCCTTGATGCCAACTGGGGGGCCGGGGAGGAGACCAGGGGAAGATCCCAAGCGAATGGGGGGTTAGCGGCGGTAAGCGTGTGTGTGTGTGTGCGCGTGTGCGTGTGCGCGTGTGCGTGTGCGTGTGCGTGTGCGTGTGCGTGTGCGTGTAGGGGGGGGGGGGAGGCAGTAGATGGTCATCAATGGGTTCGGGGGCCGGGGCCGAGGTGGCCGGCAAGCCACACGCACCATCGAGGTTGCGCTTGCGGGTCATGAAGGACGGAGGGGGCTTCTCGATGATCAGACCGGAGCGCTTGGAGACGCGGACCTTGCGGAAGGAGGAGCCATCGCCCTCGACCACATACTTCATCTCAACACGGGTGGGCTGGCTGCAGGACGGAAGAGCCATAAGGTCAGCGACCGGCAAAGGGGGAGGAGGCGGAGGGGCAAGCATGCACATGGGGATGGATGGGCCGGAGCGATGAGGGAGCAAAGCAGCGGAGGGAGGGGGGCGAGAGGCGGAAACGCACCCGTCCTTCGGGTCCAGGAGGGACACGTTGCTGACATGAATCGGCATCTCCTTCTGGAGGATACCACCACGAGAGGTACCGGTCGGGGCCTGGTGCTTCTTGACGAGGTTGGCACCGGCCACCACCACGCGGTTTTGCTTGCGGATAACATTGACGACCTCGCCAATGTGGCCGACAGACTTGCCGCTCATGACAGCAACCTGACGGTGGTCGACCCCAGAGAGCGGAGAGGGAAGGAGAAGGGTCAGGAAGGGCAAGAAACATGGGTAAGCGAGATATGGGCCCCAGGCCGATGGTGGACACGCACGCGATCGCCCTTGACGATCTTCCAGGTCTTGATCAGATCCTTGGGGTGGATCTTCGAGCGCGCGGCCGAGCTCATAATTGCGATGGGCGGGCGGGGCGAGAGGCGCGCAGGGGAGCAAAGAGAGGGAGAGAAAAAGGAGGAGGAGGGGGGGGGGGAAGGGGAAGGGGGCGAGGATGAAAAGGGATGAGGGGTAGGGGGAAAGACGGAGGATGGCTTTTCACCGATACGTCGGCCGCCATGCGACAAGTCTCTTGGGATCTCCGCCGAAAAATGGTCCCACAATCCGTGGTTCAAGCAGGCAGGGCCAGACAACACCCGCACATCCTCCAGGGGGGCGGGGGGGGGGGGAGCGGGAAAGACAAGGATAAAGAGACGCGATGAGTGCCAGGGCGCAGGACACGGGGACCCGCAGAATCAAGCACGAGAGGCAGCGAGCGCGGAGGAACACACTCGGGCCGCTCGGCGGCGCGGATCACGCCCAACCTCGGAATGCCGTTCCATCAGCGCACATGACTCGATGGGTTGGCAGTTCGGTGGGATTTGAATTCGATCGTGCCTGTGTACTCACACTCTCCCGCCTCTCTCTGGTGTGGGTTTCCCCGAGGCGGGGCCAAAAGTTAGATCTCGGCTCCCGGGTGTGTGTGTGTGTGTGTGTGTGTGTGTGTGTGTGTGTGTGTGTGTGTGTGTGCGGGTACCGCGGCAAGTTAGTGGGATCTTGTCAGTGATCTGGCTGGTGCCGAGCAGGATCGCGGGGGTGGGTATTCGAGCAGTATGTATTTCAGTTGAACGGCCACGCCCGCCAAGGGGACACAGGGTTGAGACAGCCCTCTTCCCTCCTCCGCTCCTCTTTGCTGCCCATCCGGACGCACACACACACACACACATACATACACAGAGAGAGAGAGACACACAGAGACACACAAGCAGGCACTCGCACGCGCAGACAGATACACACACACACACACACACACACGCCCACGCGCATTTGTCCGTCGTCGCCCAGAAGACTGGCTTTGCCCGTGTGGTCCTCTCTGTCTCTCTCCCTCTCCCTCTCCCTCTCCCTCTCCCTCGATCGATCTCTCCCGTCCTCCCGGGTCTCGGCCAGAGCACTGCATTTTTCGCCACCACGGGCATGCGACTCGGGTCTCGCACGGCACTATGTTCATCAAGCGGGTAAAGATATTGAATTTCCTTACTTTTCGTGATCAAACAGTGGTCTTTGATAGTGGATACAATACCATCGGTACGCTGGCACAGACGCTCGAGATGCTCAAAAGAAGCGCTCAATGGGCCCCTCGGCTCCCGGGCGAAAGGGAAGAGAGGGGCCGGGAGGCGGAAGAGCATGGCGGCCCTGGTTCTGACTCCCTGCCGCTTTTGCATCCGGAAATTAAGTGGGCCAGAATGGCTCGGGCAAGACAAACTTCTTTGAAGGCACGTGTGCTCCATTCTCAAGGTCCCTCGCCGCGGCGGCCCCAGACCTTCCTAACCCCCTTCGGCCTGTTGCCCGATGTCCCTTTAGCCATCCGCTTCGTCCTAGGAGATGGCCCCTTCGCGGATTTGGGCAGCCGCCAGACCCGGCTCCGGTACATCCACGGCGGCGGCGTCAACTTCACGGATGCCAGCGTGGAGCTGGTTCTGGACAATCGCGACGGTCGCTTGCCGGTGTGTGGCCACTTCCCTTGATGGGTGAGCGGATTGGCCTTCTTCTAACTCGTCACACTAGACCCCCAAGCCCGAGCTGTCCCTCAGGCGGACGATCAACCAGCTCAAGGAGGAGTACTTCCTGGATGACAAGCCGAAGCGGTGCGCCCTCTTGCGCCTGTGGGCTCCCTGATGGGTGCCACGTCTGACCACCATTGTTGCCCTCCATGCCGGGGCTCGTTCATGCCACTTAGGAGGGAAGAAATCCTGAGCCTGCTCGAATCGGTGGGCTTCTCCCAGACGAATCCCTTCTACATTGTTCCCCAGGGCCGAGTGCGTGAACAGTCGGCTTCCGAGTGCTTTCCATCCATTCGCTTGTGCCCTTGAAAAATGCCGCCGGCGCACATATCGGGCCCAGCGGCCACACAATCACCCGGAACACGCGTGCCCCCTCGTAGGCTGACACTTTGCCGCTGGCAGATTTCCTCCGTGGCCGAGGAGCGCGACGAAGAGCGCCTGGCTCTGCTACAGGGCATTGCCGGGACGCAGATTTTCGAAGAGAAGAAGGCCGACGCTCGGCGCTTGTTGGACCTGACCCAGGAGCAGCGCGCGCAGGTGGACGACGCGGTCGGGCAAATCGCCGGCCGGCTGGCCGAACTGACCCAGGAATTGGCCGACTTGCGGGAGTTCAACCGGCTGGACGCGCGTCGTCGAGGGCTCAGCCGGGCTCTCTATGCGCGCGAACTCCAAGAAAGCCAAGCCCACTTGCAGGAGTTGAGTGTGGCCGCCGGCGGGGCATCCGGCTTGGGCCCGGGTGACATGGCCGCATATCAGACCCCGCGTTCGCGCGCGCGCCAGGCCGCACACGGGAGCCTTGCCGGCTCGACGCCAGCCCGTCTCGGGCAAGCCCACCGGCTGGACAGCCAGCAGGCCACCCTGGCCGACCAGGAGGAAGCCCTCCGGCGCAGTCGCGAGGATGAGCGCATTGGCCAGGAGCAGCTGCGCCAGCATGCGGCCCGATTGTTTCAACTGTCGGCCGCCGCCACGCGCCTTGAGGCTCGGTTGGAGCTGGAGGCCCGGTCGGGCGAGGCCACTGCCGGGCTCACTCGGCGCCGGGCGGCCCTCCAGCGAGCTCTGGATGCGGCGCAAATCCGCCAGCAGGAACTCCACGGCCGCGTGGACCAGCTGGCGGACGATCGCCGGGATTTGGCGGCCTCGCTCGGGCAAACGCGCTCGCTGCTCGCCGCCTTGCAGGCGGTGGCCACCCTGCCGGCGGACGGCCCGGGCCGAGCCGAGTGGGTGGCCGACCAGCGTCGCCAGGCAGCCGAGGCTGTCCGGCAGTTGGAGGCCGATTTGGCGACTTTGCAAGACCGGGTGGCGTCTGCTCAGCGCGAGGCGGCTGACCCGGCGGCCGCGGCTCGTCGGCTGGATGCCAATGTGACCGCGGCCGAGGATGCGGCCACCGCCGCCGCAGCGGCCCATGCCGAAGCCACCCGCCAGTGGAAGGACCTGGCGGACGCTCGTCAGCAGGCCGGCCGCCGACAGGGCGACGAGCAGCATGCCCTTGCTCGGCAGTATGCTGACGCCCTGCGGGCGGATCACCACCTGCAGCGGGCATTGCCCGGCCCCACTCGGCGGGGCTTGGCCAGTCTGGCCGAATGGAGTCTCGCCCAGGGGGTGGCTCCCGGCTGGTGGCTTGTGCCGCCGGAGCGCCTGGTCGCCATGGAGGACATGTCCCAGCTTGGCAGCGAGAGTGCCTCGGCCGTGGTGGAGGCCATTGCCGGGGCAGCCGAAGCAGCAACCGCGCGATGCTGCTTCGGGCCCTTCTTTGGCCTGCTGCAGGGTGTGCCGGAGGAACTGAGCACCGCAGTTCAGGCGGCCGCCGGCGGTCGTCTGCACTATGTCGTCGTGGCTGACGACTCGGTGGCTCAGGCCTTTCACGACTGGTCGCGCAGTGGCCCCGGGCGCCAGGGGGCCGTGACCTTCGCCCCATTGACCGTGGCCGGCAGCACGGCCGCCGGTCCGGACGAAGAGTGGTCCTACCCGGACAGCTGCCGGTCTTTCGAGTTGGAGCTCCGGCCGTATGTCCAGCCGCGCTTCCATCCCATCTTGCGCATGCTCTTCGCCGGGTATGCCCTGTGTCCGGATGTGCGCACCGGCACCCAGGCGGCCGACCGGTATGGCATCACTTGCGTCACCCTGGAGGGAGATGTCATCTCCCCGACCGGGACCCTGACGGGAGGCTTCCGGAATGCCCGCCGGGCGCTGCTCCCGGCCTCGGACCAGGCAGCCCGTGCGCGTGCGGCATACCATGTGCGCGCTGTGGCCGGTGCTGCCGCGGCCGCTGCACTGCGCGCGCTCGATGAGGATGTGCGCCGGCTGGAGCTCGGGCCGTTGGCGGCCGCCCAGCTGGCCGTCGGTGCGGCGGCCGAGCAGGTCCGCCAGGCCCGTGCCGCGCGCGAGGCCTTGGACGATGAGCTGGCCCAGCTTGAGGGCCTCGCCGCGCGGCTGGCCAGCCAGACCCAAGCCGCAGACCGGGCCCGACAACGCTTCGCCGAGTTGGACACCATGCTTGAGGATGTTGGTCGAGCCGGAGGGCCGGCCGCCGAGGCCCAGCGCATGGCTCTCCGAGCCGAAGAGGCGTCCCTGCAAGAGCGCCTGGCCGGGGCCGAGCAAATGGCCCAGGCCTTGGGCTCCGAAGGGGCAGCCCTCGGATCGCATGTGGCCAATCTGGAGCGCCAGCTCCAGTCCATTGAGCAACACCTGTCCGCCCGGGGACCGGAGGGCGATTCCACGGCCGACCCCCAGGCTGATCGCCTCGCGTGGCTGCAGGCCGAACTGGCTCGCTCGAACCAGGAGTTGGCTGCTTGCGAGGCGGAGCGCCGAGGTGCGTGGCCATGATTCGATCGGCCTCCGTGCCTGTGGTTGGCTTTGTCGCCCCATCGGCCTTTTCCCCTCCCCCTCGGCCCGTGGGGCCTGCTTTTGTGTGCACTGACCAGCGATGCGCGCCTCCCCCCTGTCGCCTGTCCGCTTGCTCGCTCACTCGGCCCCCGCTCCCCCCCCCATTGGACTCGGGACTTGTTGCCCTCAGAGAAAGAGCGGGCTGTAGCGGAGGCTGCCCGGCGAACCACAGCCCTGGAGGCGCAAATTCAGAACTCCAAAGTACGCTCGGGGCTTGTTTGGTGGTTTGCTTTTCCGATGCCTGGTGTCCCTCGGCCCAGCTGCCCCGTCCCTGTCTGATGTTTTGTGTCTCCCCTTGTTCAACTCATCTCGCATGCGTTCCAACTGGCTGCGCTTGCGCGTGGCCGTCCTCCCTTTGGGAACCCCTTCTCACATGGTCCGACACTTGTTCGCGGTGCCCTCCCCCGGGCTAGAACTCCTTCCGGAGGATGTTCCGCGATGAGCAACGTGCCATGTCCCAGCGCGACCGGGCCCAGGAGTCGCAACAGCTCCTGCGCGAACGCATTGCCTGGCTGGAGCACCAACTGGAGGACCTTGAACTGAGTGAGCTTGATCAGGCTGTCGCGGCATCCGGCCGACCGGAAAGCCCCTCCAACGTGGATGCCCAGCTGGCGACACCGGACTTGATGGCGGCCCTGGAAGCCATCAATGCCCAGCTGGCGGACTATCGCCATGTAAACCGCCACGCGGTCGAGCTACATGGGGCGTATGCCGACAACCTGCGGCAGGCCCAGGCCCGCTTGCAGCAGCTGGACCAATCGGCCGCATCCATCGGCCGGCTGATGGAGTTCCTGGAACAAACGCGCGAGGAGGCCATCGAGCGGACACTGACCAGTGTGGCTGGGCATTTTGGCCAGGTATTCGCCGAACTGGTGTCCGCCGGAAGGGGAGAGCTGCGCCTGGAGCGGTCTTCCGGGCCCTCTGGCCGATTGACCGGCGTCTCGGTGCATGTGGCCTTCGGTGAGCCGACTGGCCCGAGCGGATCGGAGCCCCTTGCCGATCTGCGGCCGATTCAGGCTCTCTCTGGTGGCCAGAAGACTTTGGTGGCGCTATCGCTCATCTTTGCCATCCAGCGCTTTGACCCGGCCCCCTTTTACTTGTTGGACGAGGTGGACGCACACTTGGACCCGGTTCACCGGGCAGCCGTGGCAGGTGCGACTTGGCCAGCCGCCTACAGCCCATTGCTCTTGTCTCTTTTTCTTCTTCCTTTTTTTTCGTCTCCCTCCGCGTCTTGTCTTGCTTCTTTGGCGTCTCGTTTCCTCTCTCCTTCTCTTTTTCCTCTCTTCCTCTTCCTCTTTTTCTTTTCTTCTCCGAACCTGGCGCACACTCACACATCCCCACACATCCCCACGCGACACACGCGACACACACACACACACACACACA
>NW_009242971.1:986509-989236 GCF_000388065.1 Fonticula alba | reverse complement strand
AATGTTCTGTACACCTTCTTCTCTCTCCCCCTTCCACGCACACATACACACACATACATATATATATATATATAAATACACACACACACACACACGCACACACACACACACACGCGCGCGCGCACACACACACACACACACACACACACTGGCCCATCGAGTTGGTGCAAACAATAAGAGGCCGGTGACGTGGTGCCAGGTGAACAGCAAGGTGGCTGTATTTGAAGCGAGGGAAGGTGGGGCGGGGGGGAACGAAGAGGACGAGGGCCGAACCAGCAGCCCAGGGCGGGGGGACTGAGAAAGCAGCAAGAAGTATACACATGAAAAGGCACTCAAAAGGCCCCGCCACTCTGGGCAGTTGGGTAGAAGAAAAGCAGCGAGGTGTTCTGCCGAAGGTGGTCCAAGACCGGTGTCACGTCGAATTCCAGCGACCGGCTCATGTCCAGCAGCTGCAGGGAGGAGTTGGTCAGGAAGAGATTCCCCAGGAGAGGGAGAATCCCCTCCGGGGCAGGGGCATTTGGCACTGTGCACGCCTCCATCCGCAGTGACCGGAGGACGTTGTTCGACAATAGTCCGGTCAGGATGTGTGACATGCCGGCCAGGCCGAGGGTGTTGAAGCTGACATTCAGCGACAGGAGTGTCCGGTGGCCCTCCAGCAGGTTGCGCAGGACGCCGGCCGCAAAGTCGTTCAAGTGCGTTTGGCTGACATCCAGATGTGTGATGGCGGTGGAGTTCTTCAGCCCGGCCACAAGGCGCCCCAGGGTCCCATGCGTTTGGGGAGTGTCTACATGGCCGGCAGGGCGGCGGAAAGAGGAGGAGCAAAGGTGTCAGGGGGAGAAGGGGGGTATAGGAGGGGGGGGGAGAGCGCGAGAGAGAGAGTGGGCGAGGGAGAAGCCCATATCCGGCCAGCGGAAAGGCCATGCAGGGGAAGGGACGGCAAGAGGCATGTGCCACATACGACTGAGGTCCAGGCTCACGAGGGCAGGACACCGCCCAAGTCCAGTGGCCAGGGCAAAGGAGAAGGACGACGAGAAGTGGCACTTTGACAGGCGGACTGTTTGGAGAGTTGGCGACTCGAGGAAGGTCTCGCCGGGATACTCCTGATCGAAAAGGGTGCCTGATAAGGAGGAAATGTTAGGCCGGGGAGCAGACACGCAATGAGGGAATGGCGAGGGAGGCTGGCCGGTGAAGAAGAGAGGGGCCATCTGCGCAGGAGACATGCAGGGAAGTACCACTCAGATCGAGGGAGGTCAGCGTCTGGTGCGACAAAAAGAAGCGTCCGAGGGAGTTGATCACCTGGCCAACAGCGAGGTTGACGGCTGGATACCGGGGGAGCACGGGAGGCGCAGACAGAGAGAGAGAGAGGGGGGGGGGAGGGAGGGAGGGAGGGAGGGAGGGAGAAACAGAAAGGACGCGGGGGGAGAAGAGTCAGTGCTGTGGTAGCAGGAAAGCAGCAGGGCCAGGCATAGAGAAGGAACATACCGGAGGCTTGCGCGGAGGGATGGATGACACTGGACGAGTACTGGAAACCTGGTGAAGTTGCAAAAGACAGTCGGCGGAGGAGGAAAGGAGAGCAGGGAGGGGGGGGGAGAGGGAGGGTCAGCATGAAGGCCAGAGCGAGAAAGGCCGGAAAATGGTCGCACCTTGCCATTCCAGGGACTCCAGGCTAGTCATCTTGGTCAGCTCGTCGACCATGGACTCCATGAGGGCAGGTGTGGTGGTGAAATCTGATTGGTGACGGGGGGAGGGAGCACGGAAGTCAGCGAAGCGGCACGAATGGAAGGCCGAGGAAAGGAATGCGTACTTGAAATGGCAAGCGAACGGAGTGCGCTTCCGAAGGTGGGAACCGAATTGCCCGTCTCGTTGAGGTAGTTGTTCACTGTCGGGCGGGCGAGAGAGAGAGAGAGAGAGAGAGAGAGAGGGTAGGGGGGGGGGAGGAGCAGATAAAGACGCGAGAGAGGGTTTTCATGGGATTAGATAAGAGTGAGGAGGTACCAACGGGGGAAGGGGAAAAAAGGCCGGACAAAGGCAGCAACGGCAGGGGGGAAAGGACACGACGCACAGCTGATGTCAAGCGAACGAAGTGAGGGTACACCCTGCACAAGCTGGGTGATGAGGGGCCAGGAGCTGGAGTCCAGATGGCAGTCTGGAGAAAAGGAGGACAGTTAGACCGGCACGAGGACATTGCACAGCCGGAGGAAAGGGACACAGGGAGGATGGGCGCACCTCGCAGCAGCAGCTTCTCGAGCTTTGGCAAAGTTGTGAGGGCGGGGACGAAGAGGGCAAGCCCGGCCGAAAGCAAGGGATTATCTGCACGTGAAACCCGGCACACGGGAGGGGCGTCAGTTGAGGGGGCTTACGCGTAGGGCGACAGCCGGGCGGGAAAGGGCCGGCGCACATGATAGACTGAGAGACTCGAGGCTGGTGAGGCCGCCGAGGGACGGGGCAATGACCTTGGCAAAGTCCTGGGTCATGCTGCAATCTGTCGTGGAAAGGGGTGACGGGGGAGGGAAAGACACACGAGTCAGTCACTGCCATGCAAGAGGCTGAGTGGAGATGCAGGAATGAGGTGGATCCAGGGGGGTATACCTGAAAGTGACAGATGAACCAAACCGGAGAGCTGGGAGAAAACTTGGGCAAAGTGCTCGGCTGTGCTGGCCAGAAGGAGCGCATTTCCTGGGGAGGGCAAAAGGAGGCCGAGAGAGAAAGGGGGGGGGGGGGGGGGGG
>NW_009242971.1:984552-986269 GCF_000388065.1 Fonticula alba | reverse complement strand
GGGGGGGGGGGGGGGGGGGCGGCGAGAAGAGTGTGTCAGACAGGATGATGGCGGCGATCTCGGCGGCCGACGACAGGACAATGCATGGTGGGCGGCACGAACCCAGGCACACGGTTAGGGAGAAGGGACCGGGGCGCGTCTTCAGGGTGTTGACGATTTGCCCGAGCGAGTCGACGTCGCAGCCACAGCCTACAGCCAAGGGAAAAGGTCAGATGAAGAGTGAAAGGTGGGCGGCAATCTGGCGCAAGAGGAGGGGGGGATCTCACGGTAAAGGGTCAACGCATTGATGCTGCTGTTGGAGGGGAGGGCCTCGGCGATGGCTTGGGTGGTAAAGCGGCCAACATTCACTCCTGAGGTGGTGGCGATGGCAATGGCACAGGTTGGTGAGGAAGGAAAAAAGGGGGAAAGTGTGGAGACGCGCATCGTGTGCAGACGGGCGTATTGTGCAAGTGTGTGTGTGTGTGTGTGTATGGACTGCTCAGGTCCGAGAACTTACTGACTAGCTCCAGGCTACGAAGCTGGCGATTGGCAAGAAGCCTGTGATAGAAGGTGAGGGCCATTTCATAATACACTGAGGCGGGGAGGCGGAAAGAGGAAGGGTAAGTGCTCGCACGGGGAAGAGAGAAGACAGGCGCGGGAAGCGAGGGCTGGGATGAGGCAAAGGGGTCAAGAAAAAAAGGCAGCATACCGCTATTCGCGCTGGGAATTGCCCCGAACATGGTGGCAACTTGGTGCAACTGAGCGTCTGACCCGAAGTCCACGTCTGTCGGTCGGCCACGGCGGTGTTCAAGAAGAGAGGGAGATGAAGAGGGGGAGACACAGGAGAGAGGAGGAGAGAGAGAGAGAGAGATGGGTGGGTAAGCGAGAGGAAGGTGGGGGAATCAGCCACATGCCGCGCGTGGTCTTCGGGCGGGAAGGCGGACGAACCGGAAATGTGAAGCTCCTCCAGGGGACTGAGCGAGGCAATCAGCTTCAAGATCTCAGATAAACAAGGGCTCGGAAGGAGAGTGGGGACTGGAGGGCCAGGAGGCGGCGTGTTGCTGTTGATGGTCCAGAAGGGTGGGGTGATGACCTCGCCCTTGAGGATGTTTGGGTAGCTAGTGCGTAGTTGCCCTGGGTCGAGAGAAGGAAAGGGAGTGGAGAGGAGGGAGGGGGGCGAGGGAGGAGAGGGAGGAGAGTGTGGTTAGGCTCAGGAGGGGCTGAGCTGCCGGGGAGGGGAGGGAGAGGGGGGGAGGGGGCACAATGCGGGAGAAAGAGGAGACGAATGTGCAGCACAAGATGGCGCGGACCGAGAATGCGAATGGATTTCGGCTTGGACAGAGCACGCGAGTAGGCAATGGCGAGACTGTTGACCTCGAACAGGAAATCTGATGAAGCATTTGGTCAGCTCGTGCAGTGCAGAAGAAATGGCAAGTTGGGGAACCAGAGGAGGGAGGTCGAACGGGGAAAGGGTGACGGCCGTGATCACAGGGCGCCGGGCTCGGCCAAACGCACTGGGGAGATTGGCGAGGCGAATGACCACCTCCTCTTTCTCGCCGGGGAGGCCCGAGGTGGACCGGAGCATGAACGACTGAAATTGCAGGGCGGAAACCACCAACCGGTTGACGGGCTGCTGTGGCCGAGGTCGGTTACCGCCGGGAGCCGCGTGGGACGGCTGCATTGTCTGCAAAGGGGAGGGAGGCCAAAAAAAAAGCAGGGAGGTTTTGAGACTGGGAGG
>NW_009242971.1:978465-984542 GCF_000388065.1 Fonticula alba | reverse complement strand
GGGGAGACACAAGGAGAGAGAGCGGAGGAGAAGTGAGCAAGGGAGGGAGTGTCTGGCTCCCAGGCCCAGGGCACATGGTGGTGAGTACAGATCCCTTTCAAGCTGATGCCCACCAGACATGGGCCGGCGCGCGAATATTCGGGGGAAGGCGAGGACGCAGCAGGCCGGAGGCCATAGATGGAGAGCGATAATGAGTGGGGGAAGGCGGGACAGGCGGGACAAGAAAGAGCGGGGAAAAGGCGCAAACCGAGAGGTGGGAGCCCCCTCCGTTCCGGCCGGCCGACCGGCCGGAATCCCCCCCAATCGGCCGGCAGGCGCACCTGCCGCCGGGATCAGATCGACCAATCGGCCCGATGGAAACTGTCCCGGCCCAGGCGCGCGGGATCGGGCACCATGGGCGTGCGCGCGTGTGCCCCCCCCCCCCCCCCCTCCCTGCCACCCGCTGCCCTGGCCCGCCCGAGGCGGGGCCTGGGAATCGCGGATCAACGCAACGGTTCCCGCTGGCAGGTGGGCCGCCGGGACAACGGCCCGCCAACCCCCACTACACCGGGCCCGGATGCTAGAGACTACACATCTGGCCCTCTCAAGCTGGGCTGCGAATAAAAAAGGGGACCCTGGCGCGTGGGCCTGCCGCCCCCCCCCCCCCCCCCCCCCCCCCCGGAGACTCGTCCCCACCCAGGGGGGTCATCTCGGCCACATGCGGCCCGGCGGTCTGTTGGCATGGGGCGACCGACCGCGGGACGAGGGGCATTCTTCCTCCACGGAGCGGAGTGCCCCCCCCCCCCCCCGGCGCCCCGGCCTCCCGGGCCGCCGCAGGGCGCGGAAGAAAAATACTCGCAAAAACGAACTCCGCGAAAAGAGCCCCCCCCCCCCTGGCGGCGGCGCGGGTGACCCGTCTCGGCCTGGCTGGCGATCGCGGGAAAAAGAAATCTTTGATTGGAGTGGGACTCGAACCCACGCGGTTTCCCACCAGTGCCTTAAACTGGCGCCTTAACCACTCGGCCATCCAACCATGGGTGCCCAGGGACTCCAATCCAATATCAAGCACCACGGAAAATGCGCATCGCCCGGTGGCCGCGAGATCGCCACTCCATGCGGGGGGGGGGGGGGCCTCACAGCGCCGCTCTCGGTGAAACAATCCAGTGGTCCTCCCGCGCACCCGCTGTACTGCCGGCTGGCGTAGGACGCTTTTGCTGGCAGAAGGGGATCTTGGGGAGATGGCTGTGCCACCACCGGGCAGGGCCCTCGAGCGGCCTTTGTCAGCCGCCGCGTTAGCTCCAGGCCGCGGCCCCCATCCCGCGAGTCACGCTCCCCCCTCTCCCTCCCCGGCCTCCGTGCGCTTGCGCCGGAGCATCTCGATCACGCAAATCCCCCTCGTCTCTCCCTCTCCCCTTGGCGTTCCCTCTGTCACCCGCTGCTGCCGTCACCGCCGCCGCTGCCAGATGAGGCGGGCCCCGGCGGACGACCCTGACTCGGCCAGCTCGGCCCCTCTGAAGGTGTGTATTCCTGTGCTTGGCGCGCCTCCGCCCCTCCCCCCCCCCCCCCCCCCCCAGAATGGCGGCCCGCACGTCTGACACATCCCTCCGCCATCCAGCGGCCACGCTTGGCCACGACCACTGCTGCCACTGCTGCTACTACAGCCACTGCCCCGGGGGAAGGTGCTCTTTTTGCCCTTTCCAGCCATGAGGCCCCGCCTGGGTCGGATTTGACCCTCTTCCAGCAGGATACCCTGCAGGATTTGGGCCGACGAACGGACCCGGTGCTGCATCTACATGGTATCGCTCGTGAGGTGGGCGTCTCGCCGACGGTCGCTCTGTGGCACCTGGCGCGCCTGTGTCCGGAGTACTCTCCGCCGGTCATTCGGGCCCTCACCCCGGAGATAGAGGCCACCCTGGCCGAGCTCGTCCAACTTGACCCACCCCCGCAATTGAGCTACATTTGCCAGCGCGTCGGCCTTACTTTGGCCCAGGTGCGCCACATTTTGGCCTGCCTTTTCCCGGATTTCCGGCCTCGAACAGCCATGCTCTCCTTCGAACAGGAGACCCACCTGCTGGACCTGGCCCAGATGCGGCCCCCGTTGCCGGTGGCTGCCATCGCTGCCGAGGTGGGCCTGTCGACCGAGCAGACGCGCGGCCACCTCCGGCGACTGGTTCCGGAATACTGGACACAGGACATCCCAACAATGAGCCCCCTGGACCCGGGGAAGCTGGCTCTGCTCCGGCGCCTGACCGCCGAGCCGGTCTTCCCCCCGAGTCTGAATTACATCTCCAATGCCCTTGGCATGTCGGCGGCCGTGGCCCAGAAGCACATCCAACTCCATGTGCCGGGGTTCACCCCGGCACGGACCCTCATCCCAACCCCGGCGCAAGAGGAGGCCCTTCGCCAGGCGGCTGCCGATCCAACATGCCGCACTGTCGTCGACATGGCCCGGCGTGCTGGCATCCCGGCCGTGACTGCCCTCCGGCACCTGCCACGCGTGTGCCCGGGCTTCACCCCGCCGCAGGCCTCGCACCTGTCACCGGCGGATGAGGCTGCCCTGGTGGCCATGTGCGCCCGACGGGATCCCATCCTCTCCGTTTCGGAGATGGCTCTGGCGCTGGGGGCCGAGCAGAAGGCCGTTCGCAAGGCCATCGCCCGGCTCTGCCCGGACCATCGCCACCCGAGTAGCACTCGTCCTTGTGCGCGGGTGAATGCGCGCATCGGCGAGCTGGCTGCCCAAAACCCGACCTTGAACATACTGGAGCTGGCCAGCCTGGCCGGCGTGTATCGCGAGTACCTTACCCTCCATATGCCGCATCTTCGCTCGGACACGCCCAGCCCCAACACCCGTGGCAAATCCAAAGCTCGCCAGGCCGGTCCCCTTGCTCCCGAACTGGAGGCACGTCTCGAGGCCCTGCTGGCGCAGAATCCCCTGCCGCCATTGAATTACATCGCCGCGGAGCTCGGCACCTCGGCTCCGTTTGCCCGAAGGCAGGTTCGTCGCCTTTTTCCGGAGTATGACGGCATGGTGGCTCGGTGGCTCTCGGCTGCCCAGTTGCGGGATTTTTTGCGCCTCTGCCAAAGCACGCCCGCGGCCCGGCTGTCGCACTTGACCGAGCGCTTTGGCCTGGCCGAATCGACCGTCTTGTGGATTGTGGCCAGATTGCGGCGACGCCATCCGGACTTGCGGGTCGAATTGCCCGACGCCACGCCGACCATCAAGAGCCGCATTTTGACCTTGGCCCGAACCGGCACCAAGGACTCCCGATTTTCCATGGCCGCCATCGCAAATGAGCTCCTCGTGCCGGAATCCCTCGTGCGAAAGACCCTCCAGCGGCACCTGTCCCGGGCCCCTGCCGGAGCGCGGTCCCACCAGCTGGCCGATGCGCGGCCCAAGCACCAGCCCTCGGCCATGGAAAGCCCCCACAGGGCGCCTCCCCTCCCGGAGGGCTCCCAGCAGGACAACCTCGAAGTCCCGAGCTTGGACAACCAGGCAAGCGATGGCGAGCCGATGGACGGTGTCTCGGCCTCACTTGTGGGCTCGCATTCGGGTGCTGAGCCCGTTTCATTGGCCACCCTGGCCTCGGACATTCCTCCGGTCGCCGTATCCTCGCCTGGCCACTCACCCGCCGCAGGGTTGTCCTCTCGGAATACGCCGACCCCTGGATCAAGCACACGGGCCTTCTCCTCCCTCCAGGAGCAGGCCGAGCTGGTGGACATGGCCCGGCGGCGACTCAGTCTTCGCGCCATCGCCCGGCACTTTGGCGTCCATCCCCAAACTGTGGCCACGCACCTTCGGCGGCTGTTTCCCGACTATCAGGCTGCCCGCCAGGAAGCCCTCCTGTCAAACATCCAAAGCCGCCTGGGGGAGCTGGTTGCACATAGACCGGTCCTTTCGGTGACGCAAATCGCCACCGAAATCGGTCTCAGTGTGACCGCGACACGGGGACACCTTCGCAGGCACTTCCCGGAGTATAACCCGCCCACCGCTCTCAGTGACTCCCGGCTTCGGACCCTGATGGAGTTGGCCGCGCGTCATCCGCCGATGCCAGTGAAGCGCATCGCCCGCGAGCTTGGTCTCCACTGGACCATTGTCAAGCGGTGTTTGCTGGAATATTGCCCGGACTACCGGTCTCCGAACATGCTGCGGGCAGCATCCACCGAGCCAGCCGACATCACCATCCCATCCTCCGACCATACGCTTTCCGATCCGGCAGACCAGCCGCCCTCGGAAGAGAAGCCCCTCTTCGAGGGGGGAACATAGAAGCCCGGACCACTTTACCTGCTTGTTCCACTCCCAGCAACAACAACAACAACAACAACAACAACAATAACATGCGCACGCACAGGCGCACACACGTTGGCGGGCAATTTTGCATTTTTCACATGTGTATTGATCTCACCAACGGGGCGCAGAGGGCGAGAGGGGAGAAAGGAAGGAAACTAAACAACAGGGCCGACGCGAGGAGGAGTATACAACAATGCCCTCAGTCGGAGGAGGCATCCGACGAGGGGGACGTCGGGGCGTCAGCCTTGTTGGCGGGCCAGACATACACCCCGGCAAGCAGCCCGGCCTTCTTGACACTCCCGCGCTTGACCAGCATCTTGAAGATCTCCTTGGCGGCCTTGGTATCAGTGCCAAGGCCACCAACATTCTCACGAATCCAGGTGGTGGCAACCTCCTCAGAGAAGGTGCTGCAAGAGGGAGGAGGGAGGGGGGCAGGGTACAGCAAACAAATGTCAGCAGCCAAGTAGCAGCGAAGGCCGGCGGTGCGTAGCCATGCGCGTACCCCTCAATCTGGCGCATCATGACCTTCTGGGCCTTGGTCTCGAGGGTCTCCTGCATCAGGGACAGCATGACACCGAGGGCGTTCTTGTCTCCGGACAGAATGGCAGGCTACCGGACAACAAACCGGGGAAGGTGAGAAAGAAGAACAGAAGGAGAGAAGTAGAAGGGGAAGGTTGTGGAGGCGTCAGGAATGGACAGCAGAAGGGCGAAAAGGCAGATGCATGGAGGGAGAGAGAGAGAGAGAGAGAAGGGAGGGATGTCACGCACGCCCATCCACCGGAAGGAAGCCTTAGCATCGGAGAAATCCTGCGTCGCCTGCAGATCAGTCGGGAAGGCGTAGTGCAGATCGAGCAGACGGTTGGCGATCAGGACGGCAGTCTCGTTGGAAATCGAGTGGCCAGCCATGCCCTTTGTGTGTAGGAGATTGCGGGAGGGGGCGGGGGGGGGGAGAGAGAGAGAGAGAGAGAGAAATCACAGTCAGCCAGGTGAACATCAGCCGGCACAGGGGAGGAGGGGGGAGGGGACAAAAGGGGACAAATGACGAAAGGCAGGATGGCCACAGGGAAGAAAACACGTACCAGTAGACTGGCGGCATACTTGACAATCCACTCGACAACCGCGACACCGAGGACCGCGGACTTGATGGCACCGGAGCCACGGGCAATCACATCACCGGACTTGATCTCGTTGACCACCTTGCGGGCGACCGTCCGGAAGTGCTCCTCGGTCAGGGAATCAAAATCAACATAGACGACCGGCGTGGCGGGCTCCTTCTCGCGCGGGGTCATCGGTGGGGTGGGGGTCATCAGGCTGGAGTTGGCGGCAACCTCGGAGACGATGGTCGGCGGGAGGAGGCGCGTGTCAACGCCAGTGACATTTCCCTCGCTATCCTGGAGAAGGGAGTTGGGGGAAGAGAGAGAGAGAGAGAGAGACGGCAGGAGTAGGAAGCGGCGAGTCAGTGTCACGTAGGGAGGGGCCTATCCCATGAGAGAGAGTGTGTGTGTGTGTGTGTGTGTGTGTGTGTGTAAGTGAGTGAGAGAGCGGGAGTACCTTGGTAACCGTGGTCTCAACAGCATGGCTAGTGGCCACGAGCAGAGCATAGATCTCGTCGACGGTGGCGCTCTGGCCGTCCTCACCGTGCAACAGCGTGGCGCAGGAACCCTCCTCGGCAGCCTTCTGCAGCATGTCGAGGATGTCGCCGTCGTGGGAGCCCTGAGAGTGGGACATGGTTGTATGGGAGGGGGGGGGGGGAGGATGGAGAGAGGGAGAGAAAGAAAGAAAGGGGGGGTGGGGTGGAAGAGGAGGGAAT
>NW_009242971.1:977434-978176 GCF_000388065.1 Fonticula alba | reverse complement strand
CACCCCGATAAGAAAACGCAGAGGGACAACAGAGGCCCTGTTCTCGGACCGAGAGGGAGGCGTCCCTGTCAGAGGCCCTCGCCCGAGGAAGCCCAACATCGCCAGGAGCGGGGGGATAAAGAGTGGGCGGCGTTCAACCACCGCCACCGCCACCACCACCGCCATCAACGGGGATGGCGCCCTGGGAGAATGTCACCCCTGCCCCCTCCCCCCGCGGAGACTGGCGGAGCCCATAGCCAGGAATGCCCGGGCTCTCCCCTGTAGGTCGGGACCCTTGCCGGGGGTGTTGGTCTTTTCCCAAAGAGTTAGTCAATAGCCGGCAAGCACCCCCCCCCCCCCCTCCCCTCCACAGACGCCCGACGCAGGGCAGTGTGTTCGGGCGGAGTGCCATACGGCCATCTCCGGGGATGCGCGCATTCCGCGCCCGAGGCACGCCACGATGAGGCGCATGATCACGCACGTGATTGTGTTGCGCGGAATGCATGCACCCCCGCTCCTCCCCCCGCCTTGAGCGATCGAGATTCCGCCCCCCCCCCCCCCCCCCCCGAGCAAGTCGCGAGGTAGACTCAAAAAAATGGCACGACATTGACCAAGAGAGAGAGAGAGGCGGGATTGCCAGGCGGGGATGGAATGACAGAGTAGCGAGACAGGACAAGGGGGGAGGGACCGAGTCACCGGAGTCATAAAACTGTATATTCTGAGCCTAAACGGGACACGGGAAAGCGACAGACAAGAGTAGAGA
>NW_009242971.1:953962-977424 GCF_000388065.1 Fonticula alba | reverse complement strand
ACCGAGTCACCGGAGTCATAAAACTGTATATTCTGAGCCTAAACGGGACACGGGAAAGCGACAGACAAGAGTAGAGATGGAACCACCCTCAAGAGGGGGAGAGAGAGAGAGAGAGAGAGAGAAAAGGGGAAGCGCACATCCTCAGACTACCAGTCATCCTCACCGGAATCACTGTCTGACGAGGAGGAGTTGTGGTAGCGATCGTCGGCGATGGCCATCCTCCGGCGGGCTGCCTCGACATTCAGCATCAGAGAATCTGCCGGGGAGGAGGGGAGAAGGGGAGAGGAGGGGGAGGTTAGCTTCATGTGTCTTCTCCCTTGCCGGGGGAAGGAAGAGCATAGTAAAGGGCGGCAGAACGTACTGCTCTCGTGGGGATCGGAGACTGGCTTAGGCGCGTGGCGCTCGACCGAGCGAAGCTTCACTCCCACGGCAGCCGCGGCGTCGGTGATCGAGAGGTCCCCGTCGCCGGCCTGCGCGGCCTTCAGACGGATGGACGCCAACATGTCCTGGCGTTGGGCCTCGACCGGGTTCTCGCGGCGACGGCGCTCGTCACGCTCGCGAGCGATCTGCTCATGGTCCACCTTCTTCAGCCCAAAGGCCGAGGTGACCGCCCCGGTCGGGGGAACCATCACACCAGTGGCCACCTCCTCGCCCTTGGAGGCCATGGAGGAGATCAACCGGAGCTCGTCCAACAGGCGCCCACGCTGAGGGGCCGCCTCCAGGGACGGGGGCGGCGGGGCCCCCGGATCGTCCGAATCCCCGGCCCCTGGCGGCTGAATGGCCAACCGCAGAGACAAGGTCAGCCGAGCATCGGCATCACTCCCGGCCACGCCGGCCAGCAGGATCTCCGACACGTAGGCCGCCTCGTCGTCGGCCGCGATGGCCAGCTCCGTTCCCTCGGAGTCGCAGTGCCAGAAGACCATGCGCCCGGCCGACACGCCGGCCGTGGCCGATCCGAAGCGCTGCCGGGCCACCGCATCCAGATGTGCCTTGCGCAGAGGCCGATCCGCGGTCGGCCGGCGAATGGTTGCCATGCGAGTGGTCCCGCTGTAGGACAGTCGGAGCCAGAGCTACACACGCGGAGCCGCACACGGGACCGACAGTCAGAATGGAGACGGACGAGGGAGCAAGAGAAACCCACACCAGCAGAGGCGATGGCACACGGGCCAAAAGCAATGACGTACCTTGCCCGACTCGGGCGCGTCATCCAGATCCGCGTCACCGGCCTCCTGCGTGTCGCCCTCCTCATTGGCGTCCGCATGTGCGGCCAGATCCTCCGGGGTAATGGCACTCACCGCCGCCAGGAGGTAGGTCGACACGGCGGAAATGTCGGCCAACTCCTCATCTACATCCCCCGGGTTCGGGAGGGCGGTGGCCGCATCGGCCACCCGGCCGATGGCCCCATGCGCCGCCAGGCAGTACAACTCCACCAGATGCTGCGGCTCCTGGCACACATTCAGCAACACACGGAGTAGCAGGCGCTGCACGGTGCGTGCCGGGCTGGGCCCGGCGCAGACACCGCGCTCGCGCTTGGGCACCTCGGTCGCCCCGGCGGTTCCCACCTCCGGCAGGAGATCCGCCCGGAGGCAGGCCAAGGCCACCAGTGGCCCGAAGGCCCCATCACGATGGAGCGATGCCCGAGCCACCGGGTCCAGGGACAGATTGTGCAGGGCCACCGCCGCAGCCAGAGCCAGCTCTTCATCACGATAGGCCGGCGCCCGGTCGCCAGGACCCTCGGCGCCGCCGCCGCCGCCGCCGCCGTCAACCGCCTGTCCGCCATGGAACCGGGCGAGGACGGTCATTAGAATCCCCGGGGCATCGGCTGCATCCAACAAACGAATGGGATCCGCATCGTGGGCCAGGTTGCCCAGCAACTCCACCGCCCGGTACAGGGTGGTGGCCGTGTCGCATGTGGCGAACCCAGCCCCAAGGCTGTCCCCCCCATTGGCAGGGCCCGGTACCCGGTCCTGGCCCAGGGTGAAGTGCCCCGGTGCCCAAAGACCAAAGCCGGTCTCCGGGTCCCGGTGTGCCAAGCGCACCGGCGCCTGGGCCACCGCATTCGACAGCATGGTCAGAAGCAGCCGGTGGCGCCCAGCCCGCAGGACCGCCTGGCGAGACGAGTCATCCGCCGATGTCAGCCGGCAGAGGGCCGCCACGGCGGCTCCAGCTACCCGGCGCTGCCGCCAGAGGTTAGCCGCCTGCGCAGGAGTGACATTGGCCGCGGCGCTGGTCGGCGAGTCGGCCAGTGCAGCGCTGCCAGCGTGTGAGCAGGCGGCCAACTGCTCAACCAGGAACTTGGCCGCATTGCTGCGAATCAGCTCGCGCGTGGACAGCTCTGTGTACGATGGCAACAGCAAGAGCAGGAGCAACGGCCCGGGTCGAGGATGGAATTGCAGGGAGGAGAAAGGAAGGACAAAAGGGTCAGACAGGCGAGAAGACAGGGCTCGGGGCTGATCAGGATATGGAGACAGAGAGAAAGAGAGAGAGAGAGAGAGAGAGAGAGAGAGAGAGAGAGAGACGGGAAAGAGAACGCACCCTCCTCCAAGAACCACAGCAAGGCTTCAGTCGCGCGGGCCAACAGTTCACCGGTGGTATCATGAATGTGACAATAGCCCGGCGGAGCGGCGAGAATGTCCACCAGCGGCTCAAGGCACCCGGCCCGCTGAAGCGACCGGCGGATGGCATTTAGCGCGCTTGGGACCAGGTGCACCAGGGGCGTGTCGGCCTGGAGGGCGGCCGCCAAGACGTCCATGTCCTCCGAAGCCGTGGCGCCGCCAATCTGCAAGGCGCCGGCCACCAGCACCGGGGCCACCAGCACACGAGTGATGGATACCGCCTCCAGAGCCCACTTGCGCCGGGCCGACATCGGATCGCTCGAGGGATCGGACCCGGTGGCCGGCTTGGACATGGCTCCGAAAAGCCAGCTGGCAAAATTGTCCCCTGGGGACGCTCCCGGGGGGAAGGCCGTCAAGAGGGCCACGCTTGCGCGAAGAGCCGCCTCCAGCGCGGCACACACGTCATCCATGGCCACATCGCCCGAGAGGACGGAATCCCCATCAAACAGCGGCCGAATGATGCAGGCAACAAGCTCGAGGCCGAACTTGCCGAAGGCCGATGGCGGGTCGAACAAATCCTTGGTGGCCAGGATGCAAGCAGTTGGCGAGGCAAAATAGCCAAAGAGAATGGGCAGGCCCGCGCCAAGCGAAGAGGCCAGTGCCTCCTGCAGGCAGGGAGCCCCCTCCTCGTCGTCCTCCTCATCCGCGCCAGCCGGGGCGCCCAGCTGATCGGATGGCTCAAGCCACCACCAGGACAGCGACGAGGGAGACAGCTGCTGACCGAGCCCGGTGCTCAGGGCACGGATCTCCCCCGAGTCGGAGTTATGGGGAAGCAGGGCTCTCAACAGGCGCAGTGCCGAGATGGCCCCGAGAGCCTCGATGGCGGCCGCCACCCCGGTGAAGCGCCGGACCGAGGTCGAAGTCGCCTGGAAGCAGGCAACCGTGCTCCGGGCGAAGTCCGCCCCGGTGACCGAGGGATAGACTAAGAACAGGGAAGCGGCCGAAACAAGGGACATGAGTGGGTGGGTACAGGGGAAGAGGAAGAAGAACAAGAAGGAGGAGAAGAGGAAGGAAGGAAAGGAAGAAACAAAGCCCGATGAGAAAGGCAAAGAGGACGGATGAACGCACGCTCAGCCAACGACGACGCGCCGGAATCGGACAGATCGATGGACAGCAACAAGTCCAGGAAGATGACCACTGTAGCCGGGGTCAGGGGCGTCGCAAGTAGGGCGGCCGGCTGGAAGGAACACGCCGGGAAGAAGGACATCACCGGGCGCAGAACGGCCAAGAAAGCCGACGCCGGGAGCAGGCTCTCCAGTCGCGAGTCCGCGACGCCGAGAGACCCACGAGCCAGGAGCATCAGCAACAAGGTGATCGCCACCAGGGCCGGGGTGTGGTAGTCCGGCTCGGCGATCGGCCACTGGAGGATGTACCCAGCCAGCGCCACCTGTGTCAAGAAACTCACACAGCCCGGGGCACCAGTCACCTCACCGAGCTTGGTGCTATGATCCACCAGCAACGTGGCAAAGGTCTGGGGATCTGTGGCAGGGATAGGGGGGTCAGCCTCGGAGGGGAGAGGGGAAAGGGGCGAAAGGAAAGCAGCACAAACAGGCCCCCGACGGGGGGGGGGGGAGGAAGGGCCGCGCAGAGGGAACCCCATACGCACCCCACGCGATGCGGGTCCAGAGCTCCATAAAGGCCAGAGTTAGGTCCGCCTCGACAAGGGCCCCATCGGGGATGGTCTGGCGAAGGGCCGCCCGCGGGAAAGCACCCAGGTGCGAGGGGATAGCCAACGAGTCGAAGAACCCCTGCGCCGGGGAATCCATATGCGACGAGCTCACTTCCAGGCAGGAGCCACCGGGCACCGAGGAGACATCACCATCGAAGAGAGTTCCCGGCAGGCGAAGGGACACCTGCAGGATGACCAGCGACAGCAGGGCGTCTGTCGGCACATCCGACAGGGGGATGGCCTCCACGGTGACCTCCTCGGCCGGCTCTTCGACCAGCTCGCTGGCATCCTCGGAGTCAGGAATCGCATCAGGGTCGGCCGCAGGATCGGCCGCAGGGTCGACCGCAGGATCGGCCGCAGGATCGGCCGCAGGATCGGTCGATTCGGCAGGCGACTGGGCCTCCTCGAGGGCGGGAGGCAGTGGTGCCGGCAACGGCGCCGGCAGAGCCGGCCCAGCACCAGGGTTGATCAGGGCAATGAGCGACTCATCGAAGCCGTTGCCGGACAGGCTCTGCAGCGGATCCACGGAGATGTAGCCGTCTGGCGATGTCGCCGTCACTGAGGACGGCTTTTGAGGCAGACCAGCAGCAGTGGAGGCCCCGTCGTTGGTGAGAGCCGGTCCCGATAGCGGCGAGGGCAGGGCCGCTCCGCCGACAAATGACACGCGCGACCCCGCCGGGCCAAGGGGATGCGGGGGAGGCAGGAGGGATGCACTCTGTGGAGGGGTGGGCAGCGCGGCATCCGGAATCGGCGAAGCAATGGTCTGGCTGGTGTGCTCGGACCGCAGGGACTCCACGGGGAGGGTGATGGCCGGCGGTGGGGGGGTACCAGCCCCGGCGGTGGGAGTCAGCGAGGCAATCAGCATGTCCAGGTCACTGGAGGCCTGGCGCCCGAAATCCGGAGCAGTGGGCTGCTTGATCGGCAGGGGGGCGGTCGTGAGGTCGGAGCTTGGCGCGGCACTCGAGGTTGCGGGAGCCTCCTCGGCCGTGCTGGGCTCCAGGGCCTGGACGGCAGGGGCAAAGACGACATCGGCTTCTGGCTCCGGGACGGTTGGCTCCGGGACGGCTGGCTCCGGGACGGCTGGCTCCGAGGCGACTGGCTCCGGGGGGGAAGTGACCACCGGCGAAGCCGACACCGCAGGCTCCTTAGCTGGCGAGGTTGGCGAAGATGCCTCCTTGATCGGGGAACTGGCTGACACACCCAGCCCAATGGTCGAAGCCCGGATGGAATTGAAGCCAGTAAGGGTGCTGCGCTTGTTGAGATCAGAAGCGGTGGCCTTGGCGGCGAGGTAGTGCGCCGGGGTGCTGATGGTTGGCAGGAAGAGGGTTGTCCGGCGCTTGGGGTCCCAGGTGATGCCCCACACACGCGCACGCTCGCCGGCGCATCGGCTAACCCGGGTCACGGCCGCGGACAGGGCCGACAGCCAGACATCGGCATCGATGCCGGAGTTGGGCGAGGGAATCCGGAAGGGATAGCTGCGGTTGTGGGTGTACACGGTCAGGACCTGGGCCTGCGAGGTGCTGGATCCGGACCCGGACCCGGACTTCGACCGACCAAAGCGCACGGAGCCCAGGATGCTCGGCATCAGGTTCTTGGAGCCGGAGGTGCTCGGGGCATTGCTGGTCGGGGCGCCAATGGACACGTGGGTGGCATCGTGCAAATCAATCGACCCGACCGGCTCTCGGAGAGACTCGTCCACATAGTAAAGGAGCTTGTATCCGCGAAGCACGAAGTAGCGGCTTTTCCAGTTCTGGGCACAAAGAGCAATGCCCAATCGAGGAAGGATGGGAAGATAGAGCAGGGTCAGATTGGGGGACGGGGCAAGGAAAGAGAGAGGCGGGGAGAGAGAGAGAGAGAGAGGCGGGGGGAGAGAGAGAGAGAGACGGAGAGAGAGAGACGGAGAGAGAGAGAGAGAGAGAGAGGCGGGGAGAGAGAGAGAGAGAGAGAGAGAAGGCAAAGGAAGGACAGTGGATCAGTCGCCAATGGAGAGAGGCCAAAACACACCTTGAAAGTGCCACTCAGCTTGTCCAGATTGCCAGCCAGCTCGGCGAACAGGACCAGCGGCTTGTCGGCGGTGCCGAACACATCCTCTGACCGGTGATGCACCGGCGCAATCGAGGCAATGGTTGGGTGCTGGGGGATGAGCGGGGCAATGACCGAAATCCAGGAATCCATTTCCTGATGGGCCGGGGAGGGAGAGGGGGAGAGGGGGGGGGGGACAGCCACAATGACAAAGAGCGAAGAAGGGGGAGGGATGAGTAAGGATGAGCGCACAAGAGCAGGCAAAGGGCATGGGGAAGGAGGCGCACCATTTCGCTCGAGGCCCGGAAGAAGTACGTTCGGCCGAGGACATCCAGCTCGAAGGAAGGCACCCCGGACCCGGCACCATGGGCATGGATGACACCCGTGTGCTCGGGGTTCTGGTTGACTGGCGGTGTGGTGGTGATGGCAATTCCGGAGGTTGTGGCAGCGGTCGATGCGGCGGTCGATGCCCGGGTGCTGGACGACAGCTTGAAGGAAGGAATTCCCGGCCCAGCCGACGGGCCGGTTCGCCAAATCATAGCCATAGGCAGGAGCTGGATGCCGCCGCTGGCACCCTCGCCATCCTTGCCGGTGTCCTCACTGTCGGAATCACTGTCATCCAGGTTGGACAGGTTGTACGCGGAGGAGGAGCTGCCCAGGGGGGAGAGGGGCTCACCGGCGCCGGTGTGCGAGCCGGACCCCATGGCCGACACCAGGGCGGCAGCCTTGGCCTCACTCTCGAAGTAGGACAGCCGCGCATCGGCCCCGCCGGGAGCCGTGTGGAGGACGAACCACCGGCGTTGGAATTTCTTCCATCACATGAGGGGTTAGAAGGCTGGCAAATATGTGTGTGCGTGGGGACGGGGGGGGGGGGGGGGGGGGGGGAGACCATCGGGTGGAAAGGGCAAAGACAGGGAGACAGGGGCCGGAAGGGATGTCAAGGGGGCAAAGGCAGTGAAACGTAGACATACCCGATAGGAGTTGCTCTTCTTCTCGAGGTACCCCTGGTGGACAATGACCTGGTCGGGGGAAACAGGTGGCGAGGTTAGTCGGCCATGCGAGAGGCTAGTGGACAATCGGGGCAGCCCGGAGACAACGCACGCGTCCGGCAGAGGTGGAGCCGTCGCCGGCACCGGCAGTGACCAGGGACGGGGGGGACATGAGATGCGTCTGTGATGCGCGAATGGGAGACGCAGGTGCGAGACGCGGGTGCGAGACGCGGGCGCTTACTCCGACAAACGAGAAAGGGAGGTGGGGAGAGACGCAAAAAGGAGGGGGTGTTGTTTGAAAGGGGGGTGGGGGATAAGGGGCAGGGGGAGGGGGGGGGGAGGGGGGCCTTGAGGAGGGGGGCGTGTTCGGGCTCGAGCGACAGTGCCTGAAGGATCAGCGGCTCCGCAGCCAACGCCGCACAGCCGGGAGGCACGGCAGCCCTGCGCAAATTTGTTGGTGGGGTGGTGGGATATTGGTCCCCTTTAATTGTTGGTTTGTCCACGGTGGTGTTTCCTTCTCCCCCCCCCCCCGCAGTGGCCCCCAGAAAGCAGGAAGGACGGAGGTCACCACCATCGCCCCCGGAGGAATTCGTGCAAAAATGGCGCACTTCTGGCGAGGGATATGGTTTTCCACATTCATGGGTTTGACCGCGCCCGGGTGGCATGTTCATGCAAGGGAACGGGGGGGAGGGGGAACCGGGTCCCCTTCCCAAGCGCACTCGGAGGACACCCCGGGGGGGGGGGAGGGGTGATTGCCCGGGGAAGCACCATGCAGGGGAACACAGCCGAGGGAAAAGAAAAAGGCCTTCCAGCCAGGGGCCTGCGTCGGCCACAAGCAGATCAGGTCCAGGGGCGGCGGGTCGCGGGACACGCCTCATGCGTGCGCGGGCACGGAATTCCAGCGTTAAAAATTCGTCGGCCCATGGTCCATCTCCCCGGGGATGGGGTGGTGGTTGAAGGAAGGAACGAAGTCCCGGGGCCCCGAGGAGGGACGACCGTTTGTGTATGTGCCCCTGAGGCCGAGGGTGACAAGGGGAGTCAGTCGCGCCCAGCGCTCCCCGACACCAAGTTCCCCAGCCCCGGGGCGAGGGGGGCCCATAAGATGAGCTGGCACCTGGGGCGCCCGTTGCCCCCCCCCCCCCCCCCCGCCTTGTACCCGCGGGTGCGACACCGGGGGATGCCCCGCTGTAGGAACGAGGAGAACACCTCCCGAAGACTCCGTCAAACAGCCGCCACTCCGTCTCAAGCCGGGGAGCCTGCTCTGACCATCAAGGAGGCGACCGGGGGGAATGGTTGGCATGTGGGGGGGGGGGCGCGCATCCACGCCCAGGAAAAAATAACAAATGGCCCGCACGACCTCAGCAGCGCCATGCCCCCCCCCCCCGCCCCCCCCCAAAGGCCTTTGTCGTTCGGTCCGCTCGGCCCGGTCCCTAAAGCCTCGGAGCCGGATACGGGGCACCCGAGGGGGGCACACAAAAGCGTGCTATGCTCGACGGCGGACAGATGACGATCAGCCACCCAACCCAAGAGACCAGACACCTTGTCCGGCGCCCGGACCAGGGAGGTCGATGGTCGACTTACAGCCCCGTTGCCGCCAGCTCAAGACACACGGGCGGATTGTGGGGGCATCTTCTTGCTGCAGCCGACATCCTGGTGGGGGCTGGGCGCCCAGCCGGGCGGGCCCAGGTCATGCCCCCTTGGGGGGGGTTATCATGTGTCTCGCGAGAACAACATGATCCCACCTCGATGGATTTATTGGGCTGCCCTGCTCGGACTTTCATTCCCCCGCCCCCCGCTTCATCGACAGATTCGCCCCCCCCCCCCCTCCGGCCCTCCTCACCGGCCCTCCGATCGCCTCCTCCTCCTCCTCCCTGTCCCGAATCCCCCACAGCCGCCATGCTCCCTCGCCAGGCCCTCTCCCTCCTCTCCAGGGCTCCGATCGCCCCCCGAGCTGCCCCCTTGGCCGCTGGCCGCCTCCGGCCGATTGCCAGCCGCTGGCTCTCCTCGGCCTCCTCCTCAGCCACCCAGCCGGAAAAGGGGGCGCTCTTCTCCCTGGATGACTATGCCAAGGAGTCCTCCGATCGCTACAAGTCCAAGTACGCCGAGCTTTTGGCCAAGGCGCCGCCCAAAAAGGAAGACCCTGCCAAGGCTGCTGCTGCCTCGGCCACCCCTCCTCCTCCGAAGATCTTCAATCGCAAGGTGCGCTGCCCCCCCGCCGCCCCCCCCCCCCCGACCCAATCTGCCAGCACTTTAGCGCCGCACCTGCCCGCCCCCCTCTCGCCCTTCGGGCCTCAGCTGACTTCGCCTGTGACCTCCCTCTCCCCAACCCAGCTCACCGACATCCTTGACCTGGATGCCCTCAAGAGCCTGAGCGCCTCGGAGATCGCGGCACTCTGGGCCGAGCACCTGGCAAAGCCGGTCGAAGTGACTGCCACCCCGGACGACGGGGACTTCTTCGCCCCGCCGGCCACGCCGACCAAGGAGCTGGTGCAGGCACGCATGGGCGGGGGTCTTGACCCGGCCACCTACGAGCGTCTGATGAAGAATGCCTCGCGCTACCCGCACGTGCGTACCCCCATCCTCCCTGCCGCCCGCTCCCTTCCCCCATCTCCGCTCCCGGCCCTTCGCTGACACATCGGGGTACACACATCCAGTTCCTCATTCCCCTCTTCCGCAAGGAGGGCATCGAGCTCTTCTTTGCCCAGGCCCAGTACAACCGCATGGCCCTGACCACGCTGCTGGAGTACCGTACCCGCGGCAGCGAGGCCCAGCCGGCCCTGGTGGCCGAGGTGTTTGGTGATCTGATCAACTGGACCGGCGGCGAGGCCAATGCCACGCCCTCCGGTCTGGGCCTCTATCGGGTGGACTTCGAGCCGAAGCGCATCACCCTCGGCGCGGCGCAGTCCCTCTTCGCCTCGGTCCTCAAGGCCTTCGGTACGCCGGAGGGCGAGCAGGTTCTCCGGCGCTTCTGCGAAGCCCCGCAGGACTTCAACATTGACGAGATCATCGGCAAGGATGGTCTCTTCCCCAATGACATTGGCACTGGCGGTCCGTCGGCCGAGTGATGGGATCCCCCCCCCCCCCCCTCCCCCACGGTCATCCACCCGCACTTCCACTGCTTCCCCGAGCGAACGATCGAACGAGTGAGCTGGAACTAGACATATAGACACACCCTCTGTGGGAGAGGCACAAATGCCAGCATATGTCCCGTGCTGGGGCTGGAGAAAAAAAGGATATTCTATTCTGAGGTAAGCGGCTCGGGGGGCCTGGGGCCACGCATGCACCGGGCCCTGCACACAGGAAACACAAGGCGGGGGAGGGAGAGAGAGAGAGAGAGAGAGAGAGGTCAAAGGGAGAGAGGCGATCGCGCGCCAGGCGGGGTGCTCTCACCGCGAGTTGAAGAGGAACTTCCGAATGCGGCTGGTCTGGGTCTTGTTGGTGTAGACATTCTTCTTGAGAATGCCCACCTCCTGGCGGCTCTTGCCGGTGGCCAGATGGCGCTTGCCGCCAGCCTCATACTTGAACTTGTCCCCTGGAAGGAAAGCATGTCAGTCGATGGGAGGAAGGGGACACAGAGGGGGGGGAGGCCCATTCAAAGACGCGAGGCGGAAGGGGGAAGGTACCGTTGCCCGTGAGGCGGAAGCGCTTCTTCGTGGCGGAGTGGGTCTTAAAGGAGTAATTGCGGAGCTGAACGGTCGGGATCACTGGGTGCCGGGAGGAATCCAACGGGGGAGGAAAAAAAAAGCAAGGGGAGCAGGGAGTCAACAAGACAGCAGGGGGCGATGGGCGGGGGAGCCTGGATCCAAAAAGGGAAGAAGCGCAAAACCTCCCAAGCGCCAAGACGGCCCGCAAGGGCCGCCATGCTCAGCACAGCACCGCAGCACGTACGATTGTTGAGAGACGCGGCCGGGCGAGAAAGGAGGGTCTGGGTCTGGGAGAAGGCAGACGCGGCAACGGCCGAGAAGCGGCCGAAGAGGAAGGACATGTCGGCGCCGGCAAGGAGGAGAAGCGCACGAAGATGGGCAGAGGGGAGGAGAAAAGGAGGAGGAGGGGGGGGTAGGAGGAGGAGGAGGCTCTGCCCCGGGGGCCATGCTCCAAGCAACTGAAAGGCGATCCAAAAAAAGAGCGGCAATCCCCGCGGAGGACAGTCACCAGGGACGGGGCGCAGCCCAACCAACGCCCTTCTGGAGGCAGGCACACACGCCAGCCGGTGATCTGGCCATTCTACAATCTGCCGGTGGTCAGCCCACTGGCTGGGTGTCGGTCGGGGAAGGGGCAACTGACCGGATCCAACCCGTCGGAGATGCACGGCATCTCCGTCTCGGCATCATGGGCCCGGAGGCGTGCTAGGTCGCGTCTCCAGCGAAGCGAAGCGAAAGGGAGGGGGGGGAGGCCGTGACAAACTGAACGTGGCGGTCCGAGAGGGCGGCGGTCGATCTGTTCGAGATCGGAATGGTGTTCCTGGGGCATGTGTGCATGAGCGTGACTATCCCCGCTGCGATGGTGGCGTTGGCATATGGCCCTGCTCGGGGTCCCCTTCATACAGAGGGGCGCCGTGCCTCACCCATATTATCCCACCACACAGGGGAGGGCCCGGCCAACGCAGCGGCAATGCCGGGCCCGGCTTTCTCCGGGTCTAGCCGCCGGCATGCCCGCAAGGGCTTTGCGCAGGGTGCTGGGGCGTCCGCGATGGTCCGGGCCAGCCACCAGGCGAGAAGACCGCACACGAAGACCCGCTCGCGACACTGGAGGGTGGCCGACTACTGGGCATGCCCGGACCGAGGGAGAGCCCTCGCTCGCGCTCGGAACCGAGGCGGCTTGAGGGTGGGGGCCTCCGAACAACCGCGTTGGACGCCCTCTCCTCCTCGGCCTCCACACAATGTGGGCTCCATCCTTTGCGTTTGTCGTGGGCGGGGAAAGGTGCGGAGACGCGAGGGCCGGCCTTTTGGCCGGGAGGAGGGTCTTCTCCTCGGAGCCCTCAATTCGACACGGCCAACAAGCTGGCTACCGTGCCGCATTCAAACGGCTGGACCTTACACGCGCGCGCGGACACACACACACACACACACACACACACCCAGCGCAACAGCATGACCAAGCAGCACGCCCAAAGGCGAATCCTCGCCCCTCCTGCTCCCGGGTCTTGCCTCGCTCTCTCTCCTCGCCCGCTGGGAAAGAAAAGGGGAGCCCTCCTCTTCACACCGGGACGCATGTCGGGGCGCGCACTGCCGCCCGCAATGGCGCGAGAGAAGGCGAGAGGAGGAGGAAAGGACGGAACGAGAACACACACACATGCAGGAGAAGGGAGTATGAAGCTAGTCATGCGTTTATAAAGGTTACAAGAGTCATGTGTGCTCCCGCGGCAGGCCCACGATCCACACGCACGCACCCGCCCGCACACAACGGGGTGAGGGGGAGGAGGGAGAGAGAGAGGGAGAGCGTGGCCCATGCGCAGCCGCGAAAATACCGGGTGGCAAAACGTCCTCCGGGGAGGGGGAAGGAGACGGAGGGGGAGAGAGTGCCGGGTCCGGAAGCTACAATACACACTCATTGTAGCAGCATCATCGCAAGAAGAGAGACGAGGATGGATGGCTGAATGGCAAAGACGGCGCGTCAAACAAATTTAGACGGCGACCTTGCGGGGGGCGACCTTCTTGCCGTCCTTGAAGCGGGGGCGAGCAGGGGGGGTGCGGATCTTGCGGTCGGCGTGAGAGCGGACACGGACGACGTGGGAGTGGATGGCGCAAGAAATGCAGTACTGCATCTTGATGTAAAGCTTGGGGATGGCGTAGGCTGAAAGAGGGAGCGGCGAGAGAGAGAGAGAGAGAGAGGGAGTTAGACAGGCAAAGCGAGGGGGGAGCAAAGGGAGCGGCGAAGGCGTGAAACCCCCCCCCGGAGGCAGGGTACACCACAAGGAGGAGGGAAAGAGACAGCGACGCACACTCGTAGACGGAAGCCTCCTCAATATCACGGATAGCGGCCTGCTCAACCATGTTGCGGACCATGAAGCGCTTGATGGCCTTGTCCTAAAAGGCGGTAAGCCGGAGAGGGGAAGAAGCAGGCGCGGGGGAGCAAGCAAGTGAGGAGAGAGAGTGTTAGAGAGAGGGCGACAAGGAAGAAGGCAGAGACGGGCCGGGAAGGGGCAACCCTCTCGCGCGAGGCGAATATTCTCAGAAAACCTGGGGCCAACCAGAAAGAAGATGTCTTCAGCACTTCAGACGGTAATTCCAAAGAGGATCATCAACGAATAGGAGGAGATACACAACACACAATGTCCGCAGAAAGGAGAAGAGACACCCATTACGGCGGCGCGAACGGGCCTGCTCTCCTCTCTGCACACACACACACGACACATAGAGAGAGAGAGAGACGGGGGAAAGCCGCAAAGGGAGGGGGAGAAAGGGCGTACCTTGGGGACGCAGCGAGCGCAGTTGGAGCAGCGGATGGGCTTGACGTGGCCACGGTTGTTCTTGGAACGGCCGTTGTTACGACGCTTGACGGTCTGAGGGATGGAGAAGGAGGCAAACGAGACGGGACGATGGTCAGCAAATGGCAAGTCGATCCAGGCGGGGAGAGGGGATTGGCAGCGACATTGGAGCCTCCGCCAAAGGAGAGGAGATCCCGGCAAAAACCGCCGCGCATCCAACGCTAGAACGACGGCACCACCTCTCCCTCGGGTCACTATCCGGGCCGCAGCGAGCCGAGTGCACGACGATAGCCCTCCCTCTCTCTCGCCAGTGAGCGAAACCACCTCCAGAAGCGGGAGACCGTGTCGGATGCACACAACATCCGACGTCAACCCGGCGAGCAGCCGCGGCTCAAGTGTGCCTCGCCAGGCGCAATAGGAAAGGGGGGAGAGAGGGGAGGGCGATCGCAAACCGCACACGAAGGGCCCCGAGCATGAGTAGGACCGGAAAAGGGAGCGAGGTGGGGGACGAGCGTTCCGATGGAGGGGGGGCGCGGAGAGAGGCAGCCAGGACACGGAGTGTGCGTGGACACAGCGCGCGTGCGCGCGCCCCGGAGATGAGAGGGGAGGCGGGGTCATGGCGCGCCCGCGCGTGCGCTTGCGGAGATACGCCTCTCTCCGGCAACGCGCGCGCGCACGGCAACGCCACGACAGGTGTGACCATGAGCGGGACACGGATGGTGACACGGGGGGGGGGGGGCGAGGAAGAAGGCGGAACAAAGGAAAGGAGAGGGAGGAGGAGGGGGGGGGAGGAGAGAATGGCGTGCATACCATCTTGAGAAACTTCTTTGCTAATGATATGGACAAATCAAATCAGAAAAGAAGAAGAGGACCCCCCCTGCAAGGGGAGGCCAGCGGTCCGGGTCCTGAAAAAAGCCGCCACACCCCGCCGCCGCCGCCGCCGCCGCCGCCACCCCTCCCCCTGCGCGCTCACTAACAAGACTGGTGTTCTCCCATGAAACCGTGGGACGCGCCACACCGCCGCACCACCACCACCACCACCACCACCACCACCACCACCGTCGCCCGACAAATGCGGACCCACAGGCTGGCGGAGAGAGGAGATCCGAGTGGGCACCACCACCCACAGGCGGCGCCCGGCCGGCCGGGCAGACTTGGCGCGGCGAGAGGGGGGTCGGCCGACATAACCAAGCCCAGTGGGCCGGGACATCGGGGCGGGGGGCGGGCGCGGAGCGCGAGAGAGCCCACACCCCCCCCGCCCCCGCAAACAGGCCCCCACCCCCCCGCCCCCCCCGCTCCCCGATGGCCCGAAGGACACAACTCAGCCAACGTATGTCCACATCGGAGAGGGAGGCAAAAGCACCGTTGTCTCTGCCCCGCCCCCCCGCCGGGCATATTCGGGATGGCCGGGCTCTGTCGGGAGCGGACTCACGCGCCCGTCGCCTCCCAGGGCGCAGCGCGTCCCCTGGGGGCCCGCCACTGCGCGACGGAACGCCCGGCGATCATCCCTCCCTCGCCCGGAGCCAGCTCCCCGGAGAAGGCCTCTGAAAGGCCCCTCCCTACCCCGGTGGGACACAGCAGCCCCCCACACACAGCATCCTCCCTCCCGCCCCACCGGGCAGGACATCGCATACCCGAAACAAGCGCATATGCCGGGCAACGCGGAGACGCTCCAGAAAAAATAACCCCACATCCCTGGGTCCCCAAAGGGGTGGGCAGGGGCCCAACACACACCAAGTGCTGGCACAGACATCCCCGAGGTCGCCCCCTCCAGGGAGGTGCTGAACAGGGGATCAGGAAACAAACACCCTGAGCGGCCACCAGTCTCCGCCCCCCCCCCCCCCCAGGGAGACCGGAACTCCGTCCGGAAATTCCCAAAATGGCCCGAACTTTGTCTGGCCACCTTCAGGCAACAACATGTCGAAAGACGTCTCACAAATCACCGAGTCGGAAAAAGGGCGAGGTCTTTCGTGCGGGCGTTGTAAAAGAGCTAACCAAGTATTATCAGTCATTATATATTACCGTCAGCATTCACCCTATGATTGGCTTGGGTAGGTGGCCTCTGGCGTGATTCTGAACACGCGCCGTGCTCACGACCCCGAGAAATACCATTTCACGGCACTCTCATGGCTGATCCTGCTTTTCGAGTTCCCCTTTGCACGCTCCCAGCCAAGCGCACCAGCTGCACCGGGGCTGGGACAACAGTTCCCCGAGGTCTGTCTGGCAGACTCACGCCCTGAGCCTGTCCCCCTCACGTCACCGCACCCCTCGCCAACAGCCGCGCACTTCCCCTCTCGGTTGGTCCCCCCCCCTTCCTTGGGGACTACTGAAAGGCCACGATCTGCCCCTCGACAGCCGCTGGCACTCACCTCACCACCCTCCATCCCTCTTTCTCTCTCTCTCCCCCCCCCCCTGCGCTTTGCCTCTTCGCCTTTCCCCTTGTGTCAGCGGCCCTCCCTTGGGATCTCGCCCCTCATCGTCCCCGCCTCCGCCTCCTCCGTCACCATGAGCGCTCCCGCTGCCACGGCCGCCCTTCAGTCCTTTAAGATCACTCTCCGCCGGAGTGTCATCGGTACGTCGCCCGCCCTCCCCCTCTCCTCTTCATCACCCAATCCCTCCTGTCTGTCGCCCCATTCTCATCACCCCGTCCATCCACGCGCACATACCAGGTACCCCCAAGGGCACTCGCGATACCATCCGCGCCCTCGGCCTGCGCCACACCAACCACACCGTCCTGCGCACGGCCACTCCCTCCATCTCCGGTATGATCATGAAGTGCAAGGAGATGCTCGAGGTCGAGGTCGTGCCCCACACCAACACCGAGCAGTACAACCAGTACCGCGCCAACCGCACCGAATTCAACCACAAGCGCCGCCTCGGCCTCGACGTGGACTCGGCCCTCGGCCACCTGAACCAGCCAATGAGCGTCAACCGCCGGCGTGCCCTCAAGGGCCTGGGTCCTCGGCCCCATCACGAGCCCAAGGCTCCCTTTGTCCACAAGGAGTTCCAGTCCCACATGTACCTCCGCGACCCGGAGGACGTCAAGAATGCCAGCACCTACTCGGTGGCCGACCTCTTCGAGCAAGATGCCGGTGACTCCATGGCCCTTACCACCACCTCTTCCCGCTAAGTGGCGATCTCTCTCTCCCCCCCCCCCTCCCCTCGCCTCCCCCCGTGTGCGCGTGAGTGTGTGTCTGTGTATGTATGTGCGCGTGTGCGGGTGTGCATGCGAGTGTGCGCGCACATATCCCTCTCTCTCTCTCTCTCTCTCTATTCAGAGCGCCTGGCCGATCCGTCTTCGGCATAGCATGTCATGATCGTCGTCGTCGTCGTCGTTGCCGCCGCCACCGTCACCACCACCGCCACCGCCACCACTACCGCTACCGCTACCGCTTCACCACCCAAGCCGCCATGGCCCCACATGTCCTTGTCCCTTTTCTCCTCCTCCCTAAACTAGATTCTGCTTTTTACAAATATCTTCCTGCCCCCCCCCCCTTGTCATGTGCCAAGCTGCGGACAGCATGGGTGTTTACATACACCTGTGTGGGTTTCTGCGCGCATGTGTGTGTGTGTGTGGCCACTGCCCGTGCATCGGGTGCTCCCCTGACTGGCTATGTGTGTTGTCTATTTTGCTTGCCAAGAGGAGAGGCCGTGGGCGCATCTTCCCTTTTTTTCCGCCGAAAAATGGGTCTCAGTTGGCCCGCTTCGGCTGGAAGGAGCCGGGCTTCTTGTGGAACGGAGGGCGCTTCGGCTGCCGAGTGCCATACTCACGAGCGGCCCCGCTGGTGACCGGCTCACTGGAGAACATCTTGCTCTTGCCGAAGGCGGGCTTCGAAGGCTTCGGCGGCTGCTCGTCGCCATCCGAGCGAGGCGGGCGCTGCGGCTGCCCCGGCCGCTGGAAGCGCGAGCGCTTTTCCGGCCGATCCGAGGGGCCACCCTGCTCACGCGAGCGCTTCCCCTCAAAGCGACCACCCTTGGATGCCGGGCGATCGGCGGCGCGGTCGACATCCCGCTTCGGCATCCCAGGCTCCTTCTTGTTGTCCCCCTCGGCGGGAGCAGCATCCTGCTTGGCCAGCTTCTTCGTCACCTCCTTGAAGGCGGCCGGGTCTTTGCGCTTCTGGGCGAGGAGGGTCCGCTTACGGCGACGGTCCAGGAAGCCCGGATCGAAGCGACGCCCGTCAAGAATCCGCAGGCCAGGGCAAACGTTGGCCGTGACAAACTGCGTATACCACGGAAGGGCGGTGGGGGTGGGGGTGGACTTGGTGTCGGTCGCGGTGTTCGGCTCGTCGGCCGTTTCCGATGCATCGGCGTCGCCCTCCGCAGGACTCGCGGTCTCCGTCGCTTCGTCGGCGGCTGACTTCTGTTCCGACTCTGGGGCCTCCTTGAAAGGGTTGCCCCGGATGTTGAGGTTGGATAGGGCTGAGAGTTCCTTCAGCGAGACAAGTGTCCTGTGGATATGTGTTAGGGCGCGGGGCAAAGCGGGGGGGGGGGGGGGGATACAGGCGGGAGAGGACTCGGTACAAGGGCCGGTTGCTGGCAGGGGAACGTACTCCAAGGTGTGAAGGAGATTGTTGCCGAGATCCAGGACGCGGAGGCTATCGACGAGGGGGTGAAGAGGGAGAGTGGAGAGCAGACATCCGGTCGTCAGTTTGTAGCACGACCCAAGCAGGGAGGCGGGGCAGGGGGGGAGGGGGGAGGGGGGAGGGGGGAGGGGGGAGGGAGCAGGGAGCATGCATGTGCATACCGGCCACAGCCGGTGAGGGCGTCACCGATCGACAGAATCTTGTTGCCATTGAGGGACAGCTCTTGCAGCTCCGGTAGGTGCTTGCCCAGGTCTTCCGGCACCGCGCGCAGCCCGGTGTTGGCGAGGGCCAGCTTGGTCAGGGTCTTCGGGAAAGAGCGAATGACCGGCGGCATGCTCAGTGGGTTGTGCGAGAGAACTGGAAAGGGGGAGGGGGAGGTAAGTCCATTGCGGCGGCTCGAGAGGGGAGAGGGGGGGAAGTGGGCAGAACGAACCAATGGTGTTCAGGTGCGGCAGATGGCCGAACCCCTCGGCGCGGGTAATGCGATTGTTGTTGAGAACCAATGCCCGCAGCTCGGTCAAGTTCTCCAGACCGGAGATGGTGGTAATGTTGTTGCCTCCAAGGTGAATGACTGGCGAGGGGCATGTGTCAGTGCACGGCTTCGATGCGGTGGTGGCGGTGGTGGCGGTGGTGGCAGCGGCGGCGGCGGCGGCGGCGGCGGCGGCGGCGGCGGCGGCTGGGGGGACGCACCGCGGGCGGACTTCAGCTTCGCCAGATCGGACATATCCTCAATCTGGTTGAAACTAGCGTAAATCACCGACAGGTGATAGTTGTGTGCCAGCCCAGAAAGATCTTTGATGGCATTCTTGGTCAGGTCGATCCGGACCATATTGACACAGGGACTCAGATCGTCCAGTTCTGCCAGCGACAGGAGCAATGCCTCGGGCGTCAGTGGACAGTTTGAAACGGGGCAGGGTGCAGGGGGAAGGGCTCTCGGCGGCCGAGTGAAGCGCACCAGTGATCCCACTGTCACGCGAGGCGAAGGAGGTCATCTCCCGGGGATCTTGCCCAGCGATCTCGGAGATCCGAGCGAGGGTGAGGCGCATGGTGTCGAGGCGTGGCCGCGGGCGGAGAGAGTACGGGAAAGGGGGGAAAGAGGAAAGGGGGGGGGGGCGTAGGAGCGGGTGGTGGTGGTTGCGGAGGCCGTGACTTGGGGTGGGGAAGGGGCCTACCAGCCATCGCCGAGTGTGGTCCGGCAAAAAAAAAGAAAAAAAAGAAGTCTCCCCCCCCTGTGCGTTGCATCCAGCACCATCGCCGCCCCGATTGCCAGGTCTGGAGGGGGAAAAGGGAGGGAGGGAACCGCGCGTGCGTAGGGAACGCGTGTGCTTCGGTTCGGCTGTCCTTCCGGCTCGTTTGTCCGCGCATCCCCCGGCAGGATGAACCATGAGGATGGGTTAGATGCCGACGGATGCCGGGGTAGACGACAATTAACCGTTCCTTGCGAGACGTTCAATTTCGAGTGATCAGTTAACACACCGACAGTTCTGGCACGGTTCTACTTTATCCGCTTCGCTGGAGGCACATCCCCGGTCCCCCGGCCCGCGCCCCGCCCCTACATCGCCCGGGTGCGTGGAGGCGAGTCGCCCTATCCCTGTGCTGGGACGATGCTTGGTCCTGGGTACTGGAGGGAGCTGCATGCAGGGGAGAAGCCGAAATAGGAGGGAGGTGTGTGTGTGTGTGTGTGTCTGTGTGCATGTGTCTGTGTGGAGGGGGGAGGGGGGTATATGTATTAAGAAAAAAAGGGCGAGGATTGGTGTTCCGTGGCATGTGCGTGTAGGTGGGTGGCGTGGGACAGCAGCAGAGGCCAGCCAGCAGCTCTTGCTAGAGAGTCGCCATATACACACACACACACATGGGTGCAGCACAAAGGGAGGGGGAGGGGGAGAGGGGAACATGCACACGAGCGGGCTGGCCACCAGCGCGTACACGTGCGTGCACGCGCTCAGTCGATGCGCTCAATGTAGTTGCCGGGGAACTCACCGACCTTGCCATTCAGCTCACCCATCCACCAGCCAGAGCCATCCTGGTCGGTCGAGATGACATTGATGATGCTCCCCTCGGTGAGGGAGAGCTCCTGCTCACTCCCGCCACTGTAGTCATACAGGGCGCGGGCTGCAACGGGTGGGGGGTTCAACAAAGGGCGTGGGTCAGCGATGGGGAGGGGCTTTTCCTCTCGCAGAGGCATAGTCGATGGAAATGGCATGGGAAAGGTATGCAGGCGCGGCTGAGCATGGCACGATGAAGGACGCGTACCCTGGAAGAGGTAGGTGGCGCCGGTGGAGCCATCGCCAGCCGGGGTGGCAGCAACTGGGGAAGCCACGCCAACAGGAGCAGCGGCAGCAGCAGCAGCGGGAGCCGGGGCCGCATGCAGGAGGGCCGCGTCGAAGTCCGTGTAGGCGATGGGGATGAGCCCGCGAATGCCCTGGTGGATGACATGGAACCATCCCTCATCCGCCTCGGCAAAGGAGGGATCCGAGGCCAGGATCACCTGGACCTCGTCGCCGGTCTTGACGGTAAGCTCGTCGGAGCCGGACCCGCTGAAGTCGAACAGAACCTTGGCGCTGTGAAGGTGGGCCGAGCCGCCGGCGGTGGCCGAGCCACCGGCCACAACCGGCGACTGGGCACCAAGCGGGCTGTTGGGGAAGGGAGACCCACCGGACCCGCCGCCGGGCGACACGCCCAGGCTCAGGCCGGAAGTGGAGCGCATGCTGCCCCCGGAGGAGGATGCCTGCGACATCATGGACACCGGGCGACTGGCGCCGCTGTTGGCATTGATGCGAGACACCGCGCCGGCGGCGCCGGACGGCCGAGGGGTTTCGGTCTCGCGCTTCATCTGGGACTCGATGTCGGCGCCACACATGGGCGGCAGGCGGATCTGGCACTTGGAGTGGGCGGCCACATTGCACGACGTGCAGGAGTGGCCCTTGTTGAAGAGAGACAGGCCGCTGCCACAGGCCGGGCAGCTGCCCTTGGAGGAGGACTTCCAAGCGTGCGGCCGGATTTGGCCGAGGATCTCCGGACCAAAGGCATGGTCAATCATGGCCTTCTGTGCGGCGATCTTCACCTGCGGCACGCGGAAGAGGGCAATCGAGCGCTCCTCGGCAATGATGTCCTGGCGAACCTTGACAGCATCACCGAAGGAGGGATTGGAGTAGTAGGACTCGTAGAGGGTGCGCAGCCCGTCCAGCTCGCGGTTCTTCCCGTCGATGCCACCCTGAGCCTTGTCCAGCTCCTCCTGGTACTTGAGGTAGGTGTTCATCAGGATGGTGCCCATGGGGTACTGGGTGTGGAGGATGGCCGCATCGGTTTCGGAGTAGGGCTTGAACTCCTCGTTGGGAGGCTCAATCCAGTCCTTGCGGATCTGGGTGCGGCAGCGGGGAGGGAGTCAGCCTGGCGTGTGTGTGTGTGTGTGGGGGGGGGGAGAGCGCACAGTGCGGATGAAGAGCTGAGAATCAGCACAGGCATCGACGGCGGCAACGGAAGCCGTGACAATGTCGTTGCTGTATAAGCACAGAGACCCGGATCGGAGGGGCATGTGTCAGTGAGCTGCGTGTTTTTGTATAGACAGATGTGTATGGACATGTGTGTGTAGAGGAAAGAGAGAGAGAGAGAGCGAGAGCGAGGGACAAAGAGCGAGGGAGACCGAGCAGGGGAAACGCACTGGCTGCGGAGAGTGTCCATGCACAGGTTGGACGAGTCAATGAAGGTGTTGATCAGCTCACGCGCACGCCAGACCGCGTGCTCGGTCAGCTCCTGGAAGTTGTTCAGGATGGCCGGGAACAGGTGGTGGTAGTACTCGAAGCGCAGGGCGTTGTGCGCCTCAACGCAGAGGAGGTACTCGTTGGACCGCTCGCGCTTCTCCCGAAGGGCCTCGTTCCAGTCGCGCTCCAGCTGGGAGGAGGAGTGGGGGGGGGGGGGCGGGGGGGGGGGGGGGGGGGGGGGGGCCGGAGCAAGGCCGTCCGGTGGACAGCGCGAATCCGGGCAAGAACATGCCGAGGGAGGACAATCCGCGTGGCGCCATCCTCCTCGGTGAAGCTGATGCTCCGCGACACGGGGGGGAGGTTGTGCGGAAGGGCCAAGTGGTGCTGGCCTGCGGGGGGGGGGGGGGATGGCGTGCGCCCGACATCCGGCATCGAGCGGGCGTCAGTATCCGGTCCTTCGGCGTGGTGACGCTGCTCGCAAAGAAAGAGCGAGAGGGAGGGGGGGGGGGGGGGAGAGGGGGCGACACACCTTCTGGGCAGCGTTGTGGTCCGGGCACTTGTCGTACTGGTTGTACACCGCGTCCACACTGGCAGACTGCTTGCGGTAGGCGTCGCGGGCCTTGTCCGACTGGTCGCGGGCCTGGTCCAGGAGGTGGCGGAGGGTCTGAGCAAACTGGAGGTGCTTGTTGCGAGCCTCCTCGATGCGGCGCGACTCGAACTTCAGCGGGTTGACCACCTCGTTGATGATCTGCTCGGAGAGCTCCTGGCGGGCCTTGGCCGACTCCTCGGTCTGGGTGTGGAGAGTGGCCAGGGCCGAGGCGATGGAGCTAGGTCGGGAGATCCGGGACAATGGGAGGGTCAGGCTCGGGCACGTGCAAGAGGGGGCGAGCCAAAAGGCGGGGCCAGTTCGGGATGTGGGGGCGCGCACCTCCTCGCCTCATCGGGATCGTCGGAGGGGGTGGCCGCATGGTCGGACCCAGGGGCGCAGATGGAGGAGCCGGCGCCGAGGATCGACCGGCCGGCCTTCTGCCGGCGCCGGGCGAAGCTCCGGGCCTGGCGCTCCAGACGCGAGGCATAATCCTTCTCCAGCTCGGCGCGCTCTTGGGCCATGTCGCGCAGGTCGTCGATGAGGGCAATGCTGTTGCGGGCATAGCGGTCGATGATATCGAGCTGGTCCTGTGGGAGTGATGGTGGCGGTTGTGGCGAGGCGAGAAGCACGTGTGGGTGAGAGAGAGAGAGGGAGAGGGAGGCAGAGAGATGGGGTTGGCGTCGGAGAGCAAACACCGGTCGTGAGGAGGATGGTGACGCACACGCAGCTCGTAGCCGAAGGACAGGCTATCACCGGCGGCTGTGTCGAAGGCCTGGGCGTGCGCGTCGCCGGCATGCTCGGCGGCGGCAGCGGGACTGGTGGCCGCGTAGGCGTCGGCCATGCTTGTGCGGGTGTTGGGAGGCGGGC
>NW_009242971.1:951885-952907 GCF_000388065.1 Fonticula alba | reverse complement strand
CCTCCCCACTGGCGGGGCTTCGAGCGGGCCCTTGGGCGGCGGCCAGGCCCGGAGGTGCACAGAGCGGAGAAAACATGCATGTTGCTGAGTCACCTGCAAAGCAGCACATTCAATGACCGGAGATGAGGAGAACAGGGCCAAGACCGGGGGCGGGGGGAGGGGGGGGGGGGGGCAACATATGGCTAGGAGGGGGGGTATGGGCCTTGCTCGGCGGGGAGAGAGGCGGCCGGCCGAGCCGTTGCCCCCCCTGAGTGGCCGGCCCCGGCCCCACGGCACGAGCCCCCAACACGCCGGGCGGGGGGCAGAGGAGCCCGGACCGAGCCCCGGCTCATGGGTCCGGGGGGGGGGCTGAGCGTCACTTGCGCGCCCGGGTGGCAGCAGCTGCAGGGGTGGGCCCCTCGCTGTCCCGGGGATCCCCCCTTGGGGCCCCTTTCAACCACACACCCACACACACACACACACACCCGTACGAAGCTCTTTCCCTCCGCATGGGGGGAGAACCGGGGGGGCTCAGTGAAACCCGCACGCCCGAGGGAGGGAGGGACACACCATTGTCCCGGGTGATATCAGCCGCCCGGCGCGAGGCCAGTCAGCATCTTAGGCCCCTCGGCAGGAGGGCGGGAGGCGTGTGCGGCAACCCCCGGTGGGGGCTCTCAGCTCCCGGCTCATACGGGCACACACACACACACACACACACACACACGCGCGCGCGAGGAGTCAGGGGGAGCTGCCTCCCCGGGAATGGGGCACTCCTCCTCCTCGCGGGAGGTAGGTAATGTGTCGCGCCAGCCAGCTAGGGTGCGTGCGGACGACGGAGGTGGGGACCGGGGCGCCGCGGCCGCGCAAATACCCGAAAGCGGGGGGCGCACACATGCCCAAGCCCACCCGGCTCTACATTCCTCCTGCGCCCCCCCCCCTCCCCCGCCCCCTCTCCACGGGAGGCAGGGGGAAGCGACCGAATGGGGGAGGGGTGTTTGTCGCCGGGGGGGGGGGGGGGGAATTTTTCTCCCGACCGTCTTCGG
>NW_009242971.1:950945-951513 GCF_000388065.1 Fonticula alba | reverse complement strand
GGGACACCATTTGCGATTCCACCGGGACGGCCGAGCCCCAGGAAGGGGACAGGATGATCGGCGTTCCCGGCCAACCCGCCCGGCCCCCCCCCCCTGGCCCTTCGGCGCTTGGTTGTTTGGGGAGCGGCCCTCGCAAGGCGCGCTTCAGCCTGAGGTCTCGAAGGCGGATGCTCTGCCGAAAAAAATCCTACCCTAAATATCGGCCGGAGTGCGTGCCGCGGGGGGGAGGGGCGCTTATTTTTTGCTACGTGCAAGTGGCGCCCGAGGTGGCGTATGGGCCCATCTTCGGGAAGGCAACGAGGCGGGGGAGGCGGCGGGAGCTAGCCCCGACCCCATCGGCGAGCACCCCTGGATGGAGCTGCAGCTGCGGCGCGCGAAACGTTGTAGCAGGGTTCACACGGGTTAAGCCTAAGTCAAGTGAGTGAGGCTTGACGAAGGGTACCAGTGTGATCTGCCACCCGGTTAGTAACCTCTGGCATGAAGGAGGGGACATACCAACCAGCGGTTCACGGTCGTCTGTTACCAGATGAGTCAGTAACTCGGCTTGAGACGAGTTAGTGGCAAGCGA
>NW_009242971.1:948962-950785 GCF_000388065.1 Fonticula alba | reverse complement strand
CTGTTCTGGGATGCTATCATTCCCACGATGTAACACGTGTGGCAATTGGACTCACGTGTTGCTTCATCTATCGTTTACATGGGGATTCCACTACAAACGTATTCCATGCACGTGATTCACACGCAGCACCGAATCACACTGCCATCATGTGGCGGCGCGGCAGGAGCGCTTCTCGTCTGAGTCAGGGGCTCGGGTGTCGGAAAAGCAATTTCCGGTCCAACCAATCACTGTGCGCCAGCCGAAGGTCTCGGTGGTGGCGAGGGATTAGAGACTTGGGAGAAAGGCGCGAGTGCGTATTTGTCGCTCGATGATTGGTCCTGTGGGATATATCATTTTACGCATGAACACTAGAACGATCCAGATTCGCCGCTCCGTGGGTGGAGCTATTCCATTGGTTGGCTGGCTGTGTTTGTCGGAGCCGAAGGCCGGCCGCGCCCCCCTCCTGGCCCCGCGTTGCGATTCTCCCACCGAGAGGTGGGCCGTGAGCCGGAGGATGCTGATCGGGCCGGCATGCGAGCGATCCACCGGAATCGAGAGCCGGGCACCGGAGCCCGAGCAAAGGCTGGCCGGGGTGTGAGCGCGCGCGACGGTGCTTTCATCATCCAGTGCACGCTGTTTGTGCCGTCGTCCCCTTGCCCCCTTCCCGGAAACTCCGCAGCGGTTGCCACCCCGCGCCCTGTAGCCCCCCATTTCGATGGCCTGTACTCCTCCGGTGGAGGGTGTGCTTCCGTCCGTGTGGCCAGCATGTCTGTTGGGTCCGTGGATGTGTATGTGTACGTGTGTGCGTGTGTACGTGTGTGCGCGTGTGTACGCGTGTGCGTGTGTGTGCGAGGCAGTTGCGCCTGGAGAGGCGGATATGCCTGTTGCCCCTCCGCTCTTTTCCTCCCGATGGCGCCATCACCCATGTGCCGAGTTCCGGGGCGCTTGGGGTTGAGCTATGCCACGCGGCACATGGCGCCCGGGTGGCCGGGTCTCCATTTCCATCGGTGCCGAGCCCCATTGGCTGTGTGCCCCCGCCTGCCCTCCCGGGGCCTGACTCCCGCTTGCCGAAAGGGCTAGCCAATGGGACCGGCCCAGTGTCTGCGATTGGGGCGGGAGGGGGCTGCGGCAGGACGGGTGACATGGCTCCCTGCCTAGCCCCATGAGAGCATCTTTCGCCTCTCGCACGCCTCTCTGCCGAAGATCTCGGGCTGGATCGCCGGCCGTTCATGGCCTACCCGGAGGGCGATCTGCCCGCCACCTCCCCGGCTACTCTGGGTCCATGGGCGTCAGATGGCGAGGGCCATCCGGTCGATCGTGCCCGGCGGCCGAGTATCCATGTCGCCCAGCTCGGAGGCCCGAGGCTATAAAAGGCCCTCACCCCGGGCCACAGCCAGAGCATGCAGCCATTCCCCCAGACAATCCTCCCTCCCTCTCTACCTGCATGCCCTGTACTCCATTCGCTCCCCCGTCGAGTGCCTGAGAGCTCCCACCAGCGTCCAGTGCCTCTACCCACTTCGCCTGCTTCGCCTACTTCGCCTACTTCGCCTACTTCGCCTACTTCGCCTACTTCGCCTACTCCGCCACTACACGGGCCACCGTTACACCGCCTCCTGTTCCAGATCCTCGTCCTCTTCCCCTGAGGCCCTTGTATCCTCGTACGTCCCTGCATTCCGCCTCGCCTCCTCTTCGGGGCCCCTGCTGTCACTCAATGGTCGCCTGGTAAAATGGGCAGCAGCGCGTCACCGCCACAAACACACTCCGAGAGACCTCCATGCTGACCCATTGTCAAACGGTGTCAATCCCCCGTCCTTACGGGCATTGCTGGCCGATCGCGGTTCCTT
>NW_009242971.1:945019-948826 GCF_000388065.1 Fonticula alba | reverse complement strand
TGCCCTCGCACTCTCGATGTCCTGCCCCGTCCCCCCCCCCCCCCCCTTCGGCGGTCGTGCCGGCCCCCGCTCGGCCTGGCCCCTTCTCCTTCCGGCGCCTGCCTTGTTGGGTTTTCCCCCCCCCCCCCCCCCCCCCCCCTCCCCCACGTCCTTTCTCCCGTGCCTCTTGGTTGGTGCGCCTGAGCCTGTGTCGTTCGACAGAGGCGTTCGGCTTTCATGCCGGGCATCACTCTGTGGGGCGGTCGCTTCCCCAGGCACGCCGCGCGAGTGTGCACACCACCTCCAGCGTGCAGGCTGCTGTCGGTGTCTGTGGTAGTAGGGGTTCTTTCGCCGCCATCCATGGTGGGGAAGGCTCTCCCTGCCCGGTTCCCGGGCCCTGATTTTTACATCAGTCCGGGGAGGCACGCATGCTCCCATTTCCCCGGCGAGGCATCCTCCTCCGGGCTTGATGGGGCGAGCAGCGGCATCGACACTTGCGCACGTCTGCGGGCCATGGGCTTCCTCTGCCTCTTTCTCGCCACTGGTGTGTGTGTGTGTGTGTTTGTGTGTGACATCTGTCCGAATTTCGCCCGGGGGACTCCTTGCACGCGTGTGGAGTTGCCGGGGTGGCGGGGCGCGACTGGGCGGCACCAGCCGGGGAGGGCGGATGGGGCTGTCTCCCTCCCTCCCCCTCCCGGGCCATGCTCTTTCGTAGTCACAAACAGACGTTTCACAGTCATTCCCAGTGGTTGAGGGGGGACGGCGTGGCGGGAGGCGGCGGACAGGAACGAGGGGTGGTCCGTGTGTTTACCCCCCCTCCCGGTGGGGGGTGGCGGGGCCCCTCTTTCTTGTCTGCCCGCCTGGGGGGTCCGGCCCGGGTGACTGGCGGCCCAGCTATTTAAGTGGCTGACCCGACCTTCCAGCAGCCACTTGTTGCCAGAAAACTTTGGGCTTTCATTTCTCTCTTTGAGTGTGTCTCTCTTCCCTCCCTCTCCCTCCCTCTCCCTCCCTCTCCCTTGCTCCAGCTGCCTCCCCCACCCACTGACACCTTCTCTCTCTCTCTCTCTCCCTCTCCCTCTCCCTCTCCCTCTCCCTCCTCCCCCTCCTCCTCCCTGTGCCCCTACAGGTTGGCTGAATTTTCTATTTCACCAAAATGTCGGTCCTTGTTGCTCGCCGGCCGGCCGGCGCCCGCCGTTCCCGCGGCTCCGGCGCCTCGTCGCCCCGCCACCTGAGCGCTCTCTTCCTCTCTTTCGTCATCGCCACCCTGGCCATTCTGGCCTTCGTTTTCTCTCCCACCCCCGTCGCTGCCAAGGAGGACCTTGGCACTGTTATCGGTATTGATCTCGGCACCACCTACTCTTGCGTTGGTGTCTTCAAGAACGGCCGCGTCGAGGTCATTGCCAACGAGCAGGTTCGTACCCACCCCCTTCCGCTTCCTCCGCTTCTTCCGCTTCTTCCGCTTCTTCTGCTTCTCCCTCTTCTGCCGCGCCCGGCCGCCCGGCCCTGTCCCCCCCCCTCTCGGCCATGAGCCCAGACCGCTGACTCGTCCCTTGTCCTGGTCTTCTCCTCCCCTCTCCCCCTCCCCCCTCCGTAGGGTAACCGCATTACCCCGTCCGTCGTCGCTTTCACTGATGATGAGCGCCTGATTGGTGATGCCGCCAAGAACCAGGCCGCCATGAACCCCTCTCGCACCATCTACGACGCCAAGCGCATGATTGGCCACAAGTTCAACGACAAGGAGATCCAGGACGACCTGAAGAACTGGCCCTTCTCCGTCAAGGCTGACAAGTCCGGCAAGCCCAGCTTCCATGTCGATGTCAACGGCAAGCCCACCACCTTCGTCGCGGAGGAGGTCTCCGGCATGGTCCTCCAGAAGATGAAGGAGATCGCCGAGACCTACCTTGGTCATGAGGTCAAGAACGCCGTCGTCACTGTGCCGGCCTACTTCAACGACGCCCAGCGCCAGGCCACCAAGGATGCCGGCACCATCGCCGGTCTCAATGTCCTGCGCATCATCAACGAGCCCACCGCCGCTGCCATTGCCTACGGCCTGGACAAGAAGGGCGACGAGCGCACCATCCTCGTGTTCGATCTCGGTGGTGGTACCTTCGATGTGTCCCTGCTGTCCATTGACTCCGGCGTCTTCGAGGTGCTGGCCACCAGCGGTGACACCCACCTCGGTGGTCAGGACTTCGACCATCGCGTGATGGACCACTTCATCGACATCATCAAGAAGAAGCACGGCCGTGACATCCGCCCCGACACCCGCGCCCTGGGCAAGCTCAAGCGCGAGGTCGAGAAGGCCAAGCGTGCCCTTTCCCTGCAGCCCTCCGCTCGTCTGGAGATCGAGGCCCTGGTCGATGGTCTGGACTTCTCCGAGACCCTGTCCCGTGCCAAGTTCGAGGAGCTCAACATGGATCTCTTCCGCCGTACCCTGGAGCCGGTCCGCCGTGTTCTTGAGGATGCCGGCCTCCAGAAGTCCGACGTCGATGACATCGTCCTGGTTGGTGGTTCCACTCGTATTCCCAAGGTTGTGGAGCTGCTCGAGGGCTTCTTCGGCAGTCGCAAGGCCAGCAAGGGCATCAACCCCGATGAGGCCGTTGCCTTTGGCGCCGCCGTCCAGGGTGGTATCCTTTCCGGTGACTCGCAGGCCGACGATCTGGTCCTGGTCGATGTTTGCCCCCTGACTCTGGGCATTGAGACCACCGGTGGTGTGCTGGCCAAGCTGATCCCCCGCAACACTGCCATCCCCACCCGCAAGTCGCAGATTTTCACCACCGCCGCCGACAACCAGTCCGCCGTCCTGATCCAGGTGTTCGAGGGTGAGCGCCAGTTCACCAAGGACAACAACCTCCTGGGCAAGTTCGAGCTGACCGGCATCCCGCCGGCCATGCGTGGCATTCCCCAGATCGAGGTCACCTTCGAGATCGACGTGTCCGGCCTGCTGCGTGTGTCGGCCGTCGACAAGGGCACCGGCAACAGCCAGGAGATCACCATCACCAACGATCGCGGCCGTCTTTCCACCGCCGAGATTGAGAAGATGATCGCCGAGGCCGAGCGCTTCGCCGAGGAGGACCGCATGGCCAAGGAGCGCATCGATGCTCGCAATGGCCTCGAGTCTCAGGCTTACTCCCTGCGCGGCCAGCTGACCGACGAGGGGTCTCTCGGCAAGCTCGCCGAGGAGGACAAGAAGGCCGTCTCTGCCGCCGTCGACCAGGCCATTGCCTGGCTGGCCGAGAACCCGGAGGCCTCCACCGAGGAGTACGCCGAGGCCCGCAAGACCCTGGACACCACTGTCCAGCCGATTGTGGCCAAGATGTATGCCTCCAACGCGGGCGGTGCCGCCGGTGGTGAGCAGTTCACCAACCCCACCGACCACACTGAGCTCTAAAGGAAGGAAGAGTGTGCAGTGATGTGTGCTTTTGCGCGCGCGCGCGCGAGAAGGCCCCGAGAAATCCTCCTCTCTCTCTTTTCTCTTTCTCTCTCTCCCCTCCCCAATATACACAGATCTTCAAATCATTATTCTTCCTTGCATTTTTCTTGTGCCCTTCTCTTACTCTCCGGTGCCCGTGTGTGTGTGTGGGGCTGGGGGCTTTCTACTTCGAGGGGGGGGGGGGGGGGGGGGGGGGGGGGGCGGGGGGGCGTCGGGCATGACCCGCAAACTGGTTTCCGATCTCCGGGCCAACATCTGCCCTCCCGGCCTCCCCCCCCCCTTCCGGGGGACACCATTTGCGATTCCACCGGGACGGCCGAGCCCCAGGAAGGGGACAGGATGATCGGCGTTCCCGGCCAACCCGCCCGGCCCCCCCCCCCTGGCCCTTCGGCGCT
>NW_009242971.1:942704-945000 GCF_000388065.1 Fonticula alba | reverse complement strand
GGGGGGGGGGGGCGGGAGGGCCAGCATGCGCGTGCATGTGTCCCACGAAAATGTCAGCCGGGCGCGGCCAGGGCCAAAGAGCGACGTCTTTCACTTGTCGTGCTTCGTGACAGGCGGGGTGGCGCAGTGTGTCCGTGTGCGTGCGTGCGTGTGTGTGTGTGTCTGAGTGTGCTTTGTACGCCTGTCATGGGTGTTTCCCCTTGATGGGTGTAGGCAGGTACACCCATCCCCTCCTGGTTCTTTTGCAGTTTGGAGTGGGCCACTCCGGCCTTCGCTGTGCTGATCCCCCCTCGTGTGTTCGCGCGCGCATGTATGCGCTGTGCTTGCTCTGCTCGTGCGCCGGGTGCTTTGGAGGGATTTATTTTTTTTCTGATGTCAAGAGGAGTCCTCACGGTCGACGGGGGACACCTCTTCAGGGAGGACGTGAAAAGGGGGCCGCGTAGCCGCGAGACAGAAGGCGCACGCATGCATGCATGGGTTTGTGTCCACGAGTATGGGGCACTTGGGCGGAGATGGAAAGGGAGGGGGGGGGAGGGCGCGGAGGAGGGGTCCTGTGTCCTTAGATGGCCTTCTTCTTGCGGAGGAAGCTACGGACTTGCGACACCTGGTACACACCAAGAAGAATCATGACCAGGACCGAGAAGTAGCCGAACCACTTGACGCGGTCGTAGGTGGACTCTGCGTGTGGGTGTGTCCGTGCGTGGCGGGCCAGGAGGGGGAAAGCAGTTCCGCCGGAGAAGGGGCAGATTGTGTCAGATAGCGTCCTTGAGTAGGTGAAACATGCGACAAAAGGGAATCCCCCCCCCATCTCAAGCAGAGAATGTTCCTCCCTGCTAAACGGCGCCCAGCCAGTTCGCACCATTGGTCCGGCGGAGACGGGCCTCGCGCGAGCGAATGTAGGTCATCTCGTCGCGGATGTTCTCACTGATGTCAAGAACTTGGCGGATGGTCTGCTCGGCGGTGCGCAGAGTGAGCAGCTCGCGATTGGACTCCGGGTCGTCCATCCCCATGTCGTAGTCGTTGGTTTCGTGACCCGTGCGGATCTATGCCCGCGAGGGAGGGGGCAGGGCAAGGGAAGCAGGAGACAAATGCGTCAGACGACTGCTGCCAGGCGAGGCATGTGTCAAGATCGTCGGCAGGCTGCTTGAAAATCGACGCACATCAAGAACCACCGAGCGGGGCTGCGGAGATGCCCGGCGATTGGCGCCTGTGGCCGCAGGATCGGGCGATGCATGTGCAGCAGAGGCAGGTGAGTGGGAGTTGATGAGACATCTGTTGCCTCGCAGAAAAAAAAGGCAAAAAAAAGGCTGGCAGAGGATGCCGGGGAGGCTCGCGCCCGCAGCCACACGGGGGAAGAGCGAGACGCACGGCTGTCGCCGACATTCATGAAGCAGGCTTCGAAGGCGCCATGGGGGTCCAGCGTGGCGAAAGTGAAATCCCCAGACGGCGGGGCATCCTCCCGCAGATGCAGGCGATTGCCAGACGGGTCCAGGATGCGCAGGATGGTGCGCATGTTAACAGCCGGCTCGGAGAGCTTGTACGAGATGCTAACCAGGCTGTTCTGGGATGCGAAATCGCCAATGCTGCGAGTGACAGGAGCATCATGGGGGGGGGGGGGGGGGGGGGGGGGGGGGGGGGGGAAAGGGGGGGGGGGGGGGTGGGGGGGGGGGGGGGGGGGGCGGGGGGCGCGGGGCCGGCCAAAACCCGAAAGGGGGGGGGGCCCCCCGGCCCCCGCCCCCCCGGCTCTTCTTTCCCCCCCGGCCCCCCCCCCCCCCCCCCCCCCCCCGCCGGGGGGTAGTCGGGGGCGCTGGTGCCTGCTAGTTAGTACTTTAGGGGGGGTGGGGGGGGGGGGGGAATTTTTCTCCCGACCGTCTTCGGTGTGCGCCTCCGGGCGGCCGGGACCCCTTCGGAGGCCCCATTCACCCCGCCGGCATGGGCGACCTCGCCAGCGGAGAAAGGGGCCTATTGCAGGGCGATGGGAAAGGGAAGGCAATATAAATGAAGGTAATATCGCACCCAATCGCCGGTGTTACATGGCGGGAGACGAGGCTGCCCGGGGAATCGGCCCAGCCCACCCCCTGGGATGTTCGCGTGGGGGGGGGGGGGGGGGGGGGGGGGGGGGGCGTCGGGCATGACCCGCAAACTGGTTTCCGATCTCCGGGCCAACATCTGCCCTCCCGGCCTCCCCCCCCCCTTCCGGCGGGACACCATTTGCGATTCCACCGGGACGGCCGAGCCCCAGGAAGGGGACAGGATGATCGGCGTTCCCGGCCAACCCGCCCGGCCCCCCCCCCCT
>NW_009242971.1:937165-942694 GCF_000388065.1 Fonticula alba | reverse complement strand
GGGGGGGGGGGGGGCGGCGTCAGAGGAGGAGAATGCATGCGCGTGGATCTGATGCTGGGGCCGTAGGGGTGTCTCTCGGCCCCGGTCTGGATTGAGGGGCGCGTCACGCACCAGACCCAGCTGTTGCTGCCCTCGCGGACGGTCGGGAGGTCGAACTTGACGACGGCCGCCTGGACGGCCGACAGGGCCATGATGCCGGCAAGCAGCAGACTAATCAGGCGCTTCGGAAGCATGGTGAAATGCCTAGGCACCCCTCAGGCGGGAAGGCGGGGCAAGGCGCAGGGTGCCCAATGGTCAGTGCACATGCCTGAGCAGACGAGGAGGGCGGGGAGCGAGGGACCTCACCAAAGGGCTGATGATGATGACGATGATGAAGCGACAACGGGTGACGCACAGGCAAGCGCTGTTGGCGGGGCCAGGGGTGGAGGAAAGCCAGCAAAAGGGAGGAAAGCGAGGAGCGGAGGGAGGGGAGGAGGCGAGAGAAGAGGTCTGGATGGGTCTGGTTCGGCGTCCTGGCGCAGGACGGCTCCCCTTGCGCCCCCCCAGCCCCGGTTGATGGGCACCGCGAAGGGGGGACCTGGATGCTCGGCCGCGGGGGGGCAAGTGGACGTGTGTGTGTGAAAAGGTCAAGTGTCTGTGGGTGTGTGTGTGTGTGCGTGTGTGCAGAGAGGCATGTATGCGACTCTGTCTGCGCGGATGTCCGGATGCATGAGCCTCCCCGGCCACTGGTTAAGGGCGGCCCGGCCCCGGCCTGCAGCCCCCCGGGCGGGCATCACTAGTTTCCGAAGTGGACCGGCTGCTGCCAAGCGCGGACGAAAGCCCCAGGACGGCGGGGCAGCCATCTCCGGGCTGGCTGGCCGGACGGTCGGCACCAACGCCCAGAAAGGCCCACCTGATGAATGCAGAACGCACGAGCTCAATCTCGCGAAGATCCCGTGCCCAGATCTAGGCCGCCGCCCCCCCCCCCCTGCGATCTGAGCCCTGCCCGGTGGCCGTTGCGCTTTTCTCTCCCCTCGCCCAGCAAAATCACCTGCCCGTGTGGCGTTCCGCCCGTTTCCTCCTGTTCCCTGCGGCGGCCGGCGATCGGGGCCTGATCGCCCCGTCCCCCCCCCCCCCCCCATGCCCTTGAGAGCCAGTCTCCCGGCGACACACTCGGCGCCGCCCTGTCCAGCCTCCGCCCCCTCTCCCTCCCTCTCCCTCTCTTCACATCTGCCTTTGGCAGATCCTTTTTCTCTTCGGAAAGAAGAGCAGCGACATGTGCCTCGCAGCGCTCTTCCATGGGCGGCGCCTGCTGCTGGCAGCCATGTTACTGGCCGCCGTGCCGGCCATCGCCATGCTCCTCCTGGCCACCACTTCCACCGACATGGGCCTCCAGGCCGGGTGGATGGGCTCCCCGCTGGCGTTGGCGACGCCGATCTTGGCTGGCTGGCTGCTGGTTGGCGGAGACCCGGGCAGTGTGGCCGGGGCAATGTCCTGCCAGGCGGGCCAAAATGTCACCGTCCCCGAAATGCTGCACGCCCTGTTGCCCGAGGCGCCCAGCTTCCCCGTGAAGCGCAGCCTGGCCGGGGCTCTCTTGTCAGCCTCGGGAGCCACGCACCTCTTCGACTCGATGACCGCCTCGATCTCACGCGCCTGGCACGGGGCCGGCCCCTCCGGCGCTCCTGGCAGCGGCGCCGGGGCCTTCGCCGCTCCACGCTTCCTCTCGGATCCCGGGTCGCCGACGCGGCCGCCGACCATCAGAAGCACGACCGGGCCCGGGGGCGGCGGTGGTCCTGGCGCCAACGGCCTGGGCGCGCCACACCTGCAGGTGCCGGTTTTCGTCGCGACCCAGGCACCTAGTGACTCGGTCGTTGACCCCCGGGCGCGAGACCCGCGCGTCCCGACCTTCAGCAAGCCCGTGTTCCAGGCTCCCACCCTGGCGAAACCCAATAACACCTGAACCTCCTTCGCGCCACTTCCCTCGCCCCCGCCTGCTGATGTGCGTGCATTTGCCGTGCCGCCATGTGTGCTTGCAAAAGATGACATCGGTAGTGGCATGGTGCGCGTGGGTTTCGGTTTCTTGGTGGGTTTTTTTTATTCAAGGACAGGGCGACGCGCCCCGCATACGAGGGGAAGAGGGGAGGTGCGCGCGCGCGAGCACCCAAAAAAAAAGGAGAAAGAGGGGAAGCTACTGCTCGACCTTGAGGGCAGCCTTCTTGGACGTGGCAGGCGATGTGCCGGGGGAGGCGCCCGCGGGCGTATTGGCGCCCGGGGCGGACGGCTCCTTCTTGGCACGCTTCTTGGCCGGGGCAGCCGCCTCGGGGATGGGCGTCACACGGCCGGAGCTCAGGGGATCATCATCCGAGCCGGCAACCGCGGCGGTGGATGCCGAGCGCTTGATGCCGGAGGTGGGCGCCGGAGAGCCGGACACCCGGCCGGCTTCGGCGTCGGTGTGCTCACGCTCGATGCAAGCCACCAGAGTCTGGCATCGGCGAGTCAGCTCGGCCACCGACCGGGTGCGAATGAACCAGTTGAAGCGGAAGGCCGGCCACGCGCGGATGACCCGCTGCAGGCGCTCATAGACGGCGGGCGCGTCGTCGGCCGAGCTCCCCGGAGCCGAGCCCGGATACCCGATCCGAGCCAGGGCCACCACCAGGAAGCGGTCCTCCTCCTCGGAGAAGAGGCGCCCACGGGCCGCGGCACCGGCCGATGGGGCATTGACCCCGACCAGGCAGGACTCCCCGCCGGCCGAGCCGACGGCCCCGTATGCCACGCGCAACTGCCGCAGGGGGTCCGCATAGGCGGCCACCTTGCGTTCGAGGTGCATTTGGGCCAGACGTGCACCCCCGCGGCGGGTCTCCCCACGGCCAATCTGCCCCAAAACCCGGTCCCATTCGGCCTGGGACAGGCTGCGCCGAGCGGCGGCCGCCGACCAAAAGGCCGTCGCATAGGCGCGCACTTCCTCGGGGGACTTGTCATGCGGACTGGCGGCCAGCTCCTCGGCAATGGCGGCGACCGCCTCGCGGCCATGGCGCTCGCATGCCCGAACAAAGGCCCGGAAGTCGCGCTGCGACCAATCCGGGAATCCCTGGGCGGCCAGGGCATCACGCTCGGCGACCACCTCCTCGGTCAGGGGCTCGGCCTCGGCAATGCGCCCACACAGGGCCTGATGCTCGCGCTGGGCATCGGCCAGGGCCTGAGCCAAGCGGGCCTTCTGCGTTTCCGGATCATCGTCCGGGTACCGGGCCAAGGTGTCGGCCGTCACGGTGGCCGTGGACGGCTCCGGAGGCCGGTAGTTGATGGTCCGCCAAAAGTGCAGCAGCTCCTGTTGCTGGATTTCCAAGAACCGCACGGGGTAGAAGTGGTAGTCGGCCACCTGGCGCGGAGGGCGCGGGGCCCGGGGAACCGGCGGCGAGGCCGGCGTCGACCCGGCCGCCCGGCCGCCCGTGGCCAGGGCATCCCGGTAATACTCATCGACATTGTAACTGATCTTCTGGTTCCGGCGCGATTGGAGTGGCTCCGCCAGGATGGCACCGCCCAGCCCGGATGCATGGAGCATCGCATCGAAGCCGCCGATGGTTTCCTGATTCGGGTCGACAGCCAGCAGGGTGGCCGCCGCGGCGGCAGCCTCCTCCTCACGCCGGCGCTTGTCGCGGTAATCCTCGCCGCCCCACTCGTAGACGCTCCGGTCGGAGGCACCATCCCCACCGAGGGACATGGTCTCCAGGGCATCGAGGCCGGCCGCACGCAGGCGATCATGCAGCTCGCGGGTCTTGGTATTGCCATGCTCCAGCAGGGCATCCAGGTCCAGGTCATCCACAGAGGTGATGGCCTTGAAGGTGGGCGAGGCACCGGCCGCCGGGGCACCGTCACCAGGCTCGGAAGCACCGTCGGCGGTCCCGGTGCCATCGGCCCCGGCGGATGTGCCCTCCTCGCTGGCAGTGGCCGAGGCCTTGGCCCGGGCGTTGAGGAGCTCGCGCGCGCCGTGCTGAATCATGCCGAGCAGCTCGTCCTTGGACGCGGCGGCGGCCGAGTGCATGGCACGCGCCGCCTCGGCCCCACCCTGCTGGATGACCACCCGGTCCAGGCGGAGCTTGATCTCGGCCCGTTCAATCATCTTTTCCTCGACCGAGGATTCCGTCACAAAGCGATAGCAGCGGACCTGCCGGCGCTGGCCAATCCGATGGGCGCGATCCTGCGCCTGGAGATCGGCCTGAGGGTTCCAGTCCGAGTCGAAGAGGACCACCGTGTCGGCGGTGTACAGGTTGATGCCGAGGCCGCCGGCACGGGTGGTCAGCAGGAAGGCGAACTTCTCCGACCCCGGGGCATTATAGGCATCAATTTGGGATTGGCGGTCTTCATGCGGGGTCTGGCCATCGATGCGGCAGTATGCATGGCCACGGAAGAGGCAGTAGTCTTCCAGGATGTCCAGCATTCGAGCCATCTGACTGAAGATGAGCACACGCGAGCCCTTGGCCTTGAGGGAGGTCATCAGCTTGTCCAGGAGCATCATCTTGCCTGGATGTGACGTGAGCACGCATGTTGGCATGGCGCCGGGTCAGTGGTGGGCGATGGTATGCGGCGCGAGCCGGCCGCCAGGGAAGGTGCCCGATTGGCGGGGGGGGGGGGGGGGGGGGAAAAAAAAAGCGCGCACCGGAAGACTCGACCAGGTGCATGCCGGTGGTATACGGCGGGCCGGGCTCAATGCCATCGAAGAGGTACGGGTGGTTGCAGCACTTGCGCAGCTGCATGACGATATTCAGCAGCCGGGTCTTGGCTTCGCCCTTGGACAGAACACCATTGACGGCGGCCAGGTCACGCATCAGCAGGCGCTCATACAGCTCCGCCTGCAGGGGGCTCATGCCGATGTAGAGAGTGGTGTCAATCTTCGGCAGGAGGGACTTCTCCACGTCGGCCTTCAGACGCCGGAGCAGGAAGGGGTGGAGGATCTGCCGGAGGGGGGAGGGGGATCGGTGACGGTCCGGGTGTCAGCCATCGACAGGGGAACAGGGCGGGGAGGGGTGGGGGGGGGGAGAAAAAAAGAAGGGAGAAAAGACCGGCGATGAGGATGCGCACCTTCTGCAGGCGGTTGACCACCTGTTCCTTGGCCTGCTCGTCCTCGCCGGTGCTGGTGAAGGCAAACCAGGAGTCAAAGTCCTCGCTGCGAGCGAACAGGTCCGGCAGGATGAAGTTCAGCAGGGCCCACAGCTCGTGGAGGTTATTCTGCAACGGGGTGCCGGTGATGAGCAGCCGCCGGCGGGAGGAGATCTGGCGCATGATGCGCGCCAGAGACGACTTCTCGTTTTTGATCCGGTGAGCCTCATCGAGGATGATGTAGTACCAGGGAATGCGGCGCAGCGGGCCGCGCTCCACGAGGACCATCTCCGGCGAGGTGACACACACCTCGAAGGACCCGGTCAAGAGACGCTCATTGATGAGCTTGGGCTGTGGGATGGTGTGTGTGTGTGTATATGTGTGAGTGTGGGCAGGCAGGCGGGCGGGCGGAGGAGAAGGGCAAATTAGTGCCACGCTTAAAACGAGGGCATGCAT
>NW_009242971.1:935208-937155 GCF_000388065.1 Fonticula alba | reverse complement strand
GGGGGGGGGGGAGAGAGAGAGAGAGAGAGGCGCGCGGGAGGAGGACGGAAGGGGCGACGCACTGGAAGACATCGGTCTGATGCAGGAGGAAGTGCACCCGACGAGCTTGATCCATCTCGCGGAAGGAGTTGAGGCGCTCGTGCAGGGCACGCAGCTCGAGCTTCGAGAGGACCTCGGACCCGGGAGCCCGGCCAGCAAAGGTATCCACGCTGGTGTATGTCAGGGCCGGTGGGTGGAGGACCGCCTGGACATCCGGGTGGTCGAGCACCGACTCGGCCGAGGCGGCCACCAGGCCGGCGACGTCGTCCTCGGCGTCGCTCTCGCCCATGGGCTCCGTCAGCAGGGCCAGGGTGGAGGGATCATCGGCCAGGTCGGGCGATGCCAGCCCCGAGCCGGGGCTGGCGCCGGCCGAAGCTTCCGGCGTCAAAGGGCGTGGCTGGAAGAGGGAGTCGGCCTCGGCCGGGGTGGCGTCGATGGGCATCCGGTCCGGGCCGTCGGTGACGCTGGCCGCGGCCGAAACGACCATCCCGGCCGACGAGGGGGTCGGGCCGGGTGCCGGCTCGACGGAGTTCATGCTTTGTTGCTGGAGGGCGGAGGCCTTTGCAGTCGCGTGGGGGAGGGTATTAGGCGAGGGGGGCGGGCTGCTCTCAGACGCCGCGGTCTTCTCGGCGGACCCGGTCGGAAGGGGCATAGGTCGAGGGGAGGGGAGAAAAAAAGAAGGGAGAAAAGACCGGCGATGAGGATGCGCACCTTCTGCAGGCGGTTGACCACCTGTTCCTTGGCCTGCTCGTCCTCGCCGGTGCTGGTGAAGGCAAACCAGGAGTCAAAGTCCTCGCTGCGAGCGAACAGGTCCGGCAGGATGAAGTTCAGCAGGGCCCACAGCTCGTGGAGGTTATTCTGCAACGGGGTGCCGGTGATGAGCAGCCGCCGGCGGGAGGAGATCTGGCGCATGATGCGCGCCAGAGACGACTTCTCGTTTTTGATCCGGTGAGCCTCATCGAGGATGATGTAGTACCAGGGAATGCGGCGCAGCGGGCCGCGCTCCACGAGGACCATCTCCGGCGAGGTGACACACACCTCGAAGGACCCGGTCAAGAGACGCTCATTGATGAGCTTGGGCTGTGGGATGGTGTGTGTGTGTGTATATGTGTGAGTGTGGGCAGGCAGGCGGGCGGGCGGAGGAGAAGGGCAAATTAGTGCCACGCTTAAAACGAGGGCATGCATGAGGGCAAGGGTGCGGCGGCCGGGGGTGTGGACATACACGATCGTCCTTCGAGCCATGGAGCACGAAGATATTCAGCGACGGGCACCAGCGCTTGAACTCATTCTGCCAATTCTGCAGCGTGGACTTCGGGGCGATGACCAGGTGCGGCCCGCGCACACCGCGCGAGTGTTTCAGGTGCCCAAGCAGGGAGATCGTCTGCAGGGTCTTGCCGAGGCCCATCTCGTCGGCGAGAATGCCGCCAACCGCATGGGCATCCAGACGGGCCATCCACCCCAGCCCATGGAGCTGGTACGGGCGCATCGGCATGTGCTGGATGAAGGACGGCGAGGAGGCATAGACGGCGGCGATTTCGGCGGCCGCAGCGTCGTCAAGGGCCGCGCGCGTGCTGGCCGGCAGGGCAGCGGCCCTGGCACGTCCAGCAGTGGTGGCCCCGGAGGCCGGCTCGGCGAAGGCATCATCCTCATCCTCATCTTCGCCTGGGCCAGCCCGGCGCCGGCCAGCATGCCGGGCATCCGCGGCCCCCGGCGCTGTGGCGACCCCGGCAAAGGCATTCCGACGGAGAATGCGATCGGCATCCGGGATCACGCGCAGCAAGGCGTTCAGGTCGGCCTCCGAGGCGCTTCCCGGCTGGGCAAGGGCAAGAAGGTGCCTGCCGGGGCACGATGGAAGAAGCGCAGGGCAGTGACGGAAAGCAGAGGTATGGTTAGAGGCGGGGGGGGGGG
>NW_009242971.1:931794-935079 GCF_000388065.1 Fonticula alba | reverse complement strand
GGGGGGAGGAGATCGCACCGAAGGCGTGCTGCTGGGGGAGGGAGTGGCGGCCGAGCAAGTGGGAGGATAGGGCGGGGATATGTGTGGGTGGGTGTGCACGGCAGCAGGGAGGAGGGGGAGGGGGATCTCTCTCTCTCTAACTGGAAGGAGTTTGCTTGGGGTCTGGCCGCTAAAAACCACGCCAGGGCCAGCTCTCGGGGGAAGCCAGGCCCGGATGCACGACTAGTGTGAAACCCCACAGGCAGCGCGTCGGCCGAGAGGCCGCCACCATCCCCGAGGGTGGATGTTCAATCGCCGCCCGGCCCGTCGAGTAGTAGTAGTAGTCCACTCCGTCTGGGGGTGCCTGCGTGCTGTGCACAATTGTCGGGAATATCCCCCCGGGGTGGGGATGAGCGCATGCATGCCGGGTTGCTGGTCGTACACGCACGCAGACACACGCACACACGCACACACGCACATATGGATAAAGATATATATATATACAGGCGTATACGCGCGACCAGGGTGGAATGGGTGTTTGAATGGGGTGGATAAAAAACGGCGGCCGCATGCGGTGGCAGTTCACCGGCGCAGGCGTCCCACATGCCCCCGTCCGGGGAAAACGTCCTGGCCCATTTTCCTGTCCCTTTGGCCCATAAGGGGGGTATGCTGGAGCGGACCACAGCGTGGGGCTTGGATGGCCATCATCCGCCAGTCAAGTGGAGACCCCTCCCCCGCCCCCGGCCCCGCCCCCGTCCGCCCGCCCTCTCCCGGCCATTGGTGACCAGGCTTGAGCCGTGTGTTGCGCGCCTCGCTTGGCCAACGGTGTGCCCGATGTGTGTGTATGTGTGTGTGTGTGTGTGTGTGTGTGGGGGGGGGGGGGGGGGGGGGGGGGGGGGGGGGGGGGGGGGGGGGGGGGGGGGGGGGGGGGGGGGGGGTGTATTTGGTGGCTGCCTTCACTTGAGGATGCCGCTGGCCCGCTCGAGGCGCTCGAGGCACCGGTCGATCGACGAGTGAATGGCCCCAAGGGCCAGGTTCCGGTCGGTCCATTCGCCACGCTCGAGGGCGCGCTGCTCATTGCGGCGACTTTCGCGCTCCTGACGACGGGCGGCACGCACTCGTGCGCGCTCGAGGCTGCGCTGTTCCTTCTCCTGGGCCTCTCGCTCCAGTAGCTGGATCTGGCGCTCGGTTTCCTCGTCCAGGGTCGTGGCCCCGGGCGGCATCAGCGACCCGGGCCTGATGAGGACGCTACTGAAGGGATCCGCCAGCTGTGGAGGGACAAAGCCAGCAGGCGCCCGGGTCAGAAGGACCAACGGAGGATGGTTAGATGAGCAAGCTTTAATCACAGAGGGAGAGAGAGGGAGAGGGAGGAAGAGAGGAAGATAGAGGGAGAGAGAGGGAAAGGGAGAGAGAGAGAGAGAGGGAGAGAGAGAGAGGGAGAGAGAGAGAGAGGGAGAGAGAGAGGGAGACAGAGGGAGACAGAGGGAGACAGAGGGAGAGGGAAAGGGAGAGAGAGATAGAGAGACAGAGGGAGAGACAGAGAGAGAGAGAGACAGAGAGAGAGGGAGAGACAGAGAGAGAGGGAGAGAGGGAGAGACAGAGAGAGAGGGAGAGAGGGAGGGGAGAATGGCTGGCGCACATCGACGGGAGGGGCGCCACCGCTCCGGCGGGAATCCGTCGGGCCACCGCGCGGCCCGGCCGACCGACCAAGGGCCTGTTCGTTGTACAGCATATTGCCAGGGTCCAAGTCCTCACCGGTGCCTGGAAGTAAAGAGAAGGAGGGTTAGACTCGGTGCAACGGGCCACCATGGCCGAGGCAATGCCCAGGCCCAGGGTGCATCCTCCGCCTGCCCGGCGAGGCAAGCTCTGCCGCTGCCCGGGGCTCCGGCACTGCCACGCACGCTGGTCAACATATTTGATGGAGAGGCCGATCTTCGGCTGGGGCGGCCTCCGCCGGCCGGATGAATGGTGGAACTGGTCCTCCGGCTCGGGGAACGTAATTTCCAGGACCTTGACAATGACGCTGGAGTCCACATCCAGCACCTCTTCCGGGTGGCCGAGACGCGCGCCAGTGCTCATGATCTGGCCAATGTGCACCAGGCCATCCATCGAGTGAGGCGCCGGCAGGTGACGTGTGCTCTTCCGATCTCCGATCTTCGGCTGGGGCGGCCTCCGCCGGCCGGATGAATGGTGGAACTGGTCCTCCGGCTCGGGGAACGTAATTTCCAGGACCTTGACAATGACGCTGGAGTCCACATCCAGCACCTCTTCCGGGTGGCCGAGACGCGCGCCAGTGCTCATGATCTGGCCAATGTGCACCAGGCCATCCATCGAGTGAGGCGCCGGCAGGTGGACAAAGGCGCCGAATGGGTGCAGGGACTTGACCTAGGCCCAGGAAGGGTCAGCATGCCGGGTGTGTATGTGCGGGCGCCCGCCTTTGCAAGAGGGCCCTCTGCAGGGGGAGAGAGTGCACCCGGGGGACATACCGTGCCGCGAATGATTTGCCCCAAGATCGGAAGAGCGTCGTGTCAGGAAGGGTCAGCATGCCGGGTGTGTATGTGCGGGCGCCCGCCTTTGCAAGAGGGCCCTCTGCAGGGGGAGAGAGTGCACCCGGGGGACATACCGTGCCGCGAATGATTTGCCCCACGGCGGGGAGAATGCCAGGGGCCGGGCGACGTGGCGGCGGGCCGGCCCCCGGCCGGTGATGGGCGGGTGGCGAGCGCGACCGGCCCCGGTGTCGATGGTCAGGCCGGCCGTCCGGAGAGGGCCTCCGATGCCGGTGGGGCTCGGGGCCCTGATGCCAGGGCCCCGGCGGGGAGCGCGAGCGTCGACGATGGACCGGAGGCGGAGATCCCCCACGGAAGCCCGGCGAGCGGGAGCGGTGGCGGAAGCCAGGCGGCGGGGAACGCCCACGGAGGCCCGGATGTGGCGAGCGATCGCGAGGGCCTCGGCCAACCGGAGACCGGCCCCGAGGGCCTGCGTGAGGAGAGCGACTCCGGGGCCCCGGGGGCGGGGAGCGACTCCGGGCGCGCCACTGGCCCGGGCCGGGACCCGGCGAGGGGCTGCGCCTCCGGTGGGTGTCTGCGGGAGCCGGCGGATCATGTCGGACGACCGGGCGCGGGTTTGGCACCGGGGCCGCGTCCGGCAGGTCATAATCCTCCAGATCGTCGGAGGTGGTGACGCGAATTCGAGGTTGAGATCGGCGCACGGCCGCGCGCGGCGGCGGGGCGTCGTTGGTCATCTGCACAGGACAGGCCGGGGAGGGGGAGAGGAGGCAGGAGGCGAGAAGGGCGGCCGCGGGGGGGG
>NW_009242971.1:929508-931729 GCF_000388065.1 Fonticula alba | reverse complement strand
CCCCGCCCCCGCTCTAGCGTCGATCCGCAGCCGCTCCCGGCCGCCCCCCCTGGCTGGCAGCCAAGTCGACTGAAGCATTGGCAGCCGGGGCGGTTCACGCGGGCGTTGCGCAAGAACGCCGGCCGCCCCGCCGGCCGCCGCCCCTGCCCCCCCCCTGGCCCGTGCGGCCCTCCCCGCGCATGGGGCCCGGCGCCGGCCGATATCGAGCCGGTGGACGCGGGCGCGTGTGTGCGTCCCGAGGGCCGGCGACCCATGCGAGTCCATGGCCGCCCCCCCCCCCCCCCGGGCCGCGCTTATCTCGGGGGGCGGGGCCCCCGCCGGCGGCCCGGTCGCCGTATATAAGCGTTGGCATTGTTCAACCATCGTCCCCCACCGACCGGCCTACCTCGGATCCCTCTCCCCCCCCCCCCTCCCGGATTGATACTGCTCGCTTCCTCCCGCACTCCCGATCGCGCCGCCCCCGTCACCGCTCATCTCATGCAAGAAGAGTCACACCATCATCCCCCAAGGCAACCCAGAGAGCATCCCCCCCCAGACGCCGCTGCCGCTTCTCGTCCTTCGGGCAACCATGATGCGCACGACCTAAACACCGGCCAGTCGGCCGGCCGCGCCCCCACGCGCAGCCGCACCCGCAAGCCCCGTAACTCGGGTGCCGCCGCTGCCGCCGCCAACCCCGGCCAGCAGGACGCCCCGAATGCCTCCCCCCCCACCCTCGACGCAAGCAACGCCGAGGGTGCCGCGCCGCGCGCCGGCCCCCGGCCCCGTGCCGGCCCCCGGCGCAAGAAGCCCGAGCCCGGCGCCACGACCGCCGAGCCGGCTGACCCCGTCAGCCTCGAGCAGCCCGCCAGCCCGGCGGCCGGCCCTCGTCGCGGCGGCCAAACATCGCGCCCCTCCCGGCGCTCCCGTTCTGGCGCCTCGAGCGCCGACACGACCATTGTCGACCCGGAAGCCGGCACCGAGGGAACGGCCTCGCGCGGGCCCGGGCGCTCTGGGCGCCCTCCTCGCGGTGCTCGCCTTTTGCCGGTCCCCCGGGATCTGGCCAGCAGCCTCGGCCATCGCCCCTCAACCGGCACCACCCTCGGCCAGGAGGACAGCCCGTCCAGCACCGACCCGAGCCCCTATCCCAGCCCCAGCCCCAGCCCCACCCCGCGGAAGGCTGTTCCGGTGGCCAAGTGGACCGACTCCGGACCGGTGCCCGAGCGGGTCAAGGAGCTCCGCCAGTCGCTGCTCGACGAGACCCTCAGCTGCCCGGTTTGCTATGAGCCGATCAGCCCGAGCTCGGACATCTGGATGGACTCGATCTCCTGCTTCAACCTCCTGCATTTCGAGTGTGCCGTCGCCTGGGCTCGAGCTCAGATTGACCTTCACCAGGGTGCGTTGCAGGCGGTCTCCTCCTTCGCACTCTCTCTCTCTCTCTCTCCATTGTCCTGCCCCCTCCTTCCTCTCCCCTCGCCGCCATCTTACCCGGGGCCTTTCCTTTTGCATTGCCTCCTCCCTTCTTGCCGTCGGACCCGCAGAGCAGGAGGCCAGTACCCCCGGCGCCCGGCCTCGGCGGACCTTCTACTGGAAGTGCCCCAGCTGCCTGGAGCCGCAGGCCGTCAAGATCCCGAGCACGGTGTCCTGCTTCTGTGGAAATGTGTCCCGGGCGCGATCCGGCCGGCGGCCAGTGCCGCAGAGCTGTCAGCAGCGCTGTAGTCGGCCGCGTCCCTGCGGGCATCCCTGTCCGCTGGCCTGTCACCCGGGCCAGTGCCCCCCCTGTGAGGCTCCGCTGCCGACGAGCCCTTGCCATTGCGAGCGCCATGCCAGCCCGGGCGTGTGTTCCGGACGCGCGTCTGTCGGCAGCCAGCTTCGCGCCCTGCGGTGGTCCTGCGAGAATCCTTGCGGCCGGGTGCTCTCCTGCCCGGGCAATCGCTCCCGCCCGGGGGCCACCGGCACGGCCCCGGAGCCACACCTCTGCCAAACCCCCTGCCATGAGGGCCCGTGTCCTCCGTGCATGGTTCCCACGCCGAGCACTTGCTACTGTGGCAATGTCACCGCCCAGGACACCCTCTGCCACCAGGGCAGTGGCCTACGTGGCCCGGCCCACTCGCCGGCGCCCAACGATGCGGGATCCGCCCTCCCGCGAACCTTCTCCTGTCGGGGGCTCTGCAATCGGTATGTATTACTGGCTGGCTTCCCGCTTTTCTCTCTCTGTCTCTCTGTCTCTCTCTCTCTCTCTCTC
>NW_009242971.1:918732-929338 GCF_000388065.1 Fonticula alba | reverse complement strand
CCCCCCCTCTCCCCCCTCTCCCCCTCCCTCTCAGTCATATGGTCTTCGCTTGCTGACTTCATCTCCCCCAACGCACACATAGGCTTCTTGGATGTAACACCCATCGCTGCACGCGCCCTTGCCACCCTGGTCCCTGTGCACCGTGCCACCTGCAGCCGGGCACGGTCCTGTCCTGCCCCTGTGGCAAGATGGACCTGGCTCTGTGGCAGGGAACCGACGGCAAGGCGGAGCGACTGACTTGCAGCGACCCGGTGCCCACCTGCTCCAATATCTGTGGTCGACCCCTGCATTCGATGCGGCTGCCCAGCACGGCCGCCTTGCGAGGCGCGACCGGCAAGTCCGGTGCTTCGGCCGATGGGGCCACTCACCACACCTGCCAGCAGCCCTGCCACGTGGGCCCCTGCCCGGCCTCCGATGAGGCCCTGGCCCTGAGTCTGGCTCGCGCCATCGGCGAGCACCACAGCCATGATGCCGGCAGCAGCATGGCCGAGGCCCCTGGCGAGGAGATTTCCACCGTGGCTCTCGGGCTTCTGCTGTTGCCGCCGGGCGACGATCGCCGGCCCTCTCAATGCACCCGGCCGATTCGCATTGTTTGTCGTTGCGGCAACAGCCAAACGGACCTCCCCTGTACGCAACTTCGCGCGGATCCCCTGCTGTCGGCCCTGTCATCGACCGATCGTGCCCTCCTGGCAGGCCACAATCCCGAGGCCTTCTCGCTGGAAGCCCCGGCCGCGGCGGCCACCTGTCAGCTGGTTTGCGGTCGGCAGTTGTCCTGTGGCCGGCATGTGTGCCGCCAGGCATGCTGCCCCTCCCGCGGGACCACGTCCCTCGCCGCGGCCGATGCCATCGCCGCCCAGACTGGCCTGGCCACGGCGTCACACACCTGCATGGAGGTGTGCGGGCGCCTGCTCAAGTGTGGCCATCATCACTGTTCGGAGCTTTGCCACCGTGGCGTCTGTCCCCCATGCACGGACTTCATCCACACGCCACTTGCCTGCGAGTGTGGCAGTACCATCCTCCGGCCGCCGCTCCGGTGTGGCGTCCGCCTGCACGCCTGCAGTCAAATCTGCTCGGCATCGCGAGCCTGCCCGCACCCGGTGGAGCATCTGTGCCATCGGATCCTGAGCGGGGTGCCGAGCCTGGCCGAGCAGCTGGCCGCCCTCGAGGCGCCTGGCGCCCTTTCCCAGGGCCCGGAGGCCCTTGCCGGCGCATTTGCCCAGCTACTGGCCCTGGCAAGCCAGCAGGCCACCCTGTCCGTGTCGTCGGCCACCCTGCGCCGTGGCGACCGCGTGTCCCACAGTACCCCCTATCCCCCGGCGGCCAGCTGTCCCCCCTGCTTGTCGCGCGTGACCATGCACTGTCCCTGTCCCCGGCACCAGGCGGTGACGCTGCCCTGCTGGCAGGCGCAGGTGGCCCGCGTGGCGGCGGCCCTCCTGGCTCGCGAGGTGACCCTGGCCGCCGATGGTGCGGACGGCCCGCGGCTCACCCTGCTGGAGGATGACCCTGCGCTGGCGACGGCCGCCACCGCGGCGGCTGTCACGACGCTCGGCTCGCCGGGGTCGCTGTCCCAGGCCCTGGCCACGCCGGCTCGGCCGACGGTCGAATCCGTGTGGGGCCGCAATCGTGCTGCGCCGGCCGCCAGTAGCAAGGCCTCGGAGTCTGAGCGTGCGTCCGCCACGGCCACGGCCGCCTCCGCGGCTGCTGATGCTGCCCAGGATGCCCCGGTCGACCGGTCATACATGCAGCTGAGTCGGGCCATCCTCCTTCCCCAGCCGCCTGCTTCGTTGCGCGTCAGCTGCGGGCAGCTGTGCGGCCGGGCACTAGCTTGCGGGCATCCCTGCGGGCGTCCCTGCCATCTTGGCCCATGCCAAGGTCTGGACACCCTGGATCGACAGGTGGTTCGCATGCTGGAGCGCCTACAGCACCAGCTGGCCGTCAGCGCTTCCCGGGCCTCTGCCGGGGCCGGTCGTTTCGGGTCTCCTTCCCCCGAGATGGCTCCCCTCGCTGGTGGCGAAGCCGGCGACGGCAATGCCGACCATGAGGATGCCGGGTCGCCCGACGCTGCGGGTCCCATGACTTCCTCTGGCGCCGCCGCCGCCGCCGCCGCCGCCGCCGCCGCCGCCGCCGCCGCCACCACCAGTGGCGGGGTTCCCCGTTCGATCACCGGCGCCGGTGCTAGCACCACGGGCACCAGCGCTCAGGCGACGGGCGATCCGGACCTCCTGCGCTTCCAGGCGCTGGTTGCCGACCCCGCGGCGGCCGGGCGCCTGACTCCCTGCCAGCATCCGTGTGGCCGGCGCCGGGGGTGCGGCCACGCGTGCCAGCTTCCCTGCCATGCCGGGACCCAGGCCGATTGCGAGGAGGCCGGGCCCTGCTCGACGGCCACACGGGCGGCCTGCCCCTGTGGCTTGCGGGTGGTGTCCTTGCGCTGCCGTGGGAGCAGGACCCCCCCGGCCGAGCCGCCTCGCTGCGATGCCCACTGTTCGGGTGCCATGTCCTGGCGCATGGGCAATGCGGCGGGCGCCAGCCCCGCGGGCACGGTGGCCACGGCTGGCGCCATGGCGGCCTCGGCCGCGGCCGGCGCCATCGGCCCGGTCCGTTCGACCACCGACATCCAAGCCCAGTCCGAGCGGCTGGCCGGGCTGCTGGAGCGCCACGCGCACTGGCACCTGGCCCTGGCCGAGGGGGTCCGGCTGTTCCGGTTTGTCCTCCGGTCGCCGGTGGTGTCACGCATCCTGCGCGGCTTGGAGGACTCGCTGTTGGCCTTCGCCTCCAGCCCCTACGAGCAGACCCTCAATTTGCCCCCCCTGCCGAAGAACCTCCGGCACCTGTGCTACATCCTGATCGAGGCCTTCCAGCCGGCGCGTTTCCTGTCGGCCCGGTCGGTGGGCCGGCCGCCGCACCGGTATGTCGTGGTCACGCGTGTGGTGTCCGGGGCCGTTCTCCAGGCGCCACCGACGCGCCTGTCTTCCTTCTTCCTGAGCGGCGATTGGGCCGCCGCCCTGGGCCTGACGCCGCTGGACCAGCAGGACCTCCTGACCCAGCCCGCCGGCCGGGGCGAGGAGGAGGAGGACTTCCAGTTTGACCCGGCCGCGCCGGATAGCCTGGCCGCCGCGCAGGCCGCCTCGCACCAGCACCAGTCGGCCGCCGCCCGGGCGGCATCCGGCCCGGCGCAAACGGCTCGCTCTCGCCTGTCTCACACGGGCGCCAGCGGGATTGGCACTGTGGTGCCCTTCTGCCGGGTGCTGCTGGTGGCCGATGTCCCTGGTGCCGGGCAGGTGGACGCCGCTGATGGGGCTGGCGCCGCGGTTGCCGCCGCGGCCGGCGGCCAGGCGGAGAGCCGGCGCTTCGAGGCGGCCACCGACAATCGGATCAATTGCCTGCATCTGTCCGGGCCGGAGCTGGTCCGCGTGTCGGGGGCATTGGCTCTCTTTGCCCGGTCTTGCAGTCCCTCCTTCGACATGATCCCCCAGGCGGATGGGTCGTTGGCCCTGCTGCCGGACCAGTGCAGTGTCCTGGTCCTGGGGGTGGGTAGTGGCTTTACCGAAACCCCGGAGGAGTATCTGCGGGTGTTGCATGCCCTGAAGGAGGCCCTGGTCAGCCTATGCAGTTCCTTCGAGCACCTGTACCACAGCCACCAGCAGCGCGCCACCGCCGGGCCCCCGGAGCTGGACGCCTCACTTACCGACAGCAAGGCCTTCCTGGCTTCGGCCGAGACCGATGCCCAGCTGGGGGCCGAGCTGGCCCAGGCCTTCACCTCGACCATCGACATCCGGACCTTCCTCCGGCAGTTGAAGCTCGAGGCTGCCTGGCTCCTGCCGAACATGACCCTGGAGACGCCCTTTGTCACGGTGCGGCGCATGGTCCCGGGGGGGAGCTCCTCTTCCGGGGCCCTGGCCGGGCCTCCGCGGCTGATCCCGGCCCCGGCTCCGGCCGCTGCTTCCCTGTTGCCGGTCGTGCCGAATGCCTTCTCCCTGCTGTCTTCCTCGCTGGCTGGCGGCCCGTCATCATCGGCTTGGGGTGATGATGATCACCCGGCGCCGGCGACCGACGGCACTCCCCCCTCCTCGGCCAGCGGTCCTGCCGCGGGGGCCATGGCCACCAGTGACACTGCTGGGGCCGTTGCTGCTCCTGCTGCCGGTGGCGATGCCAGTGGCGGCGCTTCTGCGGCCGGCGCCCCGACCATCACCGCCCGGGAGGCCGGACGCGCCGGCGTCTCGAATGCCTGGTCCGACGAGAGCCTGGCCCCGGTCACGGTCCCCACCATTGGCCTTTCGGTGGCCAGCCGGCCGGCCGGCGAGGGAGATGCCCCTCCGGTCCTGACCCCGGTCTCCGTCTCTCCTCCCCGTGTGCCTGCCATCCCTCCCATGCCCATGCCGGCCGAGGTGGATGACTGGGACGTCTAGATGTATCGCCCGTTTTTCCCGTGCGCCGACTGCCTTTGCGCTGGCCCCGTGTCAGCGCGTGCTCTCCCTCCGCGTTCAGGAGTCCTGGGCTTCCCCCTCCCCCCCCCCTTCCTCGTTCTCTCTCTCCCTTCCTGTTTCCCCTTTTTTTTCGGCCTACAACACAATACACACCATGTCATGACCCGCTTGGGCCTTTCCTTTCCCCCTCCTCCAGCGGGGCGGGGGGACAAAAACCGGCAGGGGGCGACACACACACACACACACACACACACACACACACACGCCCGCCGGCTGGCGTGCCAGGGGCTTCTCCGGTCGATCCGAATCTTCTTGGCCGGCTATTCTGATATACCAGAAGCACATCACATGTTCCCCGGGCACGATGGAAGCATGGTCGATCCCTGAGGCCTTGTCGCGGGTGTTCTGCCTTCCTGCGGGAGGGGGATGAGGGGGGCGGGCGGGCACGCGGCCGCCGGCCTCGCCGCTCTCTGGCTGGGGCCGTTTCCGCAGACGGGGGGCTCATTCGCGGGTCGTCTGCCCCGCGGCCAGAGCCCACCCCCAGCCAGCATGGCAAGATCGCCGCGCCTTTTTTCAGTGAGATCCCGAAGAAGGGCACGTCTGACTCCGGCCACAGTAGAACTCCCTCCTCGTATCTCTCTCTCTCTCTCTCTCTCTCTCTCTCTCCCCCTTTCCTCCCCCGCTTCTGTGTTCCCCTCCCCCGGTTTGCCCTCTTGCCGTGCTCCTCCCCTTTCTCCCTCCACCATGCGTCTGCTCGCCCACAACCTGATGTGCTCCCACGTGCGTGGCGTCAAGAACGGCTACCCGCTCGGGCTTGCCGCCACCGAGGTGCGCTTCCTTGACGAAGTGGCCGAGAAGGCCATCGCCGAGCAGATGGCCGAGGACTCGGACGCCAGTGATGGCGAGTACGGCCTGCCGGAGTACAATGACGATGTCATGGCCAACATCTGGCCCAAGGTCGTCTACTCGGTCCTGCACCAGGCTGCCTCTGCTGTGCGTGGGACTTCCCTCGTTGTTTTCCTCCCGTTACCCTGGTTTTCTCTTCCTTCCTCTCTCTCTCTCTCTCTCTCTCCCTCTCGAGCCGCCGGCCCCCCCTGTTTTTTTCCCGCCCCTTCCCATTGACGTGCGAGACCTCCCCCTCGCCCTCCCTCACCCCCTGGTGGCGTGTGCACCACCCGCAGCTTGGCCACGCTGAGGGCCTTCCCCCCCCGAAGGTCGCCGTGAGCCCCTCGATGGGCGTCGATGCGGCCACCGTGGCTTCCAGCTCGAACCCCGATCTGGCTTCCCTCACCGAGCAGGAGCGCAAGACCATTTACCGTATCCTCTTCTATGTGCGTCGCGGTGTTCGGTGTTTTTTTTTTCCCCCCTTGTCGGGGGCCCTGTTCAGGCCCGGCCCCTGTCCTCTCGCACGGATTTCCCCCTTGGCAATTGACACTTGATGATGCGCTTTCCTCGCCTCGCCCCCTTGATCTCGGGCTTCGAAAAATTAGCTCGACGTTGTCGAGGGGTCTCTCACCTGCCCGGAGTCTGGCCGTGTCTTCCCGATTGTCAAGTCCATCCCCAACATGCTCCTCGATGAGGATGAGGTCTAGGGGCCGTTCATGTGCCCGCCTCCCGCCCTCGGTCCTTTGCTCGGTGGCTGGACGCCGGGTGCTGGGACAGGGGGACGCCCGTCAGGAGGGTCTCTCCCTTCTTCTTTTCCTTCGCTCTCTCTCTCTCTCTCTCTCTCTCTCTCTCTTCATGGGTCCTTTTGCACATCCAATAAACAACTATACACACGCTGCACCGTAATTCCGGCTGTTGGTGCTCCCTTCTTTGGGCAAATGGTGGCGACGGCTAAGCTTGCTGGTGTGTTTGAGGACGCACACCTCCTTTCCCCATCGATGTGGAGGGCCTGTGGATGTGTGTGCAAGGGGGGGGGGGGGACAATGCGCCAAGACAACCTCCCAAAAGGTGCACAGGAGAATGAACATGTACGAAAAGACGCGCCTCGGACAGAACAGACGATCGGCCAAGCGTTGGCATCCGCTCGGGGCCGGCGATCCGCCCTGACACCTTCATCACTTTCGCTCCACACCGGCGGCCGATCCCCTTTGTCTCTTGGGCAAACGTGAAGGACCGACCGAGAGAGCGAGGCGGAGAGCGACGCGGAGAGCGAGGCGGAGGGAGAGAGCGAGAGAGAGAGAGAGGGAGCCTCATGGCCTGGTCCGGCTCCTGGATTGGCCTGGCACGCCCTTTCCCCGGGGGGGGGGGGGGGAGATGCAAGACTCCGGCTCCAGCGCCCTCGGCCGGCGGGATTGATTTGCCCCCAGCCCGGGGCGCCTGCACGAGGATGCCCCTTCTTCCTCCCCTCTTGGCCGTCCCCCCCCCCCCCCCCCCCCCCCCCCCCCCCTCCCTTTGGTCCTCCTCCACGCCACCGCCAGTATCGCTTCTCCGTTCCTCGCTGTTGGAAGGATGGCCTCCCGGGGCAACCACACCTTCTCCTCCTTCCAGCTGTCAGTTGGCCGGTCCCTCCTGGACGGCCAGCTAACCGGCGACACGAAGTCCCTCACGAGCATCGAATCTTACAGCAGCGTCGATAGTCCGACATTGCACCTGTTCGAGTGTGCGTCTCCTCATTTCTCCTTCCCCCTCGCGAGTAATCCGCACCCCGCTCCCTTCTCCCCTCCTAATCCCGTACCTCCCCCCCCCCCCCCTCCCCAGTCAATCAGATCCCGCAAACCGTGGATGCAACCCAAGCTGGCCGGCTGCGTCCCGCCACCGGTGACAGCTCCGACTGGCACCTGCAGTTTCCGTCGACCCTTCGCGGCACTGCCCCGGATGAGGTGCGTCCGCGGTGTCTTTGCAAGGCTGTTTTTCCTCCTTTTCCTTCCCCTGCTCCGTGCCCTCACACTGCTTCCCCCCTCATGATGCCCTCGGGGACAGCAGGCTCATCAAAAAAACCACCTCTTTGATGGCCCCCAATGCCCCCCGGCCCCGGATGACCCGCACGGCGGCGGTGGGCCGCGCTACGAGTGCCTCTTCGTCTACGACGAAAAGACCCAGGTAGGCTCCGGGTCCGGGGCTCTGTCTTGCACTCGGCCTTTCGCGTGACTTACTGACCGCGTCCGCTGTTCATGTGCCCCCCCCCTCCCCCTGTCCATTCGTAGTCCCTGGTGCTGGAGCGCATTGGCTCCCGCTTCCGAATGACGTCCTCCCGGCAGGGGCCCTTCAGCAGCTTGCCTGCCCAGGGTCTGGCCAAGCAGCCGGCGTCCCGGCGTTCGACTCAAGCCTCGCTGTCTTCTCAGCAAGCTTCCCAAGGCCGGCGCTCCTCCTCGGCGGCTGGGGCCTTCTCCAGTGACGATGATGATGCCGGCCCGGGAGCCGGTGCCTTTTCCTCGTGCACCGATGACGATGACGAGGAAGCCGGCCGCTCGCAAGCTGGCCACGCCCCGGCCCCGGCTCCGACCTCATCCCCAAGCGTGATCGATGGCAAGCGCCCGCCAGCCAGCGACCGGGGGAGACCTCCGGCGGAGAAGCGCTCGCGCTTCTCACAAACGTCCCCGCATGTTGCCTCCTCCACCACGCCCCCGATGCGGCCGGTCGCCTCGCCCGCCGTTGCCTCCACTCGGGCAGAGGCGGAGCCCACCTCGCCGGCGGCCCCGGCGGTGGGGTTCTCCCCGGACTCCGATGACTGGCTCTCCTCCTCGCCGTCGCCATCGCCGTCATCCGCCCGATCGCCCGCTGGCCGAGGGATGAGCCCCGTCCGTGCCAGCCCGGCCGGCGCCAGTCTGAACTCCGGCCCGAATGCCGGCCCCAATCCCGGTCCACTCTCCATCGCTGTCGGTAGTGCCAGCGGCTCGGCTCCTCATGCGCCGTCCGAAGCGCAGCACCGCCCGCAGTCTCAGACTCCCGCGCTGTCTGCCAGTGTCCAAGGGTCAGTGGCGCCTGTGGCTGCGCCCCCTCGGCCGACCTTGACGGCTTCTCCGTGGGCCCAGTCGGTCGGTGGTGGTGGTGGTGGTGGTGGTGCTCGGGGACCGGTTGGTGGGGTCGGGGCTGGTGGAGCCGGCGGGCCCGGATCCAGCGGCACCACAACCCCCACCACGCCCGGTTGCCTGACCCCGGCGGAGTTCGGCAGCAGCGGGGGGAGCGGATCCGACTCGGGCCGTATGTCCGGCCGCCGGGCTCCTGCCCGGACAGTCCCCCGGTCCATCGGGTCCACCTCCTCCTTTTACAGTCATGTCAAGGGTGCGCCACCTTCTCCCATCCATGTCGATCCTCGCGCTTTCCCCCCATCCGTCTGACCAAATTGCCCGATTGCGCGTGTACGTCTGTGCGCGCGTGCGTGCGTGCGTGCGCGTGCGTGTGTCCATGTGCTGGCACTTGTGCGCGATTCCCGATCGGGGGGTGACGCTCGCCCGTCTTCGTGTAGTGGCCAGTGAGCTTAGCACTTCATCGCCGCCGAGTGGCGTCGCGCGGAATGCCCGGCCCGGCGCACGCCGAACTGCCGCTCCCGGCTCCGGGCAGGCCAGCCCATCGGATGATGGCTCCGATGACGACTCGGATGACGACGACTCGGACTCCGACGATTCGGATGACCTGAGCTCCGACTCCGAATGAAAGGGTGTTGTCTATTTTTGTCTGGAAGCCGCGGGCAACGGCCAGGATGAAACTAAAGATACAATGGGCACACACACGTGTGCGAAGTACACACGCGTGCACCAATACACAAGCGCACACAAGCGTGTGCATGGCCGAATCCCCCCCCCTGTGGAGTGAGAGAGCCAACATAAAGGGAGAGCCTTTTACAGCCGGAGGCGGGGGTGAAGAGAGAGAGAGAGGGAGAGAGGGAGGGACGAGGCGACAATGTGCGTGGGAGGTTTCTAAGAAAGGGCACAATCTCGGGATGGTCAGAGTTGCTGTTCAGAAAGGGAGGCTCACGCATACATGCGTGTGCGGGGAAACACAAGAGGCAGCAGGAGAGGATGGCATCACGCACAGAGCGAAGGCAAGGACAGGGAGCCGGCCTTGGGAAGCTCGAGCTGGGCCTTGGCAGCATTGGAAAGGGAGCCCGGAGCCGGCTTGTCCTTGGCCACATTCTTCAGCAAATCCAGGAAGGAGTCCTTCGACAGCTTGGTGACTGTGGACCCGGCGGGCGACGAGGCGAGGGGGAGGGACAGCGCAATGGAAGAGCAAAGGGTGGGTGAGGCTTGGTTCTCCTGCGCCGGGCGAAGAGAGGAGGCGGGGGAGAAAGGCAATGGCAAGCCCTGGGAGCACCGTGAAAGCCGACCACCGCCCAAGAAGCCGACGTACCCTTCTCCTTCTCGGTGGAGGTCTTGACGGACTCGACGGTCTCCTCGACCTGGGCCTTGTGCTTGGAGATGGCATTGAAAAGATGGACCGCTGAAGGAGCAAGGGGGCGAAAAAAGCAAGCCGCCCCCAACAACAAATGAGTGCATCCATGGTTGCAAGGGGAAGGGAAGAAGGAGGACCGAGTCAGCGGAGGGTCTCACAGGCATGTCCACCAGGAGAGAAGGCAAAGCCCCGGAAAAGGCGCCACAAGGGCCACGCACCGCCCTTGGTGGCCACGCGACGGAGCTGACGCTCATAGGGGATGTCCCACTGGGTGGCCAGAGCCGCAGACCGGCTGGAGGCGCTGCCATAGCGAGGGGGCGGGACATGGCCACGACGACGCTCGGCCCGACGCTCGGCACGCTTCTTCAGAAGGGCCCGACGCTCGGCGCGCTCCTTCTCGATGGCCTTGTCCAGCTGGCGAGACTGCGAAAGGACAGGGGTCTGGGGGTTTCACAAACAGGTCAGACAATGGAAGGGGGGGGGGGGCGGGGACAGCGTCTTGGTGCAGTCATATGTATGTATAGCCCCATATATGCGGCTGAACGCGTACCGCAGAGACTGAGCGCGTCTTCGTGCCCAGGATGTTGGACACAGCCTGGGAGAAGGCCTCAAGATCTTTCGGGTGGTGATCAGGGAGGAGGGGGGGGGGGGAGCGCGGGGGAGGGCGGAGCACAGAGTCCCGGAAGCGAGAGAGCGGTCAGAGGGGCCGATCAGGGCACCAGCGAGGCTGGGAGGCAGGGAAAGCGGACGCACTGGAGGATTGGGGTTTGCCCTTGGTCATCTCGTTCTCTGGTCGTCTCACGAGCCGGCGGTGGGAGGTGGTGGGGCGGGATCTGTCGGATGGGGGG
>NW_009242971.1:913290-918722 GCF_000388065.1 Fonticula alba | reverse complement strand
GTACGGATGCCAGTCCCTCCGGAGGCGGAGCGAGGGCAATCGGCGTGTCTGAAAAATGCCCCGCGACCCCCGAGGCGCCCCTCCCGGGCGGGGAACAAGGACCGGCTCTGCCCCGAGCACAGGGTGTCAGCATGGGAGGGGATGGGGACAGGGATCGCCACCGCATTGTCCGCCCCTCTTCGTTGGCCGGCCACCGTGTCGTCCGGTCCGGTCCGGTACCGTGGTGGGCCACACCTCGCGGGCCGAGGGGGATCCTGAAAATGCGCAGAGTACGTCACGCCTGACGTGCACGTGACACAAAAGGCACATTGTTGGCCACCCCTGACTGGTGCCCGGTTGCCGGATTGCGCCCCTTTGCCGGCTCCGCCGCCACCGAGCAAGGCAAAGGCCGCAGCGAACAGGCAGGCAGGCCTGTGCCTGGTCATTCCCCCGCCTCTCACTTTCAGGCAGCAGGGGCCATGATGAAAGCCGGTGCACTCGACCGACTCGCCCGTCGTCCGAAGAATCGCATGGAGAATGCATGTGCCGTGTGTATTGCTGCATGGGGTGTTGGGGAATCTCGTATAGCCAACAGCCGGGAGGGCTGGACAAGCACATGAGCGCGGCTATGCGCGAGCATGGGGCGCCCGAGGGCGCTCGCCGAGGGAGGGGGAGCCAAGAAGGGGCAGAAAAGGCAAAGCCACTCAAATGTCCCAGGAGGAGTAGGTCTCCTGACTCCGGTTCATCGACTCGTAAGTGGCGGGAGTGGCCGACACAGGGGCGGCCTGAGCGGAAGACCCGGAGGCGGCCGGGGCCGAGGCGGCGGGCATCTGGTGGGAGACGCCAGCGCCACCGGCCCGGGGGGCGGCACCGCCGCCGCCACTGGCCGCCGGGCCACGGATGTCCCGATCAATGTGGTGGTTGCCGCCCCGACGGTAGCGGGACTGGCCGCCGTGGCCACGGTTCTCCAGGGCCAAGGCCTCGAGCCACTCGGGGATCGGGGCGCCCACCTCCATCAGGGCATCCAGCAGCGGCCCGGCCAGGGCCGTGTCGGCGTCATTGAAGAAGCTGATGGCCAGGCCCTTGCGGCCAACGCGCCCGGTACGGCCCACCCGGTGGGTGTAATCGTCGATGGTGGCCGGCATGTCGAAGTTGATGACGGTCGTCACATTGGGGATGTCCAAGCCGCGGGAGGCCACATCGGTGGCCACGAGGATGCTCTTGCGCCGGGTGAGGAACTCATTCAGCTCGTACTCCCGGTGGTACTGGCTCATGTCCGCATGCAGGGTGGTGGTGGGGAAGCCCAGCTGAAGGAGGTAGTTCATCAGCGAGTCGGATTGGATGCGAGTCTGCACAAAGACGATGACCAGGTGGTTGGGCGGCAGGTCACGCAGGTGGTTGACCAGCTCCGCATGCTTGTCCGACTCCTCGACATAGTCCACCACATGGTCGATGGAGGAGGCCATGGACCCGACTCGGCCGACGCTCAGGAAGACGTAATCCTGCGAGAGGATGCGCTGGGCCAATTGCTGGATGGCCGGCGGGAAGGTGGCACTGAACATCATGACTCGCACAAAGTCCGGGTCCAGGTAGTTGAGCAGCTGGTTGACCTGGTCGCCGAAGCCGAAGTGCAGGAGCCGATCGGCCTCATCGAGCACGAGGAAGCTTTGGGGGGCGCGGATACGCGGGGAGCAATGTGTCCCGCATCACGCGCAGATGGGCCATTAGAAAGAGGGTGGGGTGGGGGAGAGAGGAGGGCGGGAGAGAGGAGGGCGCAAGATTCAAGGCGAGGAGCTGAAGGAGGCTGAAGAGGGCGGCGGCCGCCGGAGAGGCGGAGGGATGAGCAGGCGTGCTCGACGTACCGGACAAAGGACATGTCCAGCAGGCCCGGGGTCTCCAGCAGATGAAGCAGACGCCCGGGGGTGGCAATCAGAACGTCGGCCCCGTACTTGGTCATCTGCTCGATCTGAAGCTCATGATGCACACCGCCATACACGACGCACGGCCGAATCGGGGTCTTGTAGGTGTACTTGCGGCAGGAGTCGAAAATCTGGCAAGCCAGCTCGCGCGTCGGCGAGACAACGATGGCCTGCGGGCGGACGGCCCGCGACCGGGGGTCCTTCGGCGCCGGCAGGGGGTCCTGCTTCATCAGGAGCGAGATAATCGGCAGGAGGAAGGCCGCGGTCTTGCCGGAGCCGGTTTGCGCACAGGCCATCAGGTCGCGACCGGCCACGATGACCGGAATGGCATGCGCCTGGACCGGCGACGGTTGGGTGTACCGCGACCGGACGACATTCTCGTAGAGCCCCGCCGGGAAGTCGGCCTGATCGAAGCCCGAGATCGGGGCCGGGATGTTCTCGCCGGTGCAGTTGACCGGCATGTTCTGGAAGCTGGCGATCGAGGCGTCGCCGGAGTCGGCGAAAAGCTACCGGCATTGTGCGACAGTCGGGAGCTGGTCAGTAAAAGCAGCGGCATCCTGCTGCCCTTCCCCCTGCCATCCCCGTCGGAGCTGCCGGTCTTGGGCATCTGGCCAAGGCCCAGGAGCGGTTCCAGACCACGGCAGGGACATCTGTGGGCGCACCTGGTCGGCGTCTTCCTCGGTTCCCTGGACAATGCCGCGAGTGGGCTGCTGGCCCTCGGGATTGCGCGGGCGCATGGGGCGGCGCTCGCGGCGCTCGTGCTCCGGGTTGTGGAAGGTCCGCAGGATGGCATCGGCCTCGGGCGGGGCATAGCCGAAGTCGTGGACCAGGACGTCGGGATTCATCTTCGGAGGGGAGGGTGGGCGGGAGGAGGGGTCAGGAGAGAGAGAGAGAGAGGAAGCCGGACACCATGAGCATGACGCCAAAGAGGGGGAGTTTCGGCGGGGAGGCCGACGCACACCGAGAAGCTTCTCGCCGTCGATGCCCGCGCGGTGGAGCGACTCCGGGTTGATGTTCAAGTGGTGGACCATGTCGCAGACCTGCTGCACGGACAGGTTCTTACCAGGATGGGGAGGGGCTGCGGCGGGGGGGCGGGGGGGGGACCGAGTGAGCTGGCGATGGGTAGTGCGTGCTGGAGGCGATCGTGAAAGGCGCACCCGACATGGCTGCTGCGTCGCTATCGGGGGGAGGGGGGGGGGGCAGGGGACGGAGGCGGAGGGGGAGGAAGGCTGGCAACCGGAAGGAAGGGGAGGAGAGGCAGGGGAGGGGGCTGATGCGGGCGGCTGCCGCCACGCCCGGCATCGCGGGCCCATTCATATTGCTGCCGTTGGGCGTACGTGCGCAACAAGTGCACTGGTCGATTGCAACGGCCTGGCGAAGCTGGGTGCGCCCCTTCGCCCCCCCCCCCCCCGCGGACAGAGAGATCTCGAACTAGGACGGTTGCTTCGACGTGCCTAACGCCGGCCCATGAGTTGGCAGGTCCAGGCTCGAGCCAACATTTTTCCACCCTGGTACCGGTGTAGGCAGGCGCCGGTGCCCGTCTCCCGGCCCTCTGCCCCTCCTGGCGATGCCCAGGGGGCAGGGGGGGGGGGGGGGAGCATTTTTCATAGCCAGGTGTTGCCCTCGCGGCCGCGGAGCTCCACGACCGTACTCCCGTCCCCTCTGCCCAGATCCCTTGCTCCTGTCCTGCATCGCGCTCGGCCCTCGGTCGCCGGCCCTCTTTCCCCTCCCGCCCCACCATCCACCGCCGAGCCAGCTCCTCCCTTGTGGGTGCCCCCCCCCCCCCCCCAGCCAGAGCCCCTGGTGTTGTTTCTCTGTCGCGGAGCCCCCTCCCTGCCTCCTTCTCTCCCTCCCTCTCCCTCTCTCTGACAAGGCCCCAGCACGGCGATCGGCAAGCGCGCATGACCGGTGATGGCCCGCGGTCCAGCGAGAGACGGCTCCTCCTCCGGCGCCCGGTATCTCTAGGTGGGGGATCGCCGCCGCCGCCGCCGTCGCCGCCGCCGCCGCCGCCCAGCCCCCCGGCCGGCCCGGGCTCTGGCCACGATCCGCACTTGGCCCCTGTCGATGTGTTGCCCTTCCGACTGGCCTCGGCCGTGACCCTGCCCGGCGATGCGGGGCTCTTCCGGCCGTGGACTCGCCCGCAGTATGTTCCCCTGGGCGGGGCATCGCCAGGGCCGAGCGGACGCCGGGGGCCTGGCGCCCGAAAGGCCACGCGTCTTTTCCCTCGTTCGCTGGGCGGCGCCGGCGGGGCCGGCGTGGCTGATCCGCTCTTCGGGCCTGGTGCCGACTTCTCGGCCGAGCTGGCCGGCCCAGCGCTGGCCATCCCGGCCGTGGCCGCCGCTGACGGCCAGGCCGAGGAGGCCCCCCCGGCTGCCCCCTCCTCCGGACCCGGGGTCCTGCCCGAGCAGGAGATCTATCTGCGCGGTCGGCGATTGCGATCCACCACAATCGGCCTTCGGCCACTTGCCTTCGGTGCGCATCTGCCCGGTGGCACTGACTGCTCCTCCGCACCTGGCCCTTGGTATTTCCCTCTTCGCCTGGTGGGGCCCTGCCTTGCTGACTTCAAAGAGGCATGTCCCTCCGCCGGCCTTCTTTCTCCGTCTCCCCCGCGGGACCCCATGCCCCCACTCCCACACGCACGCACGCACGCACGCACGTACGCACGCACGCACGCACACACGCACGCACGCACGCACGCACGCACGCACACACACACACACACACACACACACACACACACACACACACGCACGCACGCACGCACGCACGCACGCGCGCGCCCATGCACCAACCTAGTGGCGTCCATTCGCCGCGATGCCGTCGATCCCAGCGAGGCCGCGGACTCGACCCCGGTCACTCTGCAGGTGGACCACTTGGCCGACAGTCTACGCGTGTGGCACCTGGACACCGCGATGCCGGACGTCCTGGTGACTCCGCTCCCCGAGGGGCACCCCGCAGTTCCCAGCGGGCTGGCCCCAGATGGGCCGGGCACCCCCGGCGGCGAGGGCACGCATCCCGATGGTGCCTGGTCCTTGGACCCACAGTCACTCGGCCACTTGGGCGCCTGGCTCGAGACCGAGGCACAGGTACTTTTCAAGGCCACCGGCAAGCGCATTCGCCCGGCCCAATCGTGGGTCAAGAGTCGCACATTCTCCAACCATAGAACCATCGCTGACCGCCCCTCCTGCCCCTTCCGCTGGCAGATCCACCAGCACGATTGAGTAGCGCTACCAGCGGCCGGGCCCGGTGGCACTTGGTCCCTCGGGGCCTTTCGCCCGCCCTCCGCGCGATCGTTGCCCCTTTTCGTCGTGGACGCAACCCGGGGCATGCAGACGGGCATGCGCTCGTGCCGGTCCTCGCGCGGACCACACACCCATCTCATCTACCCCCACCCACAGTCACGTCGGCGCATGCACCTCTCTCCGCACACATCTGGCATATATTTACCCCCCCTTTCCTCCTCCCCCCCTTTTGGGGGGATAGTTTTCCAATACATCCCCCTTCCGAGATCCGCTCCCAGATCGCTCTCTCCCC
>NW_009242971.1:912626-913280 GCF_000388065.1 Fonticula alba | reverse complement strand
CCCCCCCCGCCTTTTCTCCTGTTCCATAAATTGTCGCTCCCCCCTTGGCCTGTCGCCACCCCCTCCCTCTGCCTCCCTTCGCCTCCATTCCTGCCCCTGCGATGCACCCGACCGACCCCGCTGTCTCCTGAGAACTCTTCCCGCCTCCCTTCTCCCAGCGCAAGATGAGCATTGTGGCCCTGATTTTAAGTGCTCTTGAGGAGATCGACCCGCGGTCGCCAGCCGATGGCGCGGATATCCTGGCGCATCTGCGCAGTGGGGAGGCCCTGCTGGTGGCCCTCGCTGCCGGTGGCAGCCCGGCCTCCTCGCAGTCGCTGGACATCAAAGCACCCCCCGGCCTGGACTCCCAGGCCGAGGATCTGGCCTTGGCCTGGCTATCTGACCTGGCGGATCGGCTGGTCGGGGATCCGGCCCGTTTGCCGGCTCTCCTCCAGGCAGAGGTCGAGGCCGTGGTTTCCCAGACGCCGGCCCCCTCCCTGGAGCATGCCGACTGGGTGGGGCTTTTCTCGGTGGTTGCTCGTGCGCTCCTGCTGTTGAGTAGTCTGTCCGATCGGTGCGTGGTCCCCGGCTTTTTCCCCCTCCTTCTCTCTCTCTCTCTCTCTGTCTCTTTGCACCTGTCTGCCTCCTTCCCCCTCCTTCCCCCCCCCCCCCCCC
>NW_009242971.1:890871-912481 GCF_000388065.1 Fonticula alba | reverse complement strand
CCCCCCCACCCGCCCCTTCTCCCTCCTCCTCTCCTCACTTTACTGACTGAGGCATCACAGCTTTCGCGCAGCCTGCCTCTCGCTCTTTGCAAGCCTCCTTGAGAGTTCGGCGCTGCAGTGCGGCAACAGCCATGGCGACCTCTTTGAAGGCCCCAGCCTGCATGGGCCCTCGGTGGCCATGCTTCTCTGCACCGGGCACTTTCAGCTGACCATCGAAGGCCTGTCGACCGTGCTCCCGGCGCCAGATGCCCCGGATGTGCCAGGCCCCCTCCTGGCGCGGGTTGGCAATGCCGTGGCCATGTGTCAAGGCCTGGCTGCGTTGCATTTGCGCCGGGCGGTGGAGCAGGCCTTGGCCGGCCTGGCTGCCGCTCCCGGCCGGCCCTCCCCGGCGGTCATCCAGCTGATGGCCCACTCGAATCGCCTGCTGCAAAAGTGCCTCGAGGCTTTCGGCGCATGGTCTGCCTACGTGGCCCAGTGCACGGTCCTCATGGCCGACCGGGCCCCCGATCCGGCCCTGTCCCGGGGCTCCCGGATGCTGGACGCCCTGTTGGCCGGCCTCCTCCCCGGTGGTGCGGCGCCTGCATTCCCTGCTGGATTGTGCCTCGGGCTGATGGGTTTTGTCGAGCGCGCTGCCGGGTTCTTCCAAAAAGACCCGGCCTCGGCCGGGCTCCTGTGGCAGACTCCCGGGCTCCTGCTGGCCGGTCTGGATGCCTGGCGGGCGGGCGGTCGGGTGCCGGATGCGGCCACCGACGCCGCGGCGGAGCATCTGCTCGGGGCCCTGCTCGATCGCCTCTGGTCCACCCTGCTGCATTATCTCCAGCCGGCGACTCTTCTCCTGGAGAGGGCGTCCAAGGGGCTGCTCGGGTGTGATGGGTCCCCGACCGACTCGGGTCCCTTCCGGCCGGCCGCCCGCCAGCAAGCCAATTTCCTCCGAGCCCTGGCCATGCTCCGGCAATTGGGCGCGGAGTTGCTTGCACTGGCTCGACGGGCCCGCCGGCCCTCGGGCATCGCTGCCCTCGTGGTCGACCTCCTCCCACCGGAGGCCGAGGTGATGGGACACTTTGGCCGCCTGGCTCGAGCGGCACCCATTTGCTGGGTCCTGCCCCTGGCCGGGGCCCTGCCCTGCGAGGCGCTGTCCTCGGCGGCCCCGGCCCCGGCCCCGGCCCCGGACGCTTCCGTTCCTCCGCCTTCGGTACCTGCCTGCTCGTCGGACGGTTTCTGCCTGCATGCGGCCGCACATGCACAGCTCCTGTGGGAGGAGCGCGTGCTGGCCGAGTTGCTTGTCTTCGGGCGCTGGCTGCCGGGCTTCCTTCGCGAGCTCCTCTCCCCGGCGACCGAGTGTTCCAGGGCATCGGCCTCCGGGGGTCTGGCGCTGGCCCGGCATCTGAATGCCCTGTTGCCGATTGGCCCGGTCTCCGGCCTGTGCCTGCTTCAGGCCCTCGATCTGACCCTCGGCCTGGCCCTGCAGTCGCCGGGTCCGAAATCCGCGCTGCCGCTGACTGCCACCGCCCCCGGGCCCGAGGGGATGGAGCATGTCCTCCTCGGCCGGATCCTCGGCCTGGCCCGGCAAATGCACCAGGCCGATGAGCGGCTCTTTCGTCGGCTGCTCCGCTCCTCGTCGGATGGCCCGGAGGCCGGTTCTCTTGGCCAGCGCTTGGCCGAGGCCATGGTGGTCATCGGCTTCCGCGCCGGTGAGATCGGCGGGCTTGCCGGTGTGCTGGCCTTCTGCCAGACTCTCTGGCGGGCTGTCCTCCCGGCGCCCAGGACACTGGACAGCCTCCCGGCATGCGTGTCTCGGTGTGCGGTGTCCCGCCTGGCCGCGGGCATTTGGGTTTCCTGTCGCCGAGCCCTGGTGGCCGATCCTCCAGGCCCAGTGGGCACACTGTTGGCCGGGCATCTGACCCAATTGGCCGGGCTCCGGGCCGTCCAGTACCGGACCACCTCCGTCACAATGGCCGGTTACTGGGCCTTCCTCCGAAGTCAGGCGGCCTTGCTGTCGGCCGGGAGCCGACCGCCAAACGGCCCACCCACGCCGGTGGCCGAGGCATTGCTGGCGGCGGCCGAATTGGCCGCTCCACCTGTCGCACCTGGCTCGCCCTCGTCGGCACTCGGGGTCCTTGGTCGCTTGGAGCACCTGTTGGTGGGCTTTGCTCCGAAGGAAGGCCCCGGTGCCTGGGGTCCCGTGGCCGAGGCCGTTCGACTGGCCCTGGCCGAAGCGCCCGCCGGGGGTCCGGCGCAGCTTGGACGGCTGGCCCTCGGGCTGGCGTGTCTGCGCATGGTGCTGGCCACTTGGCCGAAGGGTGGCGCGGCCTCGGCCGGGCCCTTGGCCGTTGGGCGAGACCTGGTGGGGCCACTTGCCGCGGCGCTGGCAGCCGATGGCCCGGAGCCGGGTCTCCTTCTACCGGCCCTGACGGATCTCCTGATGGGCGTGGCGGCTGGCCACTTGACGCTCTTGGGCGACTCGGCCGACCCGATGCACCTCCATCGTCTGCCTGCTGTGCTGGCCCGGCTGGCGGTGGCCGATTCGACAAGGGTCCCGGCGGTCCGGGCCCTCGAGGCTCTGGCGGCGGCGGCGGCGGCCGCCACCGGCACCACCGGTCAGGCTCCGGGCTCCCCCTGGTCGGCGGCCCATGTAGCTGCGGCGGCCGCCGAGTCCCGCCGACAGTTGGACATGGCTGCCGCGGTCCCCGCCTCGACCCCGGGCGATGCTTCGGCCTCCCCCCAGGCAGCATCACCCGGTGATCCCGGGGAGCAGTTGCTCCGAGGTCTGATCCGTCAGGTGCTGTTGGTGGCCCGCGACCTGCCGGGCCCCGGTCGGCCTGGTCGCCTGGCACCCAAGCGCCCTCACCCAGATCCCGCGGCCGAGGCCCCGGGATCGGACTTCACATTCACACCACCCGATTCGGGCTCGCCGGCCGATGAATTGCCCCGGCGCAAGCGCCTGCGCATTGGCGAGGACAAGTCGCCCTCCCTGCCGGGTTTGCTGGCCGACATCCTTGCCGTGCTTGGCAAGTATGCCCCGGCCGAGGGCTAGTCCTCTTCGCCCCGGGGTCTACTCCTCCCTTCTCGCGGATGTCTTCGATTTGGATCATGTGGCATGGCAGCCACCAATAGACTTACAACTTCTTTTTTTCTGGTTCTCTCTCTCGCTCTTGCTGTTGCTCTTGCTCTTGGTGTTGCTGTTGCTCTTGTTCCTGCTGTTGCTCTCGCTCTTGCTGTTGCTCTCGCTCTCTTTGTTTCTCTCTTTCTCTCTCTCGCTCTCGCTCTCTCTCGCTCTCTTTCTTTCTTTTTCTCTCTCTCTCTCGCCCTCTCTTTCCCCTCTCGCTCTCGCCCTCTCTTTCCTCTCTCGCTCTCGCCCTCTCTTTCCTCTCTCTCGCCCTCGCCCTCTCTTTCCCCTCTCGCCCTCTCTTTCCCCTCTCGCCCTCTCTTTCCCCTCTCGCCCTCTCTCGATCCCCCTCCTCCTCCATCGGCACCCTCTCTCCCATCTCCACGCCCCCATTCCTTTCTCTTGCTTGTTTGCTTGCCCATTTCCATGTATCGGTGTGAAGTGAGACATGTGGCCAGGCCTCTACTCGGCCAGGCGGAAGATCGGAATGAATGTGTCAGCACCGGCGAGGACAAATTCGCCGGCCGGGCGCCGAGCCCCAGACCCGGGATGCCGAGCACCGCCGCCGGTTGCCAGCAAGGCATTCGGGCTGAAGGGCAGAGCCGAGAGGGTGGGGCGGCTGTCAATCTGGCTGTCGGGGCCCTGGCACGCGCCGGCCGGTGCACCGTCCGAAGCAAGCGCCGCCGCCGGGCCGATCGGCCACACGGCCAAGGATCGATCATTCGAGGCGGTCACAATGAGGAAGTCCGAGGGGTCGTTGCCGCCGCCACGCGGGACCAGCTCCACACAATTGACACTGTACGAGTGCCCGACAAGGCCAGCCACACAGGGGGTCTCGTAGGGAGCATCCGGCCCGGCGCCATCCTCGAAGGGCGTCAAGTCCACGACGGCCGTGGCCCCACTGCCGAGGGCCGCCAGCAGGAAGCGCCCATCAGTCGAGCACACCATGTCATTGACCACAGGCGGGTTGACGCTCGGGTTGGCAAAGACCCCGGGCCCCAGGAGGTCCGCTATTTCCCCGTGTGTTAGCGAATGGATGCCAGGGGGGGGGGGAGGGAAATGGAAAGAGCAAGGAAGGCCCAAAGGGGGGGGGGGGGGGGGGGGGGAGGGGATGGGCCTCATGGCGGTATGCGGGAAAAGGCAACCGGGGAAAGGGTCGTACGCATCGGCCAGACATGGAGCGGGTTTCGCGTGGCACATGCCCACATGGTGATGGTGGAATCAAGGCCGCCGGTGAAAACTACCACGCGGAGGGAGGAGAGCATGGAGAGGGCGAGCCGAGTGAGTTATGGCTGTGGCCAGGGAAGCGCGGAATCCCCAGCTGAAAGGCAAGATCGAGGGGACCCAACGCACCGATATCCGGCTTCGTCGGGCGGAAAGTGATGCAGCTGATGAGCTAACGTCAGGCGGCCCAAGGGGAGAGGGGGAACCGGCAGCTCGGGTCAGTGAAGAACAGGCAAACATGCATGCGCCGCCATCGAGGAGGGACCAGCATGGGAGGGGAGAGGGGGCGAAATGAGGGACGATGAACACACCGAAGAGTGGGCATTCGGAAGCGGACGCCAGGGGACCGCGCTCGGGGCCAGGGTGTCGGGAAGCCGGGCAGTCGGAGCCGGGCGCAGGGTTGCGTCCGGACCGGCCTCTGGCCAGAGAACCGTCCGCACCCGGCCATCCGCGTCGCCAATGACCAGACGCCGGCCGGAGGGAGACAGCGCGGCGGCGGTCACCCGGGCGGCGGTCGAGCCGACGGGAGCAGCCGCGGCCGCCGCGGCCCGGGCCTTCTTGCTCGGAGCCGGGGCCCCGCGCCGGGGGGCGCCCTCGGCCGAGGCCAAGACGCGTGAGGGCATGCGCTGGACCATCGGCCGATCGGGCATCCGGACATCGTACTCCAGCATGGCTTCCGGCGCGTCGGCCACCGATAGGACAATCGATGACTGGCTGCTGGTGAGTGCCTCGATCGGCCCGCGCCCGGGGGCCAGACATCCCACTGCGCCGGGCTTGCGCAGGTCCCACAGAAGGGCCGTCCCGTCGGCCGAGCCCGAGGCCAGGTCGGCATTGGTGGCCACCGGGTCCAGGGCCGCCAGGAAGGTGACGCTCTGCTTGTGCCCGACAAGCAAGCCGGTCGTCGTGAGGCTCATCGTGTATAACTGTGTGTGTGTGTGTGTGTGTGTGTGCTCAGCTAAGGGGTCGGAGCAGACACAGACAGGCGCAGAGTGGGCGGTTGGGGGAGGGAGGAAGGTGCAACACGAGCACCAGCAAGCAGGGACATCGGGCGAAAGGGGGGTGGCTGGGAGTTGGCCCGTGGCCGGCTGTGTGTTGGGTGGCCTGGCCGAAAAGCCGCAGCAGAGATCGTGCCCGATCGCGTGCGTGCATGCCCGCGTGTGGTCTCCGTGTGCATTCGAACCCACGCATGTTCTCTCTCCCTCTGCCTCTCTCCCTCTCTCTGGGGTTGCCTCCTTGCTTCCGCGCTGGGCGGATGGCGGTTTGCGTTGGCAGCAAAGGAGGAGACTTCTTCATGCTTGGGATGTATTTGGTAAAATAATGTACAATGGTGGTATGTGTGAATGCGCGGCGGAGTGGAGTGACAAATGCGCGTCCTCTCCCTTTTCCTCGATGTCCCATGAGGGCGCGCTCTTCCGTCTCGCTTGTCTCTCGAATGGCTTGGCCCTTGGGGAGGAATTCCCCCCTGGCCCCTTGCGTGCCCAGGCTCACTGGCTCTCCGTCAGACCGCACTCATGCGGCGGGAGAGAGAGAGAGAGAGGGAGAAAGAGGGAAAGAAGGAGAAAGAAAGGAGAGGGAACGTGGGGACGCCATTTGCGGGTTCCCCTGCGGCACTGCGGCGACGGGAGGGGCGCATTACCCCCCCCCAAGTCGATGGATGGGGAGAGGGGAAAAGAAGCCCGGGAGAAATGCAAAGAGGGCGAGAGGAGCGCGAAGGGGGGCCCTCATCACCCACCCTCCTTGCCCTCTCTACGAGAAGGACCGGCCACGCCCAGGTGGGCCGCCCTGTCCCGACCCCGGGGGCTGGTATGCCGGGTATTGCTGAGGGGGGAAGTGATGCGGAGGGGCGCCAGAACCGCCGGGGCCATTGGCCCCGAGTGGGACCGGCGAGCCGCCCAGCCCCACGGTGTTGGGCGAGCCCATGGTGGCGAAAGTGTGTGGCGGGGTGCCGGCAAGCATGGCCGCCCCGCCGGCACTCATGCTACGACCTCCGGGCCCGGGGGGGACAAAGTGCGACTGGCCCACAGCCGGGAAGGTCATCATACCGGACGCCGGCGGACCCATGCCCGGAAAAGACCCGGCCAGGGTGGTGCCAGCGCTGCTACCCCCGGCGGGGCCGCCGCCATTCGGAGCCGCCTGCAAGGGATAGAGCAGGAGGTGGCCGGCGGCGCCGGTGCCAGTACCGCTGGCCATCGTCCCGGCCGAGGCCAATGGCGGAGACTCGAAGGGTGTCCCGGCGGACGAGGGCCCGGAAGAGGGCATGGCCACGGCTCCTGCCAGGGCGAAGGGATGGTGCTGGGAGGCGGGCTGTCCGCCGGTGGGCCCGCCACCGGAAAGGGCAAAGGTGCCGGGCGCCGTCACCGGGGGATACATGTGCGGAGCGAAGTCCGACCCGGACCGAAGCCCGCCAGCGCCGCCCATCGGCTGCATCAGCAGCGGCGATGTGACAGCCGGTGAGGCCTGGTCCGACGAGGCCGACGACGAGGAGGCACTGAGGCCGGGCGACAGGCCGCCAGACAGGCTGGTCATCTTGACGAAGGAGCCCCCACCGCCTCCGGCCGAGGACAGAAGCCCCCCATCGAGCGAGGCGCTCGGCACCGGGCCACTGCCCGGGCGCTGGTACCGGCGCCGGCGAGCACTGAGCGAGGGCCGACGCATCCGGCCCACCAGGGCCACCAGGCCAGCCAGCACCACCAGCGACAGGCCGGCCCCCAGCAGCAGCCCGGACGCCGGGGTCATGCCGCCACCCGGGCTCGCCACCTCGCGGTTTTCCCCCGCCGCACCCGGGCCGGCCGGGGAGAAGCTCCCCGCCAGGCCGAGCACCAGGGCGCCGAGCGTCCAGCTGACCTCGGTCCCGGCCACGGAATTCACCACATACACACTGGAGTCCGTGTGTTGCCGGGCCAGCGGGCTGTTGGCGGGGGAATGCGCACCGGAGGCCTCGGCCCAAGGCCAGTCGGCCCCGGCCCCGGGCCCGGCATTGCCCCGTCCAAAGCCATACCCATCATGCAGCAGGGACATGACCCAGGCACTCTTGAAGCATTCGGTCTCAATGCGCATGCGGTCTGCCCGGGGGAAGACACCGGCCTCATGGTCGGCCATGACGTCCTGGTGGTGCCGCGCGCAATAGGCCCGCGTATGCTGGAAGAGAGTCCCCGCATCGTAGGCCCCACTCAGGCCGAAGACATCGTACATGGTGTACCAGAACTCCGACACCGCCACGAAGCTCATGGGCCCGGTGTTGAAGGGCGGATGCAGGACACCATTGAACCGGCAGAAGCGCTCGGCGGCGCTGGTGATGACCCCGCTCGCCGGGGTCCGGCGGTCCGGCCGGCCGGAGGCCTGGGCCACCGACCGAATGCCGGTGTCCTCGGCCTCCTGCTCCTCCACATCGGCCTCCTCATTCCGAGCCCCATGGCGGCCGGTGGCCGACCGTTGGAGGGAATGGAGCGTCGCGCTGACGGTGCTCGAGAGGCGCCCAAACAAGCCCGACGAGGAGGAGGAAGAGGGGGTGGAGGACGAGGACGACGACGAACCGTGCATGTTGCCATCCAGCATGGCTTCCAATTCCGACAGGGAGGGAGACCCAGGCTCGGCGAGCGAGTGGCCCTCCGCGATGGACCGCGGAGAGAGGGATGCCCCACCGGGACCGGTGGCCCCGGCGCAGGGGGTTCCCTTGTTGATGAGGTCCTGCTGGATGATGGTGCGCAGGCACTGGTCCAGGCTACCGGCACCCTCGAAGGTGTTGCCATGCTTGTCTTGCGTGGAAAAGCCTGGATGTGCATGTGTGCATACACATTTAAACGCACATACATATATATATATAGCCGTAAAAATGCGCATACATAAATACATACATGTAGCCAGGAAGGGCAGGGAGAGGAGGAAAGGTCAGTCAGCAAGCCCGAGCAGGTGAACAACGAGCCGAGGCTTCAGACGCACCGCGCAGCAGACACGCGTCGGTGACCGTGAAGCCGGAGGGGACTTCGGCGTGCGGGTGGTTGCCCATGCGTGCCTGTGGCCACTCCGGATCGAAGCCCGGATTGAGGTCAGCCTCGAGAGCCCGTGAGGCGGCCGCCGAGACGAGCCCGGCCATGTAGCGGTCACGAGCGGCATTGGCGCCGAGGCCCAGATGCGAGGCAGTGTAGATGTGGAACTCCAGTGGCGGATCCATGCCGAAGGACAGATCGACCAGGCGCACACCCGGGTGCTTGGCGAGCTGCTCCGGGCAACGAGGCGGACAGACAATGGGGTTGGTGTCTCGGCTGGCTTGGGCCAGGGGGAGGGGAGGGACCGAGAGAGAAGAGAGAAGAGAGAAGAGGTAAACGCACATCCCGATCAACTTCGAAGGCGATCTGCGTCGATGCGCCACCCAGGTCCAGGAAGCCCATGGTCGTGCCATCACCATGGCGGACATTGCCATGCGTGTGGGACCCCGGAGGCGGAGACCGGTCAGCACCGGGGCCGGCCGGGGTCGACCGGACCGCATCCACCTCGGTCAATGCATTGAGGATGTAATTGCCGGCCACCCAGCCGAAGAGGGCCTCCTCCTCGCCGCTGATGACCCGCACATCCTGCGCACAGTCGAAGATGAAGTCGTAGTTGTTGGAAATGTGCCGGCAGGCGGTGCCCATGATGGTTGTTGGGGAGGGGGGGGGGGGGGGGGGGGCGAGGGAAGGGGAAAGGAGGCAACAGAAAACTCGAGGTCAGAAGCCCGTGGGGGCCGAGGGGAGGGTGTTGGCAGGAAGCAAAGGAGGACATACCTTCGCGCTGCTCATCCGGAATGAGCCGCATCCCGGCAGTGGCCTGTTTGGGTGTTGTTGTTGTTTTTTTTTTTTCGACGCATGTCGCCCGCGTGACCGGAGGAGAGACAAAGAGGCCGGTCGTTAGCAGAGGCCCGACAAGGGGATGATCCCAGGGGGGTGGGGGGGAGAGAGGAGAAGGGCGGGGGGGGATTGTCCACAAGACGCACCATAAACTGGATAGTCGTCTCGCTCACAGCCTCAGGCTCAATGTGGCGCAGGGCCGGGACCAGCAGGCGAGCCAAGTAAGCCTCGACATCGCGCGCCGGCGCCCCGGCGAAGGATGAGATGCCGGGCTCCACTTTGAGAAAGACCGGTCGGAGGTCGTCCGCCTGGCCGCCAATGCCGGTGGGGCTTCCACCGCCGCCGGTCGGCGCCGGAGACGAAGTGGCCACCGGCTCCAGGAAGGCCGAAGCCGGGGCCATGACAATCTCCGTGCGTGGTAGGCGCTCGCCCTCGCGGAAGGTGGCCCGGTAGAGCATCAGCCGGCTGCCGGAGGACCCGGCATCAATCAGGATGGCGTAGCGAGGCTATGCGGGGGGGGGGGCGGGGGGAAGGGGGGGGGGGCAACAGTGGTCAGAGAGGAATCACCATTCAAGGGGAGGCGAGAGAGAGAGAGAGAGAGAGAGAGCAAGAAGGGAGAAAGAGGGGGAAAGGGAGGGCGCATGCGTCGCGGCAGCAGGGGTGAGCACAGGCCAAGGGGCATGCGAATGCGCGTACCGGCGGAGTATCGCCCGCGGTCGCCGGGGCCGGGTGACGCGCGAATGCTGGCCCCAGGTCCAGCCCTGGCGATCCTGAGAAGGACATCATGATCGCCGCACCGGCCAGGAACAGGAGGACGATGATGCCGAGAGCAGCAAAGCGGCGTCTGGCCAACATGGTGAATGCCCCGAGCAGCGCGCCGGGCGGCCGACTGCCATGGATGGGGCTGACGAGCGCGGACTACAACGGATCGAGCGGGGGAGGGGAGGGGGGGGGGGGGGAGAGGGGGGAGGGGCACCGCGACTGACCTACTCCAGGTGGGGCTCAGAGCGGGCGGGGAGGGGGGGGGGAGCGGGTATGAAAGAGAAAGAGGGAGGAGGAGGAGGAGTGATGAGAGGGAGGGGGTGGGTGGAGGCAGGAAGGGAAAGTGGAATAGAGGGAAGAAGGAGGGGGCGGGGGGGCAGGGTGGTGCGGCTTTTGGGCCGACTGGGAAATGGCTGATCTGGCGGGGGAGTCCGGCGCTCCGAGGGGAGCGGGAAAAAAACCCGGATCGTGACCCCCAACTGGTGCCCGGCCGCCTGTGTGCTGTGCGCGCCCGAGGAGGAGGAGGAGGAGGAGCATGCGCACCCGAGCACACCCGCGGCACAGAGAGACACGGTCGGTATGCTCCCGGCGCCGGGACCGGGGCGACGGGAGATCCGCCGGAAGCTGGGGCCGGTGATCCAAATTTAAACATCCCTCCCCTTGGCCGGGCGCGGGGGGAGGGGGGGGGGGGATCGGTGTCGCGGAAAATGACAGGGCCCCCAGGGGGCAAGCACCCGGAGTTTCTCGCCCAAGTGTCTTCCCCATCTCGCTGGCTCTTGCCGGCCCAGTCCCTGACTCTCGCGGGCTTCCCCGGGGTGCCGGCTTCGGCGCAGCCTGATCCTTCCGGGGGTGGAACAGGGGGGAGGGGCGCGGCGCCGGGTGCTGGCGTGCAGGCGCTCCCCTCGGTGCCGAGGCGCTCAAAAGCGTCATTGCCGGCGACCGGGCACGGGCCGGATTAACCGGACAGCGGCCACCGGCCAGGGGGGGGGGGGGGGGGGAAATCGCGGGGCGTATTCCACGCCGGTCATATCGGCCTGTGGGCCGTCGAAGTGAGTCTCCTGGCATCGCGCGCCTGTGCTCCCCCCCCCCCCCGCCCACCATGCAGGTGGCGTGCACAGCCAGGGCGATCGTGCCAAGGGTGTTAATAGGTCTCCGTTGGCAGGTGGTTCTCGATCGGTCCTGCCACCCGCCAGCGCTTGTCCCTTCCGGGCCGGGCCGGGGTCCGGCGACCCGCGGCGATTGATGGACAATCAGGCCTGGCACCCCTTGCTCCCCCCCCTTGCCGCCTCCCTCCCCAAGGACCTGTCATTTTCACCGCACCCCCTCGCTCGCCCGTCCCAGCTTGGGCCACACGCGATCGCGTGGGTGCGTCCCCCTAGGTGCGCATGCACCTCTTCCCTCGCCCCTCAAGCAAAATGCCTGTGTGTTCTCCTGGCACCTTAGAGGATGTGCAGCAAGTCAGCCTCTCGCAGAGGGGGCAGCAGTTGCACCCAGGCATGTTGGCCTGTGTGTGTGTGCGCGAGAAAGAGAGAGTGGGTGTGTATTCATAAATATAAACATATTTATATAGGTGCGTGTGTGCGCGTGTGCCTGGGTGCGAAGCGCGCCAGGTTCACGCATGCGCAAGGGCAAACACGTCCAGCCCCAGAGCTGTTGCACGAGGGACCGAGGGAGCACGGAGGGCTCGTACTACCCCATGCGCGCACACATAAAACACACATGAGGCTCCCCCCATGCATATGCCTCTCGGAGTGCGAGGGCCGAGGCAGGCCCCAGGGAGCGGGGGGACGACGCGTCAGTCCGTCGAGCTGACCGTGGCGTCGGTGTCCGGCAGGGGTGCTGCCGCTGCCCGCATCGCACAATCACCCTTCAGCGGAGGAGGACCACCCGCAGCCGCCAAGCCGTGGCCCGCCTCCTTGGCGCCGCCCTCGTCAGCCTCCCCGATGGGGGTCACTGCCACCCGCCGAACCAGCGGCGTTGACGGAAGCGACTCATCAACCAACATCGCCGCCACATTGTCCGACATAGGAGCAGCAGCAGTGGCGGCGGCGGCGGCGGTGGCGGCGGCGGCGGCGATGACAACCCCGGGGCCATCGACGGAGCCTGCCACAGGCAGCGACGGCGTCGGTGGCCCTGACGAGGAGCCTGCCTCGCCCAGGGGCGGCGTCTTCTCCAGACGCGGGCCCGCCGCCGAGTCCAGCAGCAAGTCCCCCTGGGAGACCGAGTCCGCCACCGAGAAGAGCAAGTCCAGCCCGGCCGACTCGGCCCGCGGGAGGGACGTCGACGAGAGGGACCCAGGAGCCTCGGTCTTCGGGCGCTTGATCGCACACGTGGGCGACTCATCGCCCTCAATAGGACGCCGCCGCCGGGGACCATCCTGTGGGGAGGGGCTCGCCGGCCGGGCATCCAGCAGCTCCCCAGTTGGGGGGAATGGCAGCAGGGACAGCACCTCGGCCGGTGGGGGAAGCCCCTCCGCGGGTTCCGGATCCGTGGAAGACCCACCATTCGACCCAGCTCTCCCACCAGACTCAACCCCAGGCCTGGACCCGGGCCCGGTGCCAGGGTCTACGCCACCGCCGCCAGCAGCGTCTCCAGCGTTGGGAGTGCTGGTGCTGGCGCTGAGGATGCCGCCACCGCCACCGCCGCCGCCGCCGCCGCCGCCGCCGCCGCCGCCGCCGCCGCCGCCGCCGCCGCCGCCGCCATCCTGGTCGCCACAGCGAAAGAGCGGGCTCTGTGTCGGCAGGCCCTCCCGGCGGGAGGCTGTCCCCCCATCGCCGGCGACCGGTGTCGTGCAAGTGCCCACGATGGGAGGCGCGGCATGTCCATCTCCGCGCCCGGTGAGCAGATCCACATCGCGCACGACGACCACCGGACACTCGATGGATGGCTCGAGCAGGTCGAAAATGTCACCTCCCCCGGCGGCGGCAACCACCTCCAGGCTCGGCCGCGCCGGGAAGCCCGGAAGCAAGGTCGTGGCGTCGGGCAGGAGCTGCCCAAGACCCGGTGGGCCGGACTTCGAGTCCACCGTCGCCAGGGAAATCCCCAACGTTTGGGCCGTCCGCTGGACCGCCGAGCTGAAAGCCTGCAAAGCGTGGTGCATCTGCTCGGGTGTCGGGCCGGACTCCATGCCACCGATGGGGTCGCCACCGGAAGCCAGTTCGCCCGGCGTGCCGGCCGAGGGGCCCTCCCGAGCCGATGCCTGCCCGGCGATGGCCGAGTACACCTGCACCAGGGACAGGACACTGGCCTGGAAGGCAGCCGTCGCGCCGAGGCTCGTCGCATCTAGGTCCAAGATGCCGACGTCGGACATCGAGTCCTCGGGGACCGGCTGCACCGCGGCGGCGGTCAGGGACCCCGGCGGCCCGGCCAACAGGCCGGCTATCCGGTCGCCGGCGGTACTTGCCACCGGCGGCGCCACCCCGCCGACCGGTGTCGGTGGGCATGCCGCTGCGGCCTGATTGGCCACCATGAGGCGACCGGTTTCGCGAGCCGCCACATCTAGCACCGAGAAGAGGGACGCACTTTTGGCATTGGCCAGGGCCGCCTCGCGCGTGGATGACGGAGCCGACAAGGGGATGCTCGGGGCAGGGGCACCGGCCACCGCCCGCATGGACAGCAGGAACTCAATGGCCAGGCGGACAAATCGCAAGGCCTGTGTCGGGTCCCGGTTGCTGGCGGCTGTGCGGGACACACGAAAGGAGGAGGGGTTAGGATAAGTCAGCCGGAAATGCAAGGCAAGAGGGAGAGGGGGAGAGGGGGAGAGAGAGAGGGGGGGCGGGGGGGGGGGGCAAGGTGTCCAACAAGGGGCCAAAGGTCCCACAGACACACCGAGGACTTGGCCGGCCGGAGATGCTGGTGACCCCGTGTCCGGGGCCACACCGAGCGATGGCTGTGGCGGGGACTGAATGGCGGCCCGGGCCAGAAGCGACAGTGGATTGGACAGGTCGATGTCCGGCGACCCCGGCGACAGTGTGAAGGGACTTCCGACCATGGCCATGCCCGTCGATGATGATGATGATGATGATGAGCCAGAGCCAGTCTGGGGGCTGGCGACATCGCGGCCCCGGTGGGATCCCGCAGGATGCCGGCTGGCCGGAGTGCCTGGGGCAATCGACGCGGCCGGGGCCTGGTCCAATGCCCCTGGGCCCAGGATTTGGCCCAAGGTGTCGATGGCTTGGCGCAGGAGGGCCGACGAGCGGAACGTATGCGCCACACACAGGTCCCGATAAATGGCGGCTGCCCGGGTGCTGGCGGCCAGCTGGCTGAACTTGAAGAGAGCCTGATCCGACGCACGAACGGCCTCCGGATCCAAGTCCTCAAAGCCACCGAGCTCCCCGAACTCCGCGTCGGATGTCGTGTCAACCGAGCGTGGCTGGGAGCATTCCCGAGGGGGCGGGAGGGAGGCCCAGCAAGAGACCCGGAGAAGTGTCAGTAAGCACCAAGACACAGCCCACAGCCCGGCCGGGCAGATGGACGCTGAGAGGAGGGGGCGGAGGACGCCGCGGCGGAGGTGGAAAGGGAGCCGGAGGGGCTGGCTCGGCAAGGGGGGGACACACCATCAATGCCGCGGCCGCCGCGCTGACCCCACGCTGGCGGTCCATCAGCCAGAGGTGATTGGACACCTGCAGGGCAGCCGCACTGATGGACGAGTCCAGGGAGGCCAGGGCGGCCAGAATGCGCGCATAGTACATCCGGAAGTCGGGACTCCACTCATGCGGCGGGGCGGCTGGTGCCATGGCTGTGGACGCGCCGCCGGGCCCGGCATCCGCACGGGCCTTGCGCAGCCGGGCCGCCGCATGGTGATTGATTTCGGCCAGGTGATCCAGCAGCACGCGCTTGACCTGCAGCTGGCGTTCCAAGTTCAGCAAGCTACGCACGGCATGGAATTTGTGCGTCGTCGCCGGCCGAGCTGGCGAGAGGGGCACTGCAGGAGGGGGCGGGGGGGGGGGGGGGGACAGCAAGCGGCAGTGGTTGAGGGGAGGGGGGAGGGGGGGGGGAGGGAACCAAGTCAGCGGGGGCAGGGCGTCCAGGGCTTCTTCTTCCTGTTCCATTTTCCCCCTGTCTCTTTCGCCCTCTCGCCCTCGCATAGGCATGCTGGCGGGCGCGCATGGCGACCAGGCTGGCATGTGGACTCGCATGCGTGGCTACATACCAAGCGGGGTGGGCGGCTCGCGCGAGCCACGCGGCGATGTCAGCGACGCGGCCGCGGCCGCGGTCAGTGCCGACGCCGACAAGGAAGCCCGGTGGGGGGTTGTCACGGCGGCCGCCAGGGCCGGGGCGGTGCCACTGCGCGAGGGCGTCCGCAGGCCATATGCAAAGGGCGATGGAGGAGCCCCGGCACCGGTGGCGCTCGGGGTGGTGGCACGCAATGATGTCCCGGAGGAGGGGGTACTTGTGAGTCGCGTCACGAGATCCGCCCCGGCAGCCGGCGACTCGGCCCCGAGACTGAAGGAGAATGTCCGCGAGGCGGTTGGAGTGGCGGCCAGGGGTGACGGCGGCACGGCCGGAAGCCCAGTCCCGGGGCCCAGCAGCCCGGTTGGCACACCCCCAACAAGCAAGCCACCCGCATCGGTGCTACCGGGGGTGGCCGTTGCGGCGGCGGCGGCGGCGGCGGCCACCGCCGCCGCGGTGGCCGTGGTCGCCGAGTCAATGGCCACAGACACGGCCAACATTTCCGATGGCCGAAGAGGCTGATCATGGCAAGAAGGCCCCCCCCACACACAGAGAGAGAGAGAGAGAGAGAGAAAAGCAACTGGGGGTCAGGGCCAGTGTCAAGCACAGGGGGACGGGGGGGGGCAAGGAGAGTGCCACACCGGACGGCCCAGCATTCAAGGTGTTGCCGGGCCGAGCGGGCACATGACGTACGAGGATGTCCTGCTCGGCCACCGACAGGATGGCGCCGCCTTGCGAAGCGCCAGCCAATGGTGGCGGCGAGTAGAGGGCATCGGCGCGATCAACGAAGTGCACCAAATAACGACCGGCCGCCACATCGACCGCCACCACCCGGCCAAGGAGGAAGCCGCCCGCCTGGCTGGCCAGCTGTGCCAGCCAAGCCGGCGACATGGACTCATAGATGCGAACTGCCGCCCGGAGGGACAAGCAAGTGGCCAAGGTTAGCCTCAATCGCCCAGCGGCGCGGCATGGCCAGCACCCGGGGACAGGTGCACACAAGCACACACACACACACACACACACACACACAAGCACACACGCGCGCGCAAGCGCGCGCACGCGCCCGCACCTTTGACAATGGTCCCAACGACCAGATGCGCCGGGACTTGAAGCGGGACATCCACCTCGGGATCGATGTCATCCGGGACCTGGGGATGGGCATTTCCATGGGCAAGGGAGAGGACCCAGTGGGAGGCAGTTCAAGGGAGGGGAGGAGGAGGAGGAGGGCCAGGCGCGGCGGAAACGGTCAGCTGGGCGATGCATTCGGGGGAGGACATCGATACGGCAGACGGACCAGGCCATGTGAAGACTGGATGCCATAGATGGCGGTCCGGAGGCGGCCGATCCGAGTCAGCTCCTCGCGCAAGAAGGCGTCGGAGAAGCGCCGTGCCGGCCGCAGGTACCGGCGCTTGAGGGTGTGCCACTGTCCGGGTGACAGTTTGGATACCTGGCGTAAAGGAGGCGAGTCAGCCAGAGGACACACAAGTAACATCTCCCACAGGGGAGGCGGCGGCGGGAGCCCACAGACACGCACATCGAACACCCCATGCGAGGCCAGCTGGTCGGCGATGGTCGAGGAGATGGCCTCGCGATTGGAGTTCAAGCCATCTTGGAAGATGACCGAGTCGACCGGCGAGTAGAAATACTCGCACCGGGCCCAGCGCCGGACCGCCGGCCGGGACAAGGGCTTGCGAATGCGTTTCTTCAGGGGGCGCATGTCCATGGGCCATTCAGGGTCGACCGGCGGGAGGGGAGGCGAGGAGGGAAATGGCGTGAGGAACGAACAGGCATTGGCTGGTGGCAGCCACGCCGCCATGCTCGCGGCAGACACCGGGAGACGGCTAGCAGGGGCAGGGCAAGGGCCCGGTACGAACCGACAGGCCGAGAACATGGGCCAGGGCGAGGTGGGGCGGCTGCGATCCGGGCTCCAGGGGGGCCGGCTCGGTGGAGGTAAACAGCCCGAACGTGGAGGGAAGGCAATCGCGGAAGACACCGCCCGGGGGCTGTCCCCCTGGGTATGTGCCGCCACCGGTGTTGCTGCTACCGCCGCTGCTGCCCGGAGTCCCGGGCAAGATCGGCCCGGCGGAGGACCGGTCGCTGCGTGGCGTCCGGCTGGGTGTCGAGGCGACAAATAGCTCCTTGTTTGCGCGCGCCCCAGGCCCGCCGCCGGATAGTGACTCGCCGTTGGGGAAGACCGCCGGCGAAGCGCCCACCGATCCGGCTCCCTTCGATGAGGCGGCCGACGGAGGCAACGGAGGACGACTTGCAGCCAACGGCAGCGAGGTGGAATCCGAGGGAATTGAGGCCATGGCCGGGCGCGGCTCCGGCTCGCTTGACTGCGCGGCGGCTGAGGTCATGGCAGGCTTGGTCTTTCAGGGGGGGGGGTCCCTCCTCCGGCAAGCAGGCTGGAACGAAAGGGGAGGGGAAACCGGTCGCTAGATGCGCCAGCCGGGCGTGTGTCACAGGCGCGCGCGCACACACACACACACACACACACACACGCACACGCGCACAAGGAGTTGCCGAGCGGCTGGCCGGCGAATACAAGAGGGAAGGCAGGCTCAGCCAGCGGGGTCGAGTTGGCAGGCAAAGGGAGGCCCAGACAGCAAGGACCAGAGAGAGAGAGGGGGGGGGGCAGGAAACGGATCGGGGGGGGCGCTCGGCAGGGTGGGATCGGGAGAAGGAGGGGGGAGGTGGAAGGGCGAGCAGGGACAGAAGGAGAGGAACAGGGGCGCAGCAAGTGTTTGGAGTAGGGAAGCGGAGTGCGGAAGCCCCGGCGGAAGGGGGCGCCCCGTTCCCCCGCAGCGTCTTGAGTTCCGATCGCGCTTCGGCCGGCTTGGGCCGTTCCTCACGCCTCCGCCTCCACCCACAGACACATATATGCGTGCGCGCGCGCACACGCACACACACACACACATCAGCGCCCCGCTTTTACTTGGATTCGCCACGAGGTGCATGGGCACCCGCCCGCAGGATGCCAAAGCACACCTGGCTCCTGAGCTGCAGCCCGGCCTCGATCTTGGGTATGCACCCCGGGGCAGATCTTCCCCTCGAATCATGCCTTGCCGGCTGCCCGTGGGTGTTAACACAAACACCCACTCACTCGCCTTGCGCCCTCCCCCCTGGAGGGACAGGCTCACCAAGACACACGCGCGCGCGCGCGCGCGAGACCGTTGTGAACCGCCATGAGCCTCCTCCCGAGTGAATGGCAAGCATGCGCGATCTACGGCGATGGCTGCCGACCGCGGCTGCATTTCATTTTTGTCCGGGTTGCGCCCCGGGAAAGTCCCGCCACTGCCAGCGCCCTGCGTCCCCGCCCCCCCCCCCTGCTGGCTGGTTGGCTGTCCGTTACTTTTCCCAATCGGGGCCTGGCCCCGCGACGCGGATCACACAAATCAGCCTCCTCCGCACCTGGACAGCGAGCATGGGCAGCAACCCCCCCCCCCCCCACGGAAGGATGGGGCCGAGGCAGCCTGTCACCCGCCGCCCAATACAAGTGGACGCCCCCCCCTCGCCGCCCCCGCCCCCCGCCCCCCGCCCACAGCTCCGGCTCCGGCTCCGACCCCGGCCCCGGCCAACCACCGCGAGCCGGGGCCCAACCGTTTCGGTCAAAGCAGGACAAAAGGACAGGTTTAAATCCGAATCACGTCCCAGCGCGAGGCGCACGTGCGCGACAGCCCACGCTTAGGTCCTGCGAAAAAGCCATGGCAGAAAAATAAACAAGCCCCCATCGCACGCGCCAGGCCAATCTCCCTGTTTGCCGGCCGCCCCGGGTGCCTGCCGGGAGGCTGGCAAGCGCGCGCCCCCGGCGCTCCTTCTTGGCAGCCCTCCTCCGACAAGAGGACAGCCGGAGGTGAAAAGTCCCCCGCGAGCTGGTGGCCAGGCACCACAGGCAAGACAGCCCCCCCTCCCGCTCTCCTTCCCCCTTTCGCTGTGCCCCTCTTCCCCCCGCCCCTTCCCCCTCCGCTTTCCCTACTGCTCGGAAACAACACCATGAGCGGCCGGGCAATGACCCTGCAGGATCACAGCCGCGAGGTCAACCAGCTGCGCCTGCAGTTGCGCAGGTGCGCCCGCCGCCCGCTTGTCAGTTGTCCCTCCCCGGAGCCCCCTCGATCGGCCAAGCTAACCCCCTGTCCGCTTCAGCCCAGAGAATCAGCGCGACCCAGAGAAGTACCTGAAGTATGTCAAGCGAACCATCTCCTACATGACCCAGGGCATCGATGTGTCGTCCCTCTTCTCGGAGCTTGTGATCGTTCGTACCAGACTGCGCGCTCTTCCTCCCCTCACCTTCAGGATGCCTCCTTCTTCGCTCCCTCCCCCCTCCCCCTCTCTTCTCCTCCCACTGACTCCTTCCCCCCCCCCGTCCATGCCCTTCTCGCACATGAACCAACTGCTGCCCCACAACCCGCGTCTCCAGGCCACCAACACTCAGAGCATGATCCAGCGAAAGCTGGTGTACCTCTTTCTGTGCAACTATGCGGACTCCAACTCGGAGCTTGCGCTGCTTGTGGTGAACACCCTGCAGAAGGTACACCCCGGTGTGATCCCCCTGCCCGTCCCCACCCCGGCGATCGACCGCCATCTCGCATGCTCACCTGCCAACTTTGCCCGACCCCATAGGACTGCCACGATAGCAACCCCATTGTCCGTGGCTTGGCCCTTCGCAGCTTGAGCTCCCTGCGGTACGAGACCTCTCCTTCGGCTGGTCTCCCGGGCTCATCTCCTCCGCCAAATGCCCCCTTCCCTCGTTCTAATGCCGGGTTCCACCCGTGTCTCCCCGGTATCCCTCCCCCGCCTCTTTCCACCTCTCCCTCCTTTCCAGCATCCCCTCCTTGGCGGAATATGTCTTCCCCGTGGCCAAGCAGCTGATGGCCGACAGCAGCTCCTATGTCCGGAAGATCTCGGCCCTGGCCGCTGCCAAGATCTCCTACCTGGCGCCCCACCTGGTGGAGGGTACGCTGCCGACGGGGCGGGGGGAGGAAGAAGGCCACATCCACCGGCCGTCGCCTTCTCTCTGTCGACCCTTGCCCATCCACTCACCCCAATCTTGCCCGCCCCCCCCCCCCTCTCCCCTCCTGGCAGAGTATTCCATCATTCCCTCCTTGCTCCACATGCTTCGTGATAAGGACCCCCTTGTTGTCGGTATGCCCATCTTGCCCGCTCTGTCCGCTCTCGCCCCCCCCCCCTCCCCCGTCTTCTAACACACTTCTCCAGTGGGCGCCCTTACTGCGCTGGAGGAGATCCAAGCCGATGCCGGTGCCCCAGAGCTCAGCTCCGCCGAGGTGGTCCAGCTGCTGCTCGCCCGGCTGCCGACATTCAATGAGTGGGGCATGCATACGGTCCTCACCGCTCTGGCGCGGCACTTCCTGCCCAGGAATGAGGACGAGCTATTCGACGTCCTGGTGCGTGCTCTTCCCCAGATGCCAATGTGTCCCCACATGGTCTTTGCCTGACTGATCCTCCGCGCCGGCTTCCCCGCTTTTCATGGCCTCCAGAATGTCATCGACGGCAACCTGAAGCACACCAACTCCGGCGTCGTGCTCGCCTGCGCCAAGCTCTTCATCCTGTATACGGAAAACTTCCCGGAGCTGCATGCCGATGTGTCCACACGTCTGAAGGGTTTGTTTGCCACCAGGCCAGTCGGCCTTTCTTTTTCTTTCCCCCCTCCCGAGCTAGCATCTCCTTGCATGCCGACCTGACCGCCATCCCTCCCATCCTTCCCTCCCTCCCTTTCTCTCTCTCTCTCTCTCTCTCCCTCACGCGCGCACACACACACACACACACATTAGACTCTCTGGTCACCCTGATGTCGGCCAACTGCCCGGAGCTGATCTACATCATTAATCAGCACTTGCGAATGCTCATGCGCCGCTGGCCCGCCCTGATGGAGCGCGACTTCCGGGTGTTCTTCCTTAAGTACAACGAGTCGACTTTCCTCCGCTGCCAGAAGATCGCCCTCCTGGCACAGTCGGCCACCGCCACCAACTATGGCATCATCGTCGATGAACTGAGGTAGAGTCATCCCCCGGCTGCCAGGGCCTTTGCCCGGCTCTGCTTGGCTCTTTCTCTGCTGCTCTCCCTGTCCCTCCTTCTGCCTGCTCGATGCATGCCCATTCGCGTGCGACTGCGCCTCTTCCCCCCCCCCTCTGACTGTCGCCCTCGCTCCCCCCCTCCTTCCCGCCCCCCCCCCTCCCTTTGGCTGAGCCTGCCTTCAGTCAATATGCTCTGGACCCCAAAAAGAGCATCGTCACCGCGGCCCTCAACGGCCTGGGGAAGGTGGCCACCGCGGTGCCGGCCGCACTGGACCACTGCCTTGGGCACCTGAATAGCTTGTCCGAACTGGAGGTAGATGACATTAACACTGGCATTTTGGCCGTGGTCGAGGGTGCGTCCTCCCTGCACATGCTCTTCACGCACACACACACACACACACACACACACACGCGCGCGCGCACTCTATCTCTCTCTTCGCACTTTCTGACCCTGTATCTCCTTTTTGCCCCCCCCCCCCCCTCCTGTCCCC
>NW_009242971.1:886121-886834 GCF_000388065.1 Fonticula alba | reverse complement strand
CCGGCGACGCCAATACCACCGCCGACCCGCTGTCAGGCCGACGCCACTGTGGTGACCATGGAACTGCTCCATGTCCCGCAATCCGGCAAGGTGTCGGTCACGCTGCGTGCCGGCCCGGCGGCGCTCTGCTTTGAGGATGCCCCCCAGACCGGGATCGCCACCGGCCCCGTGGACTATGATCAACTCCTCACGACGATCGTCAACGATCTGACCCGAGCCATGCAGTAGGCACCGGGGGATCGGACCTCTTGGGGGCGGGGAGGGAAGTCCGCAGGGAGGAGAGGGCGCGCCCACATGCATGCAGGTCGCCCGGCCTTCGCCCGGCCTTCGGCCTCTTTGTTGCTGTTTCGGCAAATAAAAAATAGTTCCCCCCGCCTGCAGATCTTCCTCACACCTCACCCCTGCTGTGTCTTCCAAGCGCCGACGCCAAGAGCGCCTGCTTGGTGAGGGGCAAGGCCCCTTTGATGGGCGTTGCGTGTTCTAGGCCCCCCCCCCCAGCCTCCCAATCACGAGAAGCACGGCCAAAGACAATAACCCCCCCCCCCCCCCCGGAGGAGGGACGCACGGAGAAAGGGTGCGCGGCGCGGCGGGGGGTCCAAACACAAAAGGCCCCGGCCGGGGGGGGGGGGGGCCGTCTCAGATACCCAGTGCGCTGGCAGTCGAGCCAACAGGCGCATGTTCTTTCTCCCTGCCCCCCGACCCCTCTGCCGCCC
>NW_009242971.1:884223-886065 GCF_000388065.1 Fonticula alba | reverse complement strand
CAGCCATGCGTGTGCCGCCGTCTTTCCGCCTCTCCGCTGTGCGTTCCGTCTCCCTCGCTCGCGCGCGCGCGCCCTCCCTCCCTCTCTCCCCCTCTCTCCGGCTCCTGTCATATCCCCCGACGGCTCGCGCTTTCAGAACTCCTCCTGCAGCACCCGGACCGTGCAGAGCAGATCCTTTCCCAGGTGTCCGCCTCGCTCGAGGTTATGGCCAGCGAGGCAGCCCGCGTGTCGCTCCTTTGGATCATGGCGGACTTCGGCCAATTCATCGAGGGGTCCATCGTCCTGCTGGACGAAATTAGCCGTGACATTGGGCCGAGCACATCGGCCGAGCTGCGCCTGGCCGTCCTGTCGGCAGCCATGCGCCTCTTCTTCAAGGACCCGGCCAACATGAAGCAAATCCTGTCCCGGTGCGCTGCCTGCCCATTCCACCAGCGGGCGAGAGGCCACTTTCGGCCTTTTGACCGGCGTCTCCTTCTTCCCTCTCCCTTCTCTGCTCCTCTCTGACAAGCACCCATGTTCCCCGGCCATCCCCCCCCCCTCTTTTTTTCCCTTTCACCTGAAGCATCCTTCGCTTCGAGATCGACGCCGAGCTCCCCCTCGCCAAGGCCGACACCCGCGATCGAGCCCTCTTCTATTTGCGTCTTCTGCACTATTCGCCCGAAGTGGTGCGCTCTCGGCGCCCTTGCCGCCGTGGCTGCTCTGCTCTCCCCTCCGCCCGCATCGCAAGCCTCCCCTCTGACTCCCTTTCCCCGACTGCACATCCATGCACCGCCCTAGGCCGAGCGGATTGTCGGCCAGCCGTCGGCCACCGGGGCCGGCCAGGCCGGCAAGACCCCGGCCGATGAACAGTTCCTCGACTTCTTCGAGTTCAATTCCCTGAGCGTCGTCTTCCAGCGGCCTGCGGTCTCCTTCACCACTCCACTGCCGCCCTTCAGCTCGATGCTCCAGAGGCCACGGTCGGCCGGTCCGATTGGACGTGTGGCCGGCACTTCCGCGGCCTCTGCCCCGGCTGCCGACCCGCTTGCGGGCCCACTTCTCGGCGAGGCCATGGCCCCGGCGGCCGGCGTGTCAGCCGGCGCCGGTGGCACGGGCCATCTCCTGGACGTGATGGACTTCTCGGCGGGGGGCCGGGCCGGCGGTGCTTCGGCCAGTCCCGAGGATCTGGCCAGCCAGCTGCTTGGACTGGACTTCTCCTCGGCGACTTCCACTTCGGCGGTCGCCCTCTCCGGAAGCCCGCGGTCGCCGATGGACGAGCTCTTCGGGCTGGACACGCCGCCGACCATGCCGGCTGGGGCGGCCATTGCCGCCGCCACCGCCCCCTCTGCCTCCTCTCCCGGGACGTCTGCCCTGACCCCGGCAGCCTTGGAGCTGGACTCCGGGAGCTTCCGCCGGGCTTGGCGGCAGTTTGCCCAGCCCGGCCAGGCGCGGCAGGTGACCCTGCCGGCGCCCGGGCACGCCGGCACCCTGTCGGCCGACCAGCTGTCCCTGCTCTTTGAAGCTGCCCTGGAAGAGCAGGCCAAGCTGACGACCTTTGCCTCGGGCACGGTGGCCGCCAATGGGGCCCTTCGCCTGCTGATGTACGGCGCAACATCCTCCTCGGTGGTACGTCGCAGCTCATGGTCCTTCGCCTCACCCCTTTGTCTTTGCTCTTCCCTTCCTCCGGAATCTCGCATCTTTCTTCACTGACTCTCTCACCACACACACGCGCGTGTGCGTGCCCCCCCCCCCCCCCCCCCCCCCCCCCCCCCCCGCTGTCTCTGCACTTTCCGTTCTCTCCTCCTTGCCCCTTCCCCACAGGCCGACGCCACTGTGGTGACCATGGAACTGCTCCATGTCCCGCAA
>NW_009242971.1:879665-883641 GCF_000388065.1 Fonticula alba | reverse complement strand
GCGCGGCGCGGCGGGGGGTCCAAACACAAAAGGCCACGGCGCGGGGGGGGGGGGGCCGTCTCAGATACCCAGTGCGCTGGCAGTCGAGCCAACAGGCGCATGTTCTTTCTCCCTGCCCCCCGACCCCTCTGCCGCCCGAGACACGGCAAGACCACCTCCAGGGGACCCGCATCGGTAGGCGGGGTGGCACTGGTCCGTCCAGCAGCTTGGTCTCTACCCGCGGCGTCGCTGAAATGTGGGAACACAATTATGGCTCGCCCGACTTCGGACCCACCCAGGGCGAAATTGCCTTGCGCCGACGCCCGGGCGAGTTTGATCGGCCCCCCTCCCCACCCCGGGCAGCCCCGGGTCGCGGCCCCAGAAGCCGGGCGAAGTTGTCTCCGCCAGCCAGCCTGCGCCCCGCCCCCGGGGCCGCGCTATTACCGCGGCCCGCGGCATCTGGGTCCGGCCGAATCTCGCCCCCTCGCCAAGGCTCGGGGCACCCCATCTCTGCGAAGCGGGTGCAGCGGCAGTACACGCACCGGTTCTTGTACATTCCCTCCCTCTTATCTCTCAACCCCTTCGCGGGGGGAGAAGGGGGGGGGGCCATAATCAGGCCCCGGTGGCCTCTCCTCGGGGCCGGAGCCCCCCCTTTCGGTCCGCAGACGGTCCGGTGGTTGAAAAAAATAGCCCCACAACCCACCCTTGCCCGGCCCTCCGCTAGCCCCCTTCGCCCCTTCCTCGGTTCCCCTTTCCTCCCTGCTCTCCGGGCTCCGCTCCCCGCCTCTACCTCGGACCGCCTCCCCCTCCTTGTCTCCCCCCCCCCCCCGCTCCCCCTTCTCCCGCATACCCCCGCTCTTCGCCATGGACTGTCCCGCCGAGCGAACCAAGGCGGTTGCCAATACCCTGCGTGTGACGCAGGATATCGAAGAGCAGATCGCGCTTCTTCGCCGGGCGCCCGTCATCCCCTGCCCGCCGGAGCAACTCCGCGACACTCTCGCCCAGACGGAGGCCTGCCTCGCGGCCATGCGGGCCATGTCCGAGGCCTCGATCACTGACATCCTCGCGCATTGCTGGAAGGCCATCGAAATGGCAGATCTCCCGACAGTCAAAATGATTTGCTGTACGCTTCGGCCTCCCCCCCCCCCCCCCCCGGGGGCTGGACTTTGCCACCCGTTTTCCTCCCGCCCCGCCCTCCTCCCTCTTTTCCTATCCATCTCTCTGTCTCTGTCTGTCTCCCGCACGCCGCCTTCCATGTGCGCTGGATGGCCGTCACTGACGCACCCCACCACCGACCACGTACTCCCAGCCACCGATCAGGCCGGCATCCTGCCTTTGCTACGGAGCAGCCACGGCTGCTCAATCCTCCACCACGCCATCTCCCAGGACGTTGTGTCTTACAACGTGGCAGCCGCCGACCAGACAGCCCCCGGCCTTTCGGCCCCGCTGGAGGTCATTGCCTTCCTGTGCTGGCGATATCCCTCCCTGCGACTGGCCCGCAATGCCGCCGGCCTGACGGCGCTGCACCTCTGCTTGCAGACCTTCAGCCTGGAGTCCATCATGGCCATGATGTGTCAGCCGGATGGGACCCCCTACTCGTTGGTGGCTGCGGCCGCCGGCGACGCCAATACCACCGCCGACCCGCTGTCGCACTTTTACCAGCTGATGGTCCACCTGGCCCCGGCGATGGCCCCGGGCGGCGATGGCCCCAGAGAAGCTCCAGCCCCCGTCGCCCCCCCGGCCCAGGCGCCTTCGGTGCAGGTGGACCCCTCGCTGACCAACTTCTCGCTGCTGCTGACGGGTCTCCCGCCCACGGATTTCATCCTGGCCCCTCACCCGCGCACAGGGAGGACGGCCATCTGCGAGGCGGATGCCGCCCTGCGGAACATTGTCCTCGGCCGACTTTGGCGCCCTCCCCTTTGGGTGCCGGACAGCCAGTCCTCTTCTTGCATGGTGTGCAGCCGGGGCTTCACCTCGGTCGGCCGCCGCCGGGTGCGTGGTCCCGCCCTGTGGGAGGGAGGGCGGGGGGGGGGGGGGGGAATCGTGCCGGGGCTTTGTTCCTGCCCTTTTCATTTGTCCTCCTCCTTCGTTCCCTTCTCCCTTCGCTGACATCCGACCCGGTGGTGTGTGTCCCTCCACCCCTTCCCCTCGCCACCGTGCCGCGCATTCTGCAGCACCATTGCCGGCACTGTAGTCGGCTTGTGTGCAACTCCTGCTCATCGCGGTCCTGTGCCATCCCCAAGTTTGGCTCATCTACGCGCCTTCGCGTGTGCGATCACTGCTTCCCCTTCGCATCACACTCCAAGACCTACTGAGCGTAGCCGGGCTGGCCCCTCCTCCTCCTCCTCTTGGCCTTCCTCCTTTGCCCTTTGTTTCATTTCATACATCCATAGAATACCGATGGCCAGGAGAGGCGCAGAGCAGATGCTCAGGGGCGTGTCCAAGAAAGGGCGCCCCGGGGGCCGAGCAGGGGGCTTGCGGGGGGGATGTGCGCGTGCGCGCGTGCACGTGTACATGTACGTGTATATGTCTGTGTGTATGGATATGGCAGCGAGCCTGCGGCGGAAGGGAGGGGGGGGGGGGGGGCGTGTGCGCGCGTACGTGCACGCGCACATACATACATACACGCGCGCACGCGCATGCGCTCTCGATGACATGGGAAACTCGCGCCATCGGCACATCAACCCTCCTCGGAGTTCGCCCCATCTGAGGGCCAGGGATGCGCCGAGGAATCAAAGAGAGGGGTGAGGTGGCGGGGCTCTTACTTCAAGCCGGCCAGCTTGTTTGCCAGGTGATGGATGCGCCTTTGTTGGGACTGGACAAAAACAACCACCGCCAGAGCGAGGCCAATCAGCACAGAAAGAATACCCACGGCGATGTTTTCCCGACTCACAGCCGGCGAAACCACTAGGGTGGGGACGGGGAGAAGGGACAGCGTCGGGAGGACCCGGAGGTGAGATGGGGGGAAGAATGGCAGCAGTTCCAAGGCCGAGGCTCCACAACTTAAAGTGCCCGTCGCAGAAGGTGATGGATGGGCAGGGAAAAGTGCCCGGCGAGGGGGGGGGGGGGGGGGGGGAAAAAAAACATCGGGCAGGATGAACCGCGTACCGATCTCCACCAGTGTCTCAATGCTATGGAGGGTGTTGGGGGTGTCCTGCGGGACGTCATGTCCCCGGCCGAGGGAGAAGAGGGACTTGGCCAAGCGCCCAGGCAGAACACCCTCCGGCAAAAGGGTCAATGCCACGAAGCCGTCAGATCCGGAGCCAAACCGCCGGTCCAGGACAAAGTCAATACTTCCCTTGGCCGGAAGCTAGCGAGGCGGCCAGGAAAGGCATTCACGCCAAGGAAGAAGAGTCAGCCAGAGCCGGAAGAAAGGGCAATCAAAGAAAAGGAACAGCAGCGCGCCGCCCAAGAGGCATTGGAAGGCGGGGGTGGGGGGGGGGGGGGCAGGGGCAGATTGGCCGGAAAGGGTCCAACAGCAAGACGCACCGATGCAGGCCACGACACCTTGGCCAGCCACCGGTGGCGATTGGCCGGCACCAAGGCCGCCCCCTCCGGCTGGAAGAGGGTCCCGCGTGGCACGCGCAGGCAGAGGGTGATTGGCAGCTCAAGGCGAATGGGCCCGGACGAAAGGGACCGCGGGTAGGGGCCGAGCAACACATCTAGCAGGCCGTTGTCCGCCTGTGGGGCCAGAGTTTTCCTGGGCCGGCGAAGAAGTTAACACCCGGGCCAAGGGCCGGAGGGGAAGGTAAAAGAAAAAAAAAACCCAGCGGCTGTGCTCGTACCAGTGTGAACACCGGGCATCTAACTCGTGCCAAGACTCGTGCGGGGCGATTTCCCGCGCGATGACCCGCTCGTTGTTCGCCGACACCGAGCCGGCCAGCAGCACGACCGCCAGCAACAGGGCCAGCAGGCGAGGGGCAAGCCGCCGCCGCCGCTGGCAGGAAATAGATAGCATGCTTGGCGAGAGCTGAAGAGAGAGAGAGAGAGGGGGGGG
>NW_009242971.1:874335-879655 GCF_000388065.1 Fonticula alba | reverse complement strand
ATGGACCGGATCATGCTGACGGTCGCTTGCTCACCAGCGTCGCGCGGCGAAGGGCGGGGGAGGGGGGGGGGGGGAAGAGGGGACGGGGGCGGGGGGGATGGAGCAGTGGAAAGACCGGGAGGGGGCAGGGAAACGAGAGCGAGGGGCCGGTCGGTGAACAGGCACACAAAGGATGAACTCGCGAGGGAGGTGGAGTTTGGCCGGGGGCTGGTGGGTGAGACAAATGCCCAAGGGCTGAATAGGATGCCCACGGCCGAAGGAGTGACAGGCATATTCATCTGCAAACGGGGGAGGGGGGAGGACGCGCACGCACGGACCGAAGGACCAGGACGGAGGGTGGCAATGTGCGGAGCGGAGGAGGAGGGGAAGGGACGGATGGAACGCGCAAGGGGAGGCCCGGGTCTGGGGCGGGCACGCTTGAGGCGCTCGCGCTTGGGAGGCTGCACGAAGGGCGGGGGAGGGGGGGGGGGGCGGCGGCTGGTGGCCACGATATGGATTGATCTGGCCCTCTTCCCACCAGGGGGGGGGAAACGAACCCGGCCGAGCGAGGGAAGAACAGGCTCGCGATCGGCCACCGCGAGAGCCGAGGCTGCGGGGCCCGGCGGGCGGCGGGCTCGACCCGATCGCGGCAAGCACGCCCCGCACTTGACACAGGAACGCAAGCGAGCCGGCGGGCGGACAAACGGGCGAGCTGTGCGAAGACACCGTCCAGAACCGCCGATGTTCTACAGGGCCAACCGCGTTGGGCATGCTTGCCGGGCCCCGTTGGCCGGACCCCATTTTCGGTATCCAGAAACACCGGCCCCGGGCGTTTGGCCACCGGCCGCGCGAGAGGGAGAAAGTCCCCCCGCCCCATCGCCCTCCAGGAGCGCCTTCGCGCCCCCGGCCCGGGGAACCAGGGACCGGGGGGAGGGGGGGGGGGGACGTCGCAGTGCATTCCCTCCATCCTACGATGGAGGCTCGGGCGCCGGATTTAGCGCCCCAGGGGGAGGGGGGGGGGGGGCTGGCCTCTTCCACGCCCCTGCCCCCGGGCCAGGGGCGTCCCCCGGCCCTCAGCCCATCCACACGCCATCGGCCGTGGATGCCTCCGGCTAGCCATTCTGCCACAGTGCCAGCACCCCGCGGCGTCGGAGCGAGAATTGCCAGGGGGCCGCGCCCTCGACATCCGCGGCCCATCCTCTGGCAACACACCCACCGAGCGAACCAAAAGAGGGAGGAGACGCGTGTACGCGTATTTGCCCGCCGGCACGCACACACGCGCGCGCGCGCGCGCGCGCGCGCGAGCGCGGCCCCACACCCGCCACTCAAGCACGGCATGTGAACCGCCGCCACGCCAGAGCGGACAGCGCTCCCTGGCGCGTGAAAGTAGATGGCAAAAATAATAACCGGATCACGCCTTTGCCCAGGTGTTCGCCTGATCTTCCCAGCCGTGTCAGAGACCGGCGCGTGACCTCTCGCTCGGGCAGCCATCCCGGGTCCGGGCGGCGGGAGGCCGAAGTCCCGGGTACCCAAGCCAGCCGCAGGGGCCAGCCTTGCCCGCGAAAGATCGCCGCTCTACCCGCCCATCCCCCCCTCCAGCACCATTGCCCCACACACATCCAGCCACAGGAGGGGCGACCCCTGCAAAGGGAAAAAAAAAGCCCCAGCAAGCGCTCCCCCCTCCCCCTCCCCGCCAGGCAATCAAAGCACCACTTGAGTCTCTTGTCATACTTGCCTGTGTGGGGCTCGTGCATTTAAATAGGAGTTTTTTGGGGGGTCTGAGATGAGGGGAGAGGCAGAGGGCGGAGAAGGCGCGGGCGCTCTCTTGCGGGCCTCTTCTTTTTTGTCTTTTTGTTTCACACGCCCACGCCCCTCACGCCCGGCCTAGCGCCAGGCCCCAGGGAGTCTGGACCGGATGATCCCGAGGGAGGAGGGAGGGGGAGGGGACGCCGAGACCCAGGGCGTACGCATACCATGGCAGGTCGAGGCTCCGGAAGGGCGGGGAGCGGGAACAAAGGGGGCTGGGCGTGAAGCAGGGCATTCGGGGATGCCCGTTCAAGAGGAGGCGGCGGCGGCCGCGGCGGCAATGGCCGCGGAGCCGGTGGTGGGCGCAGGAGCAGCGCTGATGACCGCATCAATCTGCTCGCGGGTGTACAGACGGTAGCCCCCGGACGCGGTGACCGAGGCGACGTCGATGTTCTGCGAGGAGAGACGCTCCTCCATCACCTCGCCGAGGATCTTGAGGGCAAGGCGCTCGGCATCGGCTAGGGTCATGTCCTGCATTGGGATGGGCAGGATGCGACCATGCGTGTGTGTGTGTGTGTGTGTGTGTGTGTGTGAGTGTGTGTCTTCGAGACAAAGAGGCAGCGCGAGGGGGGGGGGGGCGAAAGGGGGTGAGTGCGCACCTTGCGGAAGTGCTCGCGCAGGGACGCCTGGGCGCCCTCGCTGCCGGCCCCGATGGCCTTGGCATCCTGGCGGGTGAAGGTACCGGAGGGGTCGGTGTGGTACAGCTGCGGGCCGCGGTCGTCATGCCCGGCAAGCAGAAGAGCCACACCGAAGGGCCGGGCCTGGGTCATGCGTGTGAAAATGGGGGGGGGAGGGAATGGCCCAAAGAACATCAGACAGAGCATGATGGAAGGCGGTCAGAGACCGGCGAAGGAGGGGAGAGGAGCATGCGGCGGGGGAGGAGCATGCGGCGGGGGAGGAGCATGCGGCGCACCATGATGGCACGCTGGCCGTGGACACCCTCGCCGAAGCGCAGGGCCAGGTCACAGATGGACTGCGCCAGGGACTCGATGCGCATCGGCTCGTCATAGGTGAAGGTGTGGTTCTGAATGCGTGCGGAGGGGGGGGGGGCAGGGGGGGCAGCAGGGAGGGAGGATGAGTCCGGGGGCGGGGGAGCAGGGCAGATAAGGCACGACTCCATGCACATGGAGCAGACGGCCATAGACAAGCGAGAGAAAGAGAGAGAGAGAGAGAGGGAGGGAGGGAGGGAGAGAGGGAGGGAGCGCAGGGACGCACCAGGGCCTCGACGCGAGCATGCTCGACCAGGGTGCGCGAATCACCCATGAGGCCGGACCAGACGCAGCCAACATGGCGATCAATTTCGGAGATCTTCTCCACCGACTGGGGCTCGATCAGCGGCGACACGACACGCTTTTCGACGGCCAGGATCACACCCTCGGAGGTCTGGATGCCAATGGCGGTGGAGCCGAGCTATGCAAAGAGCGAGTGTCAGCAGCAGGCAGCGCGGAGCCCCACGGACCAGGAGGAGCAGGAGGCGATGGGAGAGAAATCGAGAAAGGGCCGATCACAGATGGACAGCCAACGCGTGCACCGGAAACACGCACCTTGATAGCCTCGATGGCATACTCGACCTGGAAAATGCGGCCCTCTGGCGAGAAGGTGTTGATACCACGGTCGTACTCGGACTTGGTGAGGAACATGGTGAAGTTGGAGGGGGCGAGGGGTGGGGGAGGGGGGAGGCTTCAAGGGGGCGGGGGAAAAGGACGGGGCGGCGCGTCAGATGTACGCTCAAAACAATCAGGCGAGGAGGGGTCATCGGGGAGGGGAGACAGGCAAAGCGACATGGCGGGGGGAGGCATAAATGGCGAGAGCAGTACAGGAAGTTCGGCGCGGGTGTGGGTGGGAAAGGGGCCGGAGCAAAGAGCGAGGGGAGGGAAAGTGGGGGAGAGCCGGAGTGGATTGTCCCCATCGACCGGGCCGACCGGCACCAGGCCGCCAGGCCAAAAGAGAGCCAACAAATTGTCTGCGACCTCCCTCTCCCCTGGGGCCGGTCTCCCCCCAGCCCGACCTTTCGACAACTGACGTCTCGATTGGCGTGCATGCACGCAAAGGCCGGTGGCGTGCGTGTCCCAGGGAAAGAGACCCAGTCCAGATCGGCATGAGCCTCGGTCTCTTGCGCCATCGGCGGAGCAGCCTCGAACCGGGTGATGATGCATAGAGACTAGCATATGCGACCGTGGGCCTGCTCCGGCCTGGAAGGAAGAGCCCCCCCGGCACCTCGCCGCCCTGCCGGCAACATCCCCACCTTGAGGGAGGCACACTCCAGAGGGAACACCAAAAAACGGCCCCCCCCAAAGAAACCGCCCCCCCCGCCGGGGCCCCCCCCCCCCCCCCCCCCCATCGCCCAGTACCTTCCATGGCCCCTCAGTTCCCGGGCGCGCTGATGATATGACTGCCGGGACAGCAGCCATGCACCGGACACCGAGACACGGCGTCCCCTCACTCCCCGGCACCCTCGCCCGTGCCCGCGCATATACACACACGCATACCCCCCCCGCCCCCGCTACCCGGGCCCCTCCCCGGGGAGCGTAGTTGTGAGAGGTTCAGGCAAGTGTCCAACCTCGCCGCCGGCGATCGGATCATGTGCGGCGGTCAGCTGGGGCCATCATATCGCTCGGCACATTCTGCAATGGCAGATCATGACCCCGGAAACCCCAGGCTGCTGCCAATTGTAAGACGCCCCGGGGGCGTGTGTCTCTCCTCCGCCACCCGCACGCGCGCCTCGCTGAAGGGGAAACCACCCCCCGGTCCCGGCGGCGGGCGTCGGGCAAAGAGGGGACCAGGCACGCGCTCCCTCCCCTTCCATCCTCGGGCCCGGCTGCTTAGGGGCCCGGAGGGGGGAAGGAACAAGGGCGGCGGACGAGGGCGTGCTCACGAGTCTCCCCGTGAGGGCGACCCCCCCCCCCCCCCCCCCGGCCCTGCCGCAGGGGGAACTGGTCCCCACTCACATCGCACACCCGTCCCACGGCGCCCGTGTGGGCCTGCGCATGCCTGCGAGACCGGGGCGGGAAGTGACCGGAGGCGGAGGGTGGGTGGGGGGGGGGAGGGTGCTTCTGGGCGCGCTGGTCAAGGGTGATGGCGCTTGGTCATTAATTTCCGGCCCCGTCCCGAGATAGCCGGCCAGCCGGGGTCGGGCATCAGGCTTCTCCTCCCCTCTCCTCCCCTCTCACCCCCCCCCCTTGCCTCTTGCTGTCTGTTCGCCCTCCGCCTGCCCCCGCTCTCCCCTTCGCCTCTTTGCCGCCACCATGCCGCTGGGCCCCTCGCAGGACATGAACGAGCTCGGCCGGTCCATCGACCGCCGCCAGCACTCTTCGGCCCTCTCAGCCAACCGGGCCATCCCCTCATCCACCCCTACCGGGCAGATCCTCCTCCCCCCGCCGCAGTCCAGTCTGTCGACCTCCTTCTCGGCCTCGCCCTCGGGCTCCTCCTTCCAGCGCGTTGCCCCGATCAGCATCTCCTCGACCAGCGTACGCGGCGAATCCCCCTCGCCCCATTGCACACACACACACACGCACACACACACTGCCCCCCCCCC
>NW_009242971.1:872884-874315 GCF_000388065.1 Fonticula alba | reverse complement strand
CCCCCCCCCCCGGCCCAGGGACATCCCCCCTGATCTCGATGGCCCTGCTCCGGCACACCACTGACACCCCTGTCCGCCCTGCTGCCGGCTAAGTCGCTGTCTCGCTCGCTGGTGGGGTCCGGTGCGCCGGGCCCTGGCCAGCCGGCCCCCGGCACCGTGGCCAGCGGCGAAACGCACACCCGCACGGTTGGCTTCAATGTCATGGGCACCGGGGCCGGCGCCTTCCCCCCTGGCGGTGGCACCCCCTCGGCTGCCTCCTCCCAGTCCTCGGTGCTGCTCGGCTACCAGCAGCAGTCCAGCCTGTCAAGCTCCTTCCAGAAGACCCCCTTCGTGGTGGGGTCCCCGCCGCCGGTGCACGTGGGGTCTTTCAAGTCCACCAGCGTGTCCTCCCTGTCTGCCTCGCTGTCTTCCTCCTCGCTGACGGCCGGTGCCCCGGTGACCAGTGCTCCGGCCGGCGGCGCCCTGCCGGAGGTGACCTTCGCTCGGCAGCCCATTCCGCCCGTGGTGAAGTCTGGCTTTGCCGCCCCGGCTGTCGCCGCCACCCCGGCCGCCGCCGCCGCCGCCGCCGCCGCCGCCGCCGCCGCCGCCCCGGCTGCCAAGGCGGCCCCGGGCGGCAAGACCGCCCCTCCGCCCTCTAAGGAGAAGGTCGACCTGCAGATCGGCCCCGATGGCTTCCCCCTCAAGCCCATGAAGGAGATGACTCGCGCCGAGCGGGCCGCCTATCAGGAGTACAAGCGCGCGCAGAAGGCCGCCGGCGCCGGTGGCAAGCCCGCCCAGGCTGGCAAGGGCAAGGGCAAGGATGCCCCAGCCCCGGACACCAAGGCCGCCGCCCCGGGCAAGTCGTCCGGCAAGGCCGCTGCTCAGGACGGCACCAAGGCCGAGGCATCTGCCGCCGCCACGCACAATGACAAGGTGCGCGCCTTACCATGCCATCCCTTGCCTGACCTGCCCCTCGGGTTCCCCGGCGTCCTGACCACTTGCTCTCTCTCTCTCTCCCTCTCTCTCTCTCTCCCTCCATCCATGCAGAAGACCCAGCTTCACTTTTTCTCCCACATGGTGGAAACTGCTCCGGCGCCGTCCGTCAGCCACGAAATGATTCTCAACTCAACGCGTGCGTATCTCCCCCATCGGCCTTGGCATGCTGCCCTCTGCCAGTGCCTCTCACCCCCACTCCCGGTGTCCTGCATGCCTATAAAGCCATCCACCCGGCGATCATCGAGCTTGGACAGCTCTTCCACTCCGATGACATCGGCACCAATGGCGCCATTTCGCGTCTGGTTGCCACCATGGTTGCCCTTAAATGCGTGCGTTGCCGAATGCCACCACCCGTGTCACACCCAGCCACCTTCCCTCGACAGCCTCTCCCAGGGCTAACATGCCTCCTCCCTCGGCCCCTCCACCCCGCTCCGACACGCAGGCCCTCCTGGACTA
>NW_009242971.1:865845-872856 GCF_000388065.1 Fonticula alba | reverse complement strand
TCATGGTTGCCCTTAAATGCGTGCGTTGCCGAATGCCACCACCCGTGTCACACCCAGCCACCTTCCCTCGACAGCCTCTCCCAGGGCTAACATGCCTCCTCCCTCGGCCCCTCCACCCCGCTCCGACACGCAGGCCCTCCTGGACTATGTGGAGCACTCATCGCGCAAGGACGATGTCGAGGTGATCACCCGCTCGCTGGAGACCTTCCTCCGCCCGCAGATCACCTACCTCACCAACCGCCGGCCGATGGGCATTGCCATGGGCAATGGCATTCGCCTGATCAAGAAGTCCCTGGCCTTCCTGTCCGGCAACCAGTCGCCAACCGTGCGCCCCTTCAGATCGGAAGAGCGTCGTGTCACCAACCGCCGGCCGATGGGCATTGCCATGGGCAATGGCATTCGCCTGATCAAGAAGTCCCTGGCCTTCCTGTCCGGCAACCAGTCGCCAACCGTGCGCCCCTTCCCCCCCCCCCCACACACACACACACACACGATGCGCAACTCCCCCGGCCTGCACGATCGCTAACCCCATAACCCTGCAGGAGGCCCTCGAGCTGGCCGAGACCATTAGCGACATCTTCGACAAGGTCGTCCAGGAGCGCGTGGTCCTTCCCCAGCGGATGATCTCCCTGCATGCGCTGAAGAAGATCCGCCCGAACGATGTGATCCTCACCATCGGCCACTCGTCCACCGTGCGCCAGGCTCTGCTGACTGCTGCCGCCTCGTCGCATCTCCGCGGCCCGGATGGCCGGCCCTCCTTCCGCGTCATCATCGTCAACAATGCACCCTTCAACGAGGGTACGCGCGTGCCCTCCTGGCCTTTTTGTCTCTCCCCCCCCCCCCCCCCCCCCCCCGCTCGCTGCGCTTGGCCCTCTCTGACATGGCTGCCACCCGCGCCTCCTCCGCCGCACACGTGCACCTCTCCTCAAGGCCTCTGCCTTTCCAAGTGCCTCGCCGAGGTCGGCATCGACTGCACGCTGCTCCCCTTCTCCGGCCTGTCGTTCGCCTTCAAGAACGTCACCTCCGTCATCATCGGCGCGCATGGGGTCTTCGCCAATGGCAATGTCCTCGGCCGTGTCGGCTCGTCGGCGGTCTGCCTGCTGGCGCGGAACTCCTCCATCCCGGTCATGGTGTTGGCTGAGACCATCAAGTTTTCCGGCGCCGTGCAGCTTGATTCGCTGGTTTCCAACGAACGCCGGTCGCTTCCCTGGTGCGTCAGCCGCCCGGATGGGGCATATCTCCCTCGCGCTGCCGCCGGTGACCTCCTAAACTCATCCTCCCGCTGTCCCCCCTCCTTCCTCCATTCCCCCCTCCGCCCTTTCACTGTGGCGGCACAGGCTTCCCCACATCGAGGCGTCGGTCGAACCGAAGGGCAGCCTCCAGGGGCTGAGCCTGATGCACGATGTCACTCCGGCCTCCTTTGCGACGCTGATTATCACCGAGATTGGGCTCCTTCCGCCGTCGAGTGTGCCGGTTGTTCTGCGTGAGTATGATGCTGTCCGTGGCGGGCCGACCGACTTCGAGTGAATGAACGTGTCACCCCCCCCCCCCTCCCCACGTGCCCCGGGCAAGCGACAGCCGTAGCAGCCGTGCGGCCCTCCCTCGGCACCCTGTTTCCGGCTGTCCACTGGATATATCCCCCCCCCCCCACGCTCACATATGTGCACACACACACACATGTACATGTGCACCGCCCACATCCGCACCCACTCCCGAGCCTGGGCGCCGGTGCTGACAGGGAAGAAGAGGACCGAGAAGAAGACGACCCTGCCCATTTCCCCTGGGCCTACCCCCTCACCCCACACTGTCCTTGTGCAATCTCCCTCCCCCTCTGCCTTCCCCCTCTGTCTCGGCCACCGACCACTGCCATCGCCCCGTGTGTGTGTGTGTGTGTGTGTATGTGTGTGCCTGCGTGTGTCTATGTGTGTGTGTATGCGTGGCATTGAGCTGGCGCCCCATCCTGTTGTAGCCCGCTCTGTGGTGGCATCATTTTCCCCTTGACAAAGGAGGGACAATACACCCCTAGATTTTCCGAAGACCCACCTGCTTCCCCGGCCAAGGGGACCCCCCCCCCCTGGCAGAAGAAGGGCCTCCTCCACTGGGGCCTAGGCCACCTCAAATGCAGCTGCGCAGCGCCACAGCTCTCTCGCCCGATCGAGGCTGTCTTGCAATTGGTCCAGGAGGGCCTGTGCCTCGTAGAGAAAGGCGCACTCGGTGTTGAGGCATTCAATCAAGCCAGGCACGCTGGCCGGTGACGACATCAGGGGCACCGGCCGGCCCGGCTGGGCCTCAGCCTCGCAAGCCAGGTCAACCCATGGACGTCGACCGGCCGAAGGGATGCGCATCTCCTCCTGGAGCAGTCCGCCCATGAACAGGCGCGCCTCCTGTGAGGGTGACAAACAAAGCCCCATGCAATCTCGGCAGCGAGCCTGTGCGGTGCGGAATTCGGCTGCCACACGATCTGCCCGGCGCTGTGCCATTGCATAGCGGCTGGCCGCGCGGAGCTGGCGCCCGGCCGAGCCGGGTGCGCCCGGGCTACAACTACCACAAAGACCTCGAGCGGTGGTGGTGGTCTCCCCGCAGCCACCCGCACACTGGCCAGTCGCGATGAAGGCCAGCACCGAATGCATCAATGGCCGCTGGCCCGGGGTGCCCTGGCGGCGTGCCTGGCCAACCGGCGGCGCCAGCACCACCGGGCGCGGCACGGCCGAGTACCACGCAAATATGTCTGCATCGAAATGTCTCAGCACCATGCAACAAACAAACAGAAGGCCGCTGGCGGCCGAAAGGCACGCACCGACACCCACCAGCGACAGAATCCGGGCCAAAGGCGGCAGGAGGCACCGCTCAATGTAGTAGGTCATGTCCACACCCCCGAAGTGGTCGGCATGCCGCAGCGCCCGGTCAAGGGGCATGGCCCGGCTGGCAATCGGCCCGGCGGCCAAGGGCAAGTCCCCTCGACGACCGGGGGCCGAGGAAGTGCCATACAGCCGGGCAAAGTCCCGCGGAGACCCGGGCCCCGGGGCTCGGAGAATGACCACGGGAAAGCGATCCCCCAATGCGGGAGCCGCCCGTGGATCTGCCGCCAGGAGGCGCTGTCTGGCCGCCGAGCTGGGGCCCGGAAGACGACAGGCGCCAGCCCGGCCGGGACGAAGCCGCTGGGCAAGGGAGAAGTCATGCAGCGAGTAGCCGGATTGCCGGGGACTCCGTGCGAAGCCCGCCAGGCGGGTCAGCTCCTCGGCCACCAAGCGCCGGAGGTCGGACAAGTCCAGCTGGCCGGCGCCGCCCGGGCCGGTGGCACAAACACACCAATAAGCCACCACCGGGGGCAACACCCGCCCGAAGACCGGCTTCAGGGGAAGATCGCAAGTGGGGCACATCCGCAGCGGGGCCGAGGCGCAAGCCGGCACCCCGGCAATGGCGGCTCCAGTGAAGCCCCCGTCATTGGGCATGGCAAACAACCAGCACAGAACCGTATGCAAGATGCGCCCCGCGGCCGGACAGGCATCCCGGCGGATGGTCTCCAGGCCGCGGCTTTCCAGGCTGCCTGCTGGCAGGCCGGAGGTGCCGTCGGTGGCCGATGGGGGGCCCGGATCAAAGCGTCGACCAGCATACCGCTTGCGCGCCACCAGCGCACATGGCCAGTATACCTTTTCATGAACCAAGCGCATGGGGGCGGGAAGCTCGCGCGACACGCGGGCCTCAATCCGAGCACCGAGGCGCATGGCGCGCCGAAGGCGAGCAGCCGGGCTCCCGCCTGCGGGGCCGCCGCCGGCCAGCACAAACACCGAGTCCGTATCCCCATAGAGGACCCGCGCCTCGGGGAAGCGCCCCGGCAATTGCCCGACCAGGGTGTCCAGGTGCCAGCGACCGGCGCCGACAATGGCATCGGCCACATCGGTACAGGGAGCCCGGCCGGTGGCTCGGGCCCCGGTGTATCCGTACACCAAGTTGGCCACCATCTTGAGGGCACGCTGGCGCGCGTCAAGCCGTGCGTACTCCGGCCCCGGGGCGACTCGCATTCGCCGCCGGACGCGCTGACGTGCCTGCAGCAATGATGCCAGCAGGACAGGCAGCACCCCGCGACGGTAGGCCGGCGCTGCAAACAGGACACCGGTCGGCGAAATGTGCAGAGCCCCGGCATCCATCAGGTCCCGGAGAAGGCCCGGTGGCGGGGTGCGCAAGGTCCCGCAGCCAAAGGCAATCTCAGTGGGCTCCTGGCTCAGGGGCTTCGGAAGGTCATCCAGGCGTCCGAGACATGTGGAGTAACTGCGAATTCCCAGGAGGCCATGCGATGGAGGGGGGGGGGAATGTGCCGAAGCCCGATCATTGAATGCGTGCAATGAGGCACCGAAGCACGGGTGTGTCAGAGAGGGACAAGGGGAGAAAGCGAGGAAGCGAAGAGATGACAAAGAGAGGGTGCGAGAGCATGCGAATGTGCCCATGCGGCAAGCATGGGCCCTCATGCGCCCGGCTTTCTTCCCTGGCCACGCACCAGTAATTATAAGCAATGGCCACTGAGGGATAGAGACTGCGGAAGTCCAACACCGCCACCGGGGCATCATCCCACCGGGTGGAATCTATCACGGGCGGCATGGTGCCGGGAGTTCGGACTCCCTTGGATTCCCGCCCATCCTCATCGGTGTCCTCATCACTGGAAGAGGGAGGATGCGCCGGTGTGGCGAGGTCCGCCCCTGTGGGCAGGTTCGCCCTGACCGGGGAAAAGGAAAACAGCCGCCGAGCCGGCAGCAGAACCAACGGCCCGGCATCCGGGGCTCTCAGTCGCCGCACATCGGCCAGTCGGAAGGTCGGCATCAGGTACCCTTCCGAGGCCGGGGGCTCGGTGGCCAGACCAGTGGGCGGGCTGCGCGGCGGGACCATGCGCATGGCCCGGGTCAGGACAGCCTCCACCCGATATTGGGACCCGCGTGGGGTATGCTGGCACATGGCGGCCAGCGGGGTGCCAAGGGTCCGAGCCAGCTCCGCCGCATCGGACAATGCCCCGGTCATCAGGAGGAGAGCCACGACGGCGTGTGAGCGCTGGAGCAGGGCCGCCCCAGCGGCTGCCAGCGGCAGGCGACACAGAACCCATGGCGGCAGGGCGGGCAAGCTGATGGAAGGACAGGTGAGATTGTTGCGAACCCGAGGGGGCAAGGGCGAACGGGGCAAAGCGACGACCAAAGCCACAGACCGAGAGAGAGAGAGAGAGAGAGAGACAGAGAGAGAGAGAGACACACACACCGGACGGAGAGATGATGCAATGTGGCCGCTGAGAGGGAGTAATCACGCAGCGCCAGGCGGTCGGTATCTCGAGCCACCAGGCGCTGCACGTCCAGCAGCAGACGCCCGGCCACCCGGACATCGGCCAGGCGGGGGAAAGGCACGCGCTGGGCCCCCGGCATTGGGGAAGACCAGGGCAGGGGGGTTTGTGAAACTGGCCCGGCCGGCCCGCGAGCCAGCTCATTCGGTAGATTAAGCCCTGGACAAATGGGTCAGCCAGTGGGCCATATACACCATTGCAGACAATCGAGAGGCAGAGAGAGAGAGAGAGAGAGAGACAGGGCGAAGAAGGGAGCAAGGAGAAGGGGGAGGGGCTGAAGCCAAAGGCCCATGGGAAAGGGCATCAGCGCACCGAAGCGTGCCCAGGCTCGCTCACATGCCCAGCCAAAACCGGCCCCGGGGCCCAGCATCTGGACTCGGTCGCCGAAGAAGCACAACAAGTCGGGATCCAGCTGGCGGATATGTGCCACAAATCCCCGGAGCAGGTGCACTTCCACCTGATCGGCCGTCAGCGCCGGCGTCGGGCGCACAAGACGGAAGGCCAGCCCGTGGTGCGGGTGTGCTGGCCGGAGATTGACGCACTGTGCGGCGGCCAGGTCATCCGCCAGCAACACCGAGGATATCGGTGTGTCGCCCATCGATCGGGCCGGGGCCACGAGTGAGCAGCCGACCGCTGTGACCAGAAACCCCCGGAGCCGATGGATGTGCGGATCCGGAGCGATGTGTTGGCCGGGGGGGGAATCTCGCATGTCGACTGCGCGGGAGGGGGGGGGAGGGGGGGGACAGAATATGCGCAACAAGCCCGATGGAAAGGAGGAGGCCACCGAGTCAGAGGGGCGAAGAGGACCACGGCGAGGGAGGGCCAACACGAGCGAGGAGCGACAAGAAGACCATGCGTCAGCGAACCAATGATCTCCACATTGACCAACAGGCAACCGGTGGCCGTGTCCACAAGGAGAGCCCCCGTCGCCGGGCCATCGGCCGGGGATGTGCCCGGGACAGCAGCCAAGCCGGCATCGGAGGCAGACCGCGCGGCAAGTGCCGACACAAGCGGATCGATCCACCGAAAGGAGCGCGACAGGGTGTCAGCACGAGCAGCCAGGCTCGGTGCCATGGCAGCGCGAGGCCCAGAGGACGATGCCGGGACTGGGTGCCGGCGAGCAAGCCCACGTCGCGGCAGGGCCAGGACCGCCGGCGATCGTCCAATGGCGGCCGGATATCTCCTTGGGCAGATGGGGTGTCGCTGCCGCTGGTGGAAGGGCAAAAGCGGCCCCAGGCGGCGTGTTGCTGCCTGATCGCGGGCGCTGCCCAAGCCAGGCGGCACCACCATGGCCGATGGAAGCCGGGACAGGGACCACCCCCGGGGCGGATGCACATGTGCATGCAAAGGAGGGAAGGACGATCAGTACACGACGCTCTTCCGATCTGCGGCCGGATATCTCCTTGGGCAGATGGGGTGTCGCTGCCGCTGGTGGAAGGGCAAAAGCGGCCCCAGGCGGCGTGTTGCTGCCTGATCGCGGGCGCTGCCCAAGCCAGGCGGCACCACCATGGCCGATGGAAGCCGGGACAGGGACCACCCCCGGGGCGGATGCACATGTGCATGCAAAGGAGGGAAGGACGATCAGAACGGTGCAACGGGACAGAACGAGGGCAGGGGAACTCCGCCCCTCCCCCCCGGTGGAGGGGAGGGCACATACTCTGAAAAGTAGTGTGCCGGAGGGGGGCATCCAT
>NW_009242971.1:860857-865811 GCF_000388065.1 Fonticula alba | reverse complement strand
GCCTCCCCCCCGGTGGAGGGGAGGGCACATACTCTGAAAAGTAGTGTGCCGGAGGGAGGCATCCATCGACAGCGACGGGGCTGGGCTGGCTAGTGGCCACGGGCAAAAGGGCCGTGGCTGGTGTCGGATGTTGGATCGCACGACGGGTTGGCGCAAGCACCGGCAGGGCGATCGCGCCCGCTTGCCCAGTCGACGGGGATAGGCGCTCGGTCGGGCTCCTGGAGGAAGTGCTGCTGACGCTCGCAAAAGGGAGGGAAGTCCCACCGTCAGCCGTCCCCAGCAGGCAGGTCAGCGCGTCGAGCAGGGACATCACCTCAACCTGGCTCAGCTCGTTTGGCGGGATCCCAGTCGACTGGCCCCAGGAGAATCGGTGATATAAGGAGAGGAGCTCAGTACGGGAGGTAAAGTCAAAGAGGGGAAGAGAGTGTGAGAGAGAGAGAGAGGAAGAGAGAGGTAAATAGACAGGGAACGGGAGCAAATACGCACATCGACCGGCTGCCGAACCGATTGACTGAGCCCCTCATGGACCCGGGCCACAGCGGCCATGTCCACCATGGAGCTTGGGGCCGCCGACTTCGGGGCCGAAGCCTCCACCGTGAAGAGGACCTGCCCGGGCCGACCAGGGCACCCGGGAGCAAAGGGGGTCGCCGGCATGGATCCGGCGAATGATGCTGACATTGTTGACGAAGGCCCAGGCCCGGAGTTGGGCCCGCCACCGGCAAAAGTGTCTTCGAGCTGCGATTGCGACGTGTCTGACATGCATGGGCTTTCCGGCAGCCGCAGGGAGGCCGCCGGCTGCTCCTCCTCGCCGGCATGCTCGGCCCCGGGCTTTAGCAGGTCGCGCAACAGCTGGCTGGCCTCCGGAGGGCGGCTCCCATGCCAGCGCTGGCCAACGGCATGGCGCTCGGCTCCGGACAGGCGCTGTGTGGGCGTGGCAGATCCGGGCTCCAATCGGCCGCCGGTGCCTATCGGCTGTGCGGAGACGATTTCCATCGCCACCGGGTGGATATCTGTGTCGCAAGGGGGGAAAAGGGCAATCAACCCGTCAGACGGATTCGAGCATGGAGGCCCAACCGACAGGGGGGGAAATCCCCGAGGGGCACGTGGCGCACCGCCAAACCAACAATCCATCTCCAAAGCGCAGTGTGTCTCGGGGCGCCAGGGGGACCGCCGGGCACCGGGCCGCTTGACCAGGTCGCCGCCACGACGGATTTGCAAGCGGCGAAGGGGGAACTCGACCGGGCCCCCGCCGGCGATGCTGGCGTCCAAGTGGAAGCGCGACACAAAATCCATGTGTGCCTGCTCGCGGCGGCCTGCACGATTAGACCGGAGGACATGGGGAAAAGGGCATGCTGGGGCGGCACCAAAAGGAGCGAAAAGACCCCCAGGCAACGGGCCACAAGGTCGCACCTCAAAAGGTTGCATCCGGCCGGGCGGGATTGCCCCGCTGCTGAGCAACACCGCTAAGCCGGCAACCAGGCGCGGGTCCACCCTTCAGGGGGAGAATGGGATTCATGGTCAGAAAAGAGCGCGCGCGCGCGCGGATGGCGGCCCGAGCATGCAGGCGGGATGTCCACCATATGGCCACGCACATGAAGATCTTCATGAACAGGCTTGCCCGATGATGAAACCCATAGAAGGAGAAGCCTCGGACGATGTGAACAGCATGCACAGCGGGCAGTGGCTCGGCCGAGGACCGGCGCCCAGCGGGGCCCTGCTGTCGGGTGGCAAGGGCCCGCATGGCCTCATTGCATGTATGCATGAATTCACCAATGTGCCGGTGTGTGGCATCTATGCCAGACCACCGGATGGCATGATGTCAATGAGAGAGAGAGAGAGATCGACATGTGTCTCTGCACAAACACACGGAGAGGGAAAGAGAGCGAGAGAGGGAGATGCGCGCGCGCGAGTTTCAAAGGGGGCAATCCACGCGCACTTGGCGAGTGTGGCGCACCGCTGTCCAAGATGCTGGGCTCCTCCTCGGCGGGGGCACCACTCCCGGGCATTTCGTAGGGAACATAGAAGTAGGGCAAATACTGTCGCCAATGTAGAAGTAAGAATGCCATTGGAATGTGCTTTTGAGTAGTGGGTGGGGGTGGGAGCGTCTACTCGGGAGCGTACCCCGTGCACAAGGATGCAGATGCTGGCTCCCAGCACTGGATCGGTCGACGAGGGTGGGTCGTCGGGCGATTGGCGCACATCACGGAGGCCCATCACCCGGCCAAATAGTCGGACCACGGGCAAACGGCCGGCGCTCGAGGCAGAGGAACATACCTCCGCGGCCACCGGCTCCGGGGATGAGCACGGGGAGAGGATATAGTCCACCGCAAGCACGCGGATCTGAAGCATGGCTGATTCGACCATGGCGCGTTGATGAAGAGGTGGCGAAGAAGAGGTGGATCATGCAGAGAGAGAGAGAGAGAGAGGGGGGGGGGATGGGGATGGGATGAAACGGGGTTGATAGGGATGGGGCCGGCGGGGATAGGGCCGGCCGAGTATGCGCATAGAGAAGGACGAAAGGAGGCTGATCTGCAGGCGGTATGGAAAAATGTCTATAAATCTATTCGGCAGGCCGTGGAGATATGGCGGCCTGCAGGATTGAGGGGTGTGTCGAGGGGGGAGGGGGGGGATCTTGGGGCCACCCGCCGGGTCTTCCCCGAAAACAGGAGCTCCGAACCGCATCCCTGCCGGCACCCAGCCAGGGGTGCTCTGTCCCGTTGAACCGAGGGGGTGGTGCCGTTCGGCGCTTGTGCTTGCGGCGCGATCGCCGGGCCCCCCAGATGCCAACGATACTCGCCAGTCTGTTTGGGCCAGATCACTGGTCCCCGTCCTCCGGGTCGCTCTCCTCGTCGGTGGAGGAATCAGACTCCAGCAGCTGCTGGCGGTAGGCATCGGCGAGGGCGTTGATGTCGATGCTGCCCATGGAGGCATCGATGAAGTCCTTCGGCACGCGCGACAGGAAGGTATCCCGCGCGGGCTGGACTCCGACCGCCGTGCCAGAGAGTCGGAGGATAACCGGCTCAAGGAGCTTGAGTAGCGTGTCAGTGCATGGGTTTGCGGGAAGGAGGAGGGGAAGAACAAGGGCAAGAAGAACCAGGAGGAGAAGAGGGAGAGAGGGAGAGAGAGGGAGAGAGAGAGAGAGAACGGCTGTGTAAAGGAAATCGGAACACACCTCGGGCGGAATGTCGTCATCCCGAGTGAGGGGGGGGTGGATGAAGGGCTCGAGATCCTCCTTCGGGGGAACAACCGCTGTGCCACGTGAAACAGGCGTGGTGGGGGGGGGGGGGGGCGGGGACAAGCCACAGTCAGAGGCTAGTGCATCGATCTTGGCCGAGGCCAGAGTGGCGAAGCAAAGGGTCAAGGAGAGGGCGAGAGAATGTGTACCCTGTGTCAACTCAGTCCAGTTGAAGAGGAGAGGCTCGGTAACCGTGGCGTAGGGCGCGATGTCGACAAGAATGCATCGCTTGAAGGACTCCGGGATGAAAACATCGAAGACGACTGTGGCAGTGTCGAGGTCAACACGCAGCAGAGGAGCGACGAGGAGAAGGAGAGATGGAGAGAGAGAGAGAGAGAGACAGAAGGAGCGCATTTGCGCCGGTGAGCGAAGAAAAGGTGATCCGTATCAGAAGGAGAAGGGAACCAACGTACAGTCATCGATCGTGATGGCCGGCGCGAGACAGAGTTTGCTATAGAAGAAGCGGACAATTGCCTCGACAATGGAAATGCGCTCGGCGCCCAGGAAGTCATAGTGCGTGGCATAGTCACGCTGGGAGATCCCTGCAAACAAAGGAGACGAGTGAGAACAAGTCAGCAGGGAGGAAGAACAGAGAAGGGGGGCGGGGGGGGGGGGGGGGGCTCCAGGAGGGGAGCAGAGGGGAGATGCATCGAGAAACAGGACGCACCAATGAGGCGGCGGTTCTTCACGAAACACCGGAACTCACGCGCCACGTGGAACACCCGCCAGGCTCGCAGGGTCAACGACAGGCGAAGAGGCCGAACGGGCCCGCCCTCGAAATCGTCACAGGCATCGTAGCTTGTCGATCAAACAGCCAGGCAGATGGCAACACAGGTGCAGGTCAGAAACAAGGCAGGGCCACTCAGCCAAGGACACCGGCACACAGGCAAGGGGAGACGCATACGGATGAAGGATGTCGTGGCTGACATAATCCGAGGCTCCCAGCAGCAGGAAGACATCCTCGGCAGTCATGCACTTGAGTGTTTGGTTGGGGAGCATCCAGGTGGAGTCCTGGGCGATTGAGCGGGCCGATTGAGCGGGCCGATTGAGCGGGCCGATTGAGCGGGCCGATTGAGCAAGCAGAGGAGGGAGGGGAGTCCTCAAGGGGTCAGGAAAACCATGTGGAACAGCCGGCCAGCGAGACGGGCAGCCCACAGAGCAAGCCGAGAGCGGGGAAGAGGGCGAGAGGGAGACGACGAACCTTTGGAGAACTCCAATTGAGCTTTGGCAGGACAGCACCGCCAAGCGAGGCGATGGCCTCCTGCACGGCCAGGAAGACCGCGCGAACGTGAGACCGGACCAGGAGTTGCAGCTCCTCGGTCGACCGACCAGCCTGGTCCGCCTCCCACAGGGCATCGGTGTTGTCCAGATCGGCCGCGGAAAAGGCCGGAGCCGGGGCCGGCCACTCGGCCATCTCCCCGGCCGATGGCACATACAGCGAGTGCGACTCGAGGAAGCCCCTGATGAAGACCCGCGACAGGGGGACCACCAGGGAGGGGACCTGCAGGGAGGCCAGCCCCACAGACCAGGCGCCAGTGGCGCAGGCATCGACATCCGCCCGCCGGAGATTCGGGACCACGACCTCGGTCAACTCAGCCGGGTCATCCGGCAGGAAGGACCGGAGCGTATCAGGGGCGCCCATTTTGGCGAGAGGAGAGGAGTCGGAGGCCGAGAAGAAGAGGGGGGGGGCGCAACGGGGCGCAACGGGGCCGGGGGGGG
>NW_009242971.1:850508-860519 GCF_000388065.1 Fonticula alba | reverse complement strand
GGGGGGGCAGATATCATCCATGCGTGCGAATGAGTGTGATCGAGCGGGTCGGGTGGAAAAGGGGCGTGAGCACGACGCACATCAAATGAGAAATAAATATTGGCGAATAAAGGCCCCGAGCCCCGGGCCGGGTTGCCCTGCGCTGGCCGTCTTTCATCGGCCCGACTCTGCAGAGGACAAGTCTGACCCCAAATAACAACATATCCGCTCATTCATGCGGTCGATAATGCGCCCTCGCTCACACCCATACAAAACACAGTACACACAACACACAATGCCCTCGACACATTATTGCCCTAGAATGAAATACACGCACCCGGGCTTGCTCGCGGAGGGCGCATTTGTTGCCTTTGGCCCGCAGCCCGAGAGCCGGTCGAGACAGGCGGCAGGGGAAATCCCGGCCAAGACCAGGCGCAGCCAGGCAGGCGAGCCCGGGCCCGTGACCGCTCTGCCATCAACCCCCCATATGGCGAGGGGCCGCCGCCACCTCCGCCCGGCCCTGCCCCCCTTCTCGCGCGCCGGAGGGAGGCTGGAGGGGACGCCGGAGAGCGGCGTCAAGCCGGCGTGGCCTTTCACGCGTGCAGGGGTCCGCAGGCAGAAGAACCGATCTGGCCCGTGCCCCGCTCTGCCCCGCCCCACACCCCACTGGGCCTGGGAGTTGCGGCCGCGGCATTCCCCCGCCCCCATTGCCCGTGCGGGGCATTCCCCTGCTCGTCCGGTCCTTTAACCGAATCCGGCAGGGCCAGCATTCTCGGCCCCTCCGTGGGGGGGGGGGGATGATGTAGCGCGATGAGCGAAATGGAGAGTCTGGGCTGAGGTCTGAGTGGGGGGGGGGGGGATGTGACCGGGCGCGGGCTGTTGCTGCGCTTCGTGCTTGGGACCGGATCGGGGCCTTTTTTCCGGACCATGTTCTATCCAAGTCCCTTCGGGCAAACGGGGCCAGTTCCACGACCTCTCTCTCTCTCCCACTTGCCCTCCCCGCCCCCTTATTTCCTCCTTCCTCCCTCCCTCCCCCTCCCCCCTCCTTCCCATCCTCTCCCCCCTCTCGCGCACATGGACAAACTCACAAATACACCCTTGCTTGAGAGAGGGGCCGCAGCTCTTGCCCCTCGAGCTGCCTGTTGGGCGCTGGTGAGGCGTCGCCACCCGGCACGCGCGGGCGCATGTGGTCGCATCTTCTGGCAGGTCTCTAAAACCCCGCCCCGGCGGGGGGCCCTGCGGCGCGCAGGGCTCCCCTTCTCGCCCCCCCCCCCCGGCCGCGCCCCTCTTCTTCCTCCCTCCCCCTCCCACATCCACATTCCCGCTTGCTCTCGCCTCCGTGGGTGTTGGTCGCCCCATCGCCATGTCTGCGCCTGGCCCCTCGGAGCAGCCGGTTTTGTCCCTGCGCGACCGTATCCAGCAGCTAGCCAAGGCAAGCAATTCCACGGAGCTGGCTTACAATGCCCGGACGGGATCTTCGCCGGGAGGGTCGCCAAAGAGCTCGGTCCACACATCCTTCAGCGGCACCGGCACTGGCCGTTCCTCCCTGCCGGAGAAATCGGCCTCTGGATCACCGGCCCCAGGCACACCGTCAGCCAAGTCGCAGCCTGTCTCCAAGCCTCCGGCAACGACCGGCGCCGTCCCCCCATCGGCGCCCGCGCCAGAGCTGGCGTCTGAGCACACATCACCCGCCCGCCGTGGGACTTGCTCTCAGCCCTCAGGTGGGTCTGCTGCCGTGTCTGTGACAAATCTCGCCGTCGCTCAGTCTGCCGGCCCTGCGCCAAAGCCTGCTGCCGAGACGGATGTCCAGTCCATTTCCAGGGCCCCTGCCGAGCCCATCGCCGAGCCCTCCCCGGCGTCCGGCTTGGAGCTCGCCCCCACGCCTGCTCCCGCGCTCGAGCCATCCACCGAGCGCGGCCTGGCCGCACCGCCCAAGACCACTTCCGACCCTTCTCTGGTCGAGACTTCCACGGATTCTCTGGGCAAATCGCAGCCCGAGCCCACCACTGGACCTAGCGCCAAGTCTACCACTGAGCTTGCTACTGCTCCCGAGCCTGTTCCCGAGCCCGCTCCCGAGCCCGCTCCCGAGCCCGCTCCCGAGCCCGCTCCCGAGCCCGCTACTGAGTCCACTCCCAAGTGTGCCACTGGTCCCTTGTCCGAAGCCGCCTCAGGTCCTGCAATCAAGCTCGGTGCTGAGCCCACCGCCGAGGCTTCTGGGCCCACAGCCAGGCTTGGTCCTACCTCGGCATCTTCCAAACTCACCATCACACCAGCCACGGGGCCGCGGTCGATGCCCGCCCCGGAGCCCCTGCTTGTGCCAACTTCACCCTCGGCCATTACCCCGGCTTCCACTCCGACCCCTGATTCGGCCCCGGCTACGCCTCTTGCCGGGGTCAGCCGCTTCCCATCCATCGACTTTGGCATGGACATGTTCATGGAGTCGGTGACGGCCGCGGCTGCCGCCGACAGCGCCCTTCAGCATGCCGGCCAGTCCGTTGCTCGGGCCACGGTCAGCATGCTTGCCTCGACCAAGCCCCTCCTGCCTCCCGGGGGCGATCCTCGGGATCGGCCCGCTCCGCCTCCCCGGCACATGAAGCCCACGACACGGGCGGCGGCCGCGGCCGCGGCCGCGGCCGCCGCCAACACCGGACCCCTGTGTCCGCCCTGCCCGTGCCCGGTGACCACCGGGCGTTTCCTGCGCCGCGGGCTCATCCCCGCCGCGCCGGACGACATCCCCGACCGGCTGATGACCGCGGTCCTGGCCCAGCTTGGGGTTCTCCCGCCCCCCGGGTCCCGGTCGCCCACCGCGCCGACTCTCATGGCCGGCATCGCCACAAGCCCCGGGTTTCCGTCCCTGTTTGCCATCCCCCTGGCCGGCGTGGCTGGGTCTCTCCGAGCAACGCGTCCATCCAGGTGCGACGCCTTGTCGCCCCTTTGCCACCTCGCCGGTTGCCCATCCACACGCCGCGCACATGCCCGCCGCTGCCTCGCCCACCTTCTGACCTCCGGCTCGTAGTTCGCCCCTTCTCCGGCCGGCGCACTTCCTGCTCATGGACCCCTTCCGGCTGGATGAGATTGACGACCTCCCCGGCCCCGGGGGTGCGGTCGGGTCCATCGCCTGCGACGTGTGCGAGGGGTCCATCCTTCGGGAGCCCTGCACTCCGAGCGTCAGAGCCGCGGCCGTTGCCGCCGCGGCGGCCACCCACCCGCGCACGGTCGCCGCTCGCGAGCAAGACATTCGCCTGCGCGCGAATTCGGCCGGCCCGGTCGGGCGCCTGTCGCCTGCCGGGCCGCAAACCGGCCGGTCGTTGTCCTTCTCGCATGCCTCCCCGGGGGATAGCGGCCCTGGGCAGGGGCCCGCCAGCGGCGGCGCGCCGCCGCTGGATACGCCGCTCCTTTCCGGGCCCTCCTTTGTCATCTGCCAGTGCTGCTGCAGCATTCGACATGTGTCCTGCGCGCGGGCGGTCATCGCCGTTGCCTCGGACTTGGTGGAGCCGTCCTTCGGCACCGGGGCCATCCCCATGGAATCCGGCTCCAGCCATGGCCGGCCGATCAGCGTGGCTCCCGTGTCACTGGCCGCCGGGCATGATGGCTCGGTGGCCCTGGCGGTGGCTACGCCGCTGATGTCGGCCGGCCGGTCGCTGGTGTCAGCTGCCTCGCTGTCCGCCTCGCCATCCCCCTCCGGTGGCAGTCCGGTGGCCGGGGGGGCCCGGGTCAGCCCGCAGGGGATGGTCCTGCCACCGCGGCTGGCCCCCTCCACCGGGTGCCGGTGTAACTCCCTCCCATTGGACGGCGGTCCGGCGGGTGGGTCGGCCTCACGTTCGCCCTCCCCGGCCATCGGCACGCACACCGTCCCCGGATCCGGGCCAAATGCCGCCACCTCGTCGGCCGGATTGGCTTCCAACATGGCCGGTGCCGGCGGCCGTGGGCGCTTCAATGTCTACTCCCCGGAGGAGCACCGCCATGACCTGTTCCACGCGGAGCAGATCGGCTTGACGCCGGCCCGAGCTCGGGCCCTGATGACATGCATGCCGGTTATCGATGCTCTGCCCGGGTCGATGGCCGGGCTGCTGGAGCTCAAACACGGCGCCGGCGCTGGCGCCGGTGCTGCCACTGGCCATCCGATGCCCGCGGGTGCTCCATGTCGCGTGTGTGCCACCCCCCTGCCGAGCGACTTGTCCACGCGGCTGCTCCTGGCTCTGGGTCTGCGGCCGGGTCCCACGCCGGCTGGCGCGCGCGAAATCCGCGAGCTGGTCTCTCTCCCGACGCCCGGGGCCGGGGGGCCCGGTGGCGAGCCACTGGTCCCGGTGGATCCCCCGTCCTCGTCTGTCGGGGGTTCCCTCCTGCGGCGCAACAACTCCCTCAGTCGGAGCTCGGCCTCGGTGTCGTCCTTCTTCTCGGATGCACATCATTCCACCGGGGCGCCCGGTGGCGGGGGCTTAGCCGCCGGGCCCGGGGCCGCCGGGGTGACGGGCCCCGGCTCCACGACCTCCGAACTGGACCTGGCCCTGGCACATTACCATGAGGCGGTCCGGTCCAAGGTCCGGGACAAATTCCGCGTCCTGCGTGTGATTGAGTGGAATTTGGTGGCCCTGTCGACCCGGTACCAGGCCATCGTCGGGCTTCCTTGCCCGGCGGCCGGGGCCTGTGTCGCGGCTGCTCTTCTGGAGGCCACGCCTGCCGGCGCCGAGGCGCCACTTCCCCCATCCTCGGCCGAAGCCACATGCCTTTGTGAGTGTGGCCAACATGGACGCTGCGCGGATTGGGCCCGCGGGCTCCTGGCGGCCGGTGGCGGCTCTTCCGCTCCGCTGGGTGTGCTCGCTGCTCCCGAGGAGGAGGAGGATGAGGAGGAGGAGGGGGCGGGCCATCGGCAGCGGTCCGCCGCTGCGGCCCCGGATGCCAGCGACGAGCTGGCCGGCGCCGAGACGCCCTACTCCTCTCGAGCCGACGAGCTCCTGCAGCAGATTTTCTCCGAGGCATCGGTGCTCCTGAGCGAGCGCTGCGCCCTCCTCCGGACGACTTATGCCCTTGCCTCGCCGGCGTCGCATGCCCACTAGCTTTCCCTCTCCCGGTGCACATGCCGCCCCCTTCCCCCTCCTCAGCTCTCCTGTCCTTGTCTTTTCACATTGTCCTTGTCTCTTATCCCCTCCCCCCTCCCCCCCCCCTCATCCCCTTTCTTCACAGTGAAGTAGAGTCATCCATGTACCTGCATACACACGCTTCCCCCCCCCCCCCCCCCCCCCCCCCCCCCCCTTTTCCCCCCCCTCCCCCCGCCCCTCCCCTCTCTCCCCCCTCCCCCCCCCCCCCCCCCCCCCCCCCCCCCTCCGCGGCTGTTTCTTCCTCAGGTTGTCGTTGTTTTTTTTTTTTCTGGGCCCGACGACAAAATAGAAGGGGGGCCATGCCGATCACTCGCGAGGCATCTGGGCCGCCGGCGGCCGCGCGAGCGCTGCTCATGTGGAGCATCACGCCCGGGGCGCCCAGTCACGCCACCAAAGCCATGCCAACCGCGTGCCCGAGGGCGTGGTCCGTGGGCAGTGTTGGTATGTGCCGGATTCGGGGCCCGCCTCTGCCCCCGGGGGCCGCATGGTCCCCGGCGGCCGTGGAAGGGCACCAGCCTGGAGGGGAGGGGGGCGGCTGCCCGACATCCTGGCAGCCGGCCCAGGGGGACCCCGACTCATCCGGGGTTGCCTGTGGGTGGCTCCCTGCCCCGGGGCCCGTGTGGCGCCCCACTTGAGCCACTGTTTTCCCCATCGTCCGGGACTGCGAGGGTGGCCGTTTATCCTATGTGTCCCTCCTTTTTTTTTTTTTTCACGATGTGGGCACCCCGTCCCCGGGGCAGCGTGTCCCCCCCTCCCCCCCCCCCCCCGAGAGGCTGCGTCTCAACACACGGACTCCCTCCTTCCACGCGGCTACACTCCGTTCTCGGTCCCTCTCTCTCTCTCTTTGTCATGTCATCCTCGCTTGCTTTTTCTCCACACACTTACAGACAAGACAGGACAGGAACGCATTCGTGCGCCTTTCACCCTGTACTTGGGCAGGCCTCCCTGGTGTGGCCCCATGTCGGGGCATTAGTCTCTGCGGATCGGGCCCAACCCAAAAGGCGGAGAGGGGGGGCGCGTTTGCACTCCAGCGGGCATGCCGCCTGTGCCCTCCCTCCCCCGGGGGAGGAAGCGCGACCTGACACGCGTGCAAACGTGGCACGAAGCCTGGAGGACCGGGGGGGCACCCCTGTCCCTCGGCTTCCCTCCCCAAGTGGCGATACAGGCCGGTATAAAAGGAGACTCTGCGTCGCAATCTTGGATGTTCTCTTTTCAGTAGTTCGCCCGCACAAGGAGACCCTCCCTTTTTACGGCGCACAACTCCGACAAGACCGACACGCGCATATCCCCCCCCCCCCTTCCCTCCTCTCCTCCTTTTGACCTCCCTTTCCCGTGAGAACAAAGACCCCTCCCCCCTTCCCTGACCCCCGATCCGGAGAGACCCGCGCGCGCCACGCCCGCCGCTGTCCCAGCCCGCGCTCCCTTGCTGAGGTGCGCCTCTTTCTTGGCACACACATGTCCCCCTGCTGTTCTCTTTCCCCCTTCTGTGGCTGTGTCCGCCCCACATGCATACACGCCGTTTGTCCGGCCTCCTCACCCCTCCCCCCTCTCCCCCCTGTTCGTGACGTCAGGCGCACACTCTACACCACACCTCCCTCCCTCTCTACACCAAACATGACGGCCCCCGAGTACACCTTCCCCGGTGCGGAGGCTTTCCTCGAGTCGAATGCCCCGGCCCTGACTGTGGACGACGAGCAGGATGCCCTCCCGCTGGCCCTGCTTGTTCTCAGCGACGGCGGTACCCCGCTGGTGGGCCGGTCCTTTGGCGCGGCGGCCGGCGCCACCGGCCTGGCGACCGTCCTCGCCGGCCCGGTCGGCCACATCGAGTCCATCACCGATCCCTCGCACGGGGGCCATGTTTTGGTCCTGACCCACCCGATGCCCGGTGCCGCCGGTGTGCCGAGCGCCTCCTATGAGGCCGACGCCAATGGCCTGGCCCGGCATCGCGAGTCCGCCCGGGCCCGGGCAACGGCCGTGGTTGTCGGCTCGGACGCCGGCGCCGGGGCCGACTACTCCCACTGGCGTGCGGCCGACTCCCTGGGCGCCTGGCTTGCTCGGGAGGGCGTGCCTGCCATCTGCGGTGTGGACACCCGTGCCCTGACCCGGCGCATTAGCCGCTTCACCGGACCCGGCCACCTGTGGGCGCGGATCCTCATTGGCGAGGAGGCCGCCCGTGTGGCGGCCGAGCTTCGCGCCTCCGGCCCGGCGGCCGTCGTTGCCGGCATGACATGGGGCGCCCCCTTCACCGGACGGAACCTGGTTGCCGAGGGTGTGTGCCTTCTTCTTCTTCGCCGCCGCCGCCGCCTCCTCCTCCTCCGCCGCCGCCTGGCTCTTCTCTTGACTGCCATACCGGGATTTCGCCAACTGACAAATGCCATCTCCCTGTGAATCGCCGTGTCCCTGCCCCCTCCCCCCCCTGATATGCGCGTGTAGCCTCGATCAAGGCGCCCCGGCTCTTCCGGCCGACCGGCCCGGTTGCCCGGGCTGGTGCTTCCAGCCCGTCGACGGCCGCCCCGGCGACGGATGGCAAGCGTCCGCTGCGCGTCCTGGCCCTTGACATGGGCCTGAAGCATGCGCAAATCCGCGCTCTGACCAACCGTGGCGCCGAGGTTGTCGTTGTGCCGTGGAACTTCGACATTCTGACGGCCCTGGGGCTGGAGGACCCGGCCGGCCCCGCCGGCGCCTGGGTGCCTGACGCTTTGGCCGCTCCCGCCCCCGTCGTGGCCCCGGGCTCCGACGCCAGCTTCGGCATCGATGCTGCTGGCGAGGCTGCCCCATCCACTGTCGGCCCGGTGGACGCGGTTCTGGTGACCAGTGGTCCGGTGGACCCGTCTTCCGCCGGGTTTTCCGCCTCCGAGCACCCCTGTGCCGGGACCATTGCCCGGCTGGCGGTCCTCCTGGCCCGCTGGCCGAAGCCGGTTTTCGGCATCGGCCTTGGCCACCACCTGCTGGCTCTGGCAGCCGGGGGGTCGCTGACTGCCCTGGCCCAGGCTCGCCGCGCGCCGAATGTCCCCTCGCGGGACCCGCTCACCCAGCGCTGCTATATCACGGCCCAGGTGTGTCCATTTCATGCCCCCCCCCCCCCCCTCTACCCCACCTTCCAGAGATTTGCCCTTGCTTTTTTTCCCCGCTCACACGTTTCGCCCCGGTCCACCCTGCTGCCTCCACCGCCGCCGCGCACCCCCACAGAACCACGGCGTGGCCGTGGACTTCGAGTCGCTCGAGGCCTCCGGCGCCTGGGACCAGCTGTTCGCCAATGCCAATGATCACACCTGCGAGGGTGTGGCCTCGCGCAGCCGGCCCCACTTCTCGGTGCAGTTCCACCCGGAAGGCCGGCCCGGCCCGTCGGACACGGATTTCCTGTTCGATCGCTTCCTCGAGGCCGCGCGTGACCTGCTGGACATCTCCTCCCTCGGGGGGGAGGATCGCCCAATGCGCCCCCTGGCTGCCCCCTCGCCGGCGGCCGCCAATGCCGCGGTCCCGGCCCGACTGCGCCCGCGCAAGATCCTTCTCCTCGGGTCCGGCGGTCTCTCCATCGGCCAGGCCGGCGAGTTCGACTACTCCGGCTCGCAAGCCATCAAGGCCTTCAAGGAGGAGGGCATCCGGGTGATTCTCATCAACCCGAACATCGCCACTGTGCAGACCTCCCGCGGGCTGGCCGACAAGGTGTACTTCCTGCCGATCAACGCCGAGTATGTGCGCAAGGTCATCGAGTATGAGCGCCCGGATGGTATGTCTGGCCTTTTCCTTCTTCCCCCTCTTTGTCCCGAATGGCCCCGGCCCTTCCTCCCCCAGCAGCCCTCCCGGGCACTGTCGCCCGTGTGTGTCCCCACGCTCACGACCCTTCCTCTGTACTCGTCCTCGCTTCTCGGGGCGGGCCGACCCTCTCCCCTCTCTCTTCCCTCCCTCCGAACACAGGCATTTCGGTGTCCTTCGGCGGGCAGACCGCCCTCAACGTCGGCATCGAGCTGCACCAGGAGCTGAAGGAGCTCGGCGTCCAAGTGCTGGGGACGCCCATCGAAACGGTCATCCTGACCGAGGATCGCGAGCTCTTCGCCAAGGCCATGGAGGAGATTGGCGAGTCGTGCGCCGAGAGCTCGCCGGCCACCTCCATGGAGGAGGCCATCGACGCGGCCAACCGCATTGGCTACCCGCTGATCGTGCGCGCGGCCTTTGCCCTGGGTGGGCTTGGGTCCGGGTTTGCCCATACCGAGGCGGAGCTGGTGGACCTTTGCACCAAGGCCTTCGCCGTGGCGCCGCAGGTGCTCATCGAACGGTCCATGCAGGGCTGGAAGGAGATCGAGTATGAGGTGGTGCGCGATTGCGCGGACAACTGTGTGACCGTGTGCAACATGGAGAATGTCGACCCGCTGGGTGTGCACACCGGCGACTCGATTGTCGTGGCCCCGACCATGACCCTGACCGATGCGGACAACCGCCGGCTCCGGTCCACCGCCCTGAGCGTGGTCCGGCACCTGGGGGTGGTTGGCGAGTGCAACATCCAGTACGCCGTCAACCCGGCCACCGATGAGTACTGCATCATCGAGGTGAATGCCCGCCTGTCACGGTCCTCGGCCCTGGCCTCCAAGGCCACCGGCTACCCGCTGGCCTTTGTGGCGGCCAAGCTGGCCCTGAACATCCCCCTGCCGGAGATTGTCAACCGTGTTACCGAGACCCCGACCACTCTCTGCTTCGAGCCGGCCCTGGATTACTGCGTGGTCAAGGTCCCTCGGTGGGATTTGCGCAAGTTCACGCGCGTGTCCAACCGCATTGCCTCGGCTATGAAGTCCGTCGGCGAGGTGATGGCCATTGGCCGGACCTTCGAGGAGGCCCTGCAGAAGGCCATCCGCGCGGTGGACAACTCCTTCCATGGCTTCGAGGCGGTATGTCATGGCCCGTCTTCGCTTCTCTCCCCTCCCACTATGCCCCCCCC
>NW_009242971.1:842657-850473 GCF_000388065.1 Fonticula alba | reverse complement strand
CCCCCGCCCCCGCCCCCGCCCCACTGCTCCGGATTGCAGAACACCGTCCTCGAGGCGTCCGACGAGAACATCGGCATCCCCACCGACGCTCGGCTGTTTGCCCTGGCCAATGGCCTGCATGCGGGCTACTCGATCGAGCGCATCTGGGAGCTGACCAAGATCGACCGGTGGTTCCTCAGCAAGATGGCGCGCATCGTGGCCGCCGACAAGGCTCTCCAGGCCCTGGCCGCCGGGGCCGGGGCCGCCGAAACCCCGGCCGACATCAGCCCCATGCACTTGCGCCGTGCCAAGCAGCTGGGCTTCTCCGATGGGCAGATCGCCCGGGCCCTCCGGTCTACGGAGATGGCCGTCCGGCGCCGGCGCCTTGATTGCGGCGTCCGGCCCTTCGTCAAGCAGATTGACACGGTGGCCGGTCTGGATGGCTCGCGCGCCAATTACTTCTACCTGACATACCATGCCACCGAGGATGATGTGGCCTTCGAGGATCGCGGCATCATCGTCCTCGGGTCCGGTGTCTACCGCATCGGCAGCTCGGTGGAGTTCGACTGGTGTGCGGTTCGCTGCATCCGGACCCTGCGCGAGACTGGCTTCCGCACGGTCATGATCAACTACAACCCGGAGACCGTGTCCACGGACTACGACGAGGCGGATCGCCTGTACTTCGAGAACATCACCACCGAGACCGTGATGGATGTCTACGACCTGCAGTCCTCCCAGGGGGTGGTCATCAGCATGGGCGGCCAGACGCCGAATTTGATTGCCCTCGGCCTGCACCGGCAGGGGGTCCGGGTGCTCGGCACGTCGCCGGAGTCCATCGACTGCGCGGAGAACCGCTACAAGTTCTCCCGCATGCTGGACAAGATCGACGTCGACCAACCGGCCTGGCGGGAGCTGGCCTCCTTCGATGATGCGCGGAGCTTCTGCCGTGCGGTCACCTACCCGGTCCTGGTCCGGCCGAGTTACGTCCTCTCGGGCGCCGCCATGAATGTGGTCTTTACGGAGGCCGATCTGGAATCGTACCTTGGCAAGGCGGCTTCCATTTCGCCGGAGCACCCGGTGGTTGTGACCAAGTTCATCGAGGGCGCCAAGGAGATCGAGGTGAATGCGGTCGGCCGCGGGGGTGAGCTCATCATGCATGTCGTTTCCGAGCATGTGGAAAATGCCGGTGTGCACTCCGGCGATGCGACCCTCGTCCTGCCCCCGCAGGACCTGGACCAGGAAACCACCGACAAGATTGTCCAGGCCACCGGGCTCATTTGCCGCGAGCTCCACATCACCGGCCCCTTCAACATCCAGTTCATCGCCAAGGACCGTCGCATTCAGGTGATCGAGTGCAACCTGCGTGCCTCTCGGTCGATGCCCTTCGATTCGAAGGTCACCGGGGTGGACCTCATCGAGATGGCCACCCGGGCCATGGTCGGCCTGCCGGTGACCGCCTACCCGGCCCCGACCCCGACCCCGGGGTCGGGCTCCGGTCCGGTGGTCGCGGTCAAGGTCCCGCAGTTCTCCTTCTCCCGGCTGTCCGGCGCCGACCCGGTGCTGGGCGTGGAGATGGCCTCCACCGGTGAGGTGGCCTGCTTCGGGCGCACCCACCATGAGGCCTACCTCAAGGCCCTGGAGGCCACCGGCTTCCGGCTGCCCGCTCGCAATGTCCTCATTTCCATCGGGTCGTATGCCGAGAAGTCGGAATTGCTGCCGGCCATCCGCAAGCTGGCCACCCTGGGCTACCGGCTCTTTGCCACTCCGGGCACGGCGGACTTCCTGGCGTCCAACGGCGTGGAGGTGGGCTTCCTGGAGCAGATTTCCGAGGACAGTGCCCCGGCCCCGGCCCCGGCGGCCGGTGGCGGGGGCTCCTCCGCCAACAGCCCGCCCATCAGCCCATCCTCCTCGAGCAGCAACCTGGCGGCCCTGGCGGCCTCCGGCACCGCCGGCACGTCCACCCCTCGGCGTGATGAGTACAGCCTGGCCAATGCCCTGGCCTCGAAGCAGATCGACCTCTACATCAACCTCCCCTCGAAGAACAGCTTCCGCCGGCCGGCCAACTACGTGTCGGCTGGCTACCTGAGCCGGCGTCTGGCCGTGGACTTCTCCGTGCCGCTGATCACCAATGTCAAGTGCGCCAAGCTCTTCATTGATGCCCTTGCCAAGGCTGATCGTCGTGCTCTGCCGGTGGTCCTGGACGGCAGCGGCGACTCGCTGGCCGCCACCCGGCCGGTGCGTGTGGGCGCCTGCGATGTGCTCTCCTCGGCCGAGACGGCCCTGATGCCGGCTCTGGTGGATCTGGCGCTGGCTCCCCCGGCGTCGGCCGGTATGCCGGCCACGGTCACCGAAGCGGCCGCCCGTGTGGGCGCCTATGCCGAGGCGTCTCTTCGGTCGGGCTTGGGCTTTGTTGGCATCGATTTGGGAGCCCTGCCGGAGGAGCTGGGCGCCGGTTTGGCCGGGGCCCTGGCCGCCACGGAGACCCCGCTGCCGGTGGACCACGGTTTGGTGGGGGCCCTCGGTGCTGGCCTGGCCGCGGCGGCGGCGGCTCCCCTGCTGGCTGCGGTCCTGCGGCAGCCCTTCCCCACGACGGCCGACGCCCTGGCCCGGGCGCAGAAGCTCCTGCAGCAGGGCGCCGATGGCCGGGCTTTGGTTTTGGCTGCCTCGGGCCCGGAGCTCGGTGCCTGGCTGCTCCTGGCGGCGGGCGTGTGCCGCCGGCCAGTGCATGTCACCGGCGTGGCCTCGGTGGCCGATCTGCGCCTGATCGCGGCCACCCGGGCCGCCGGCGTGGCGACCGTCACCTGTGACGTCAGCGCGGAGGACCTTTTCTTCGGCCCGGAGGCTGGTGACCTTTGGAAGAACATTGCCCTGGTGGATGTCATCCAGCCCGGCTCGTCGCCCTTCGCCGATGTCTCCTCCACTCCCGGCCCCTCCCGGCCGGCTGGGGCGGAGGCCGATGCCGACCACGGCCAGAGCACGACGGAGTACCACCCGCAGGAGCACTTCCTGCCCCTGCTCCTGACCGCTGTCCATGAGGGCCTTCTCACCCTGGAGGAGGTCATCGCCAAGTGCTGCCACAACCCGGCCCGGATTGTGGGCCTTCCGGGAACCGCCGCCACCATGGCCGTGGGCAGTGCCCCGGCGGCCCCGCTGACCGGCTGGCAGGCCGCTTCTCCGACTGGCCTGCTGCTGGAGGTGGAGCTGGACCGGGCCGGCGTCGCCGGGGCCGGGGCTCTGCCCACTCTGAATGGCCGCAGCCCCGCCAATGTCCTCAAGTCCGGTGTTCTCCGCGGGCAGGTGGCTCGTGTGTTCACCCAGTTGCCGGAGCATAGCCGCGTCCGGTCGGGCCTCTCCTCGGCCGGGACCCTGGTGCTTGATGGGGCCGCTCTGTCGGGCCGGCGCCATGTTGGCACCCTGCGGACGGCCGTCCTGGCGGCGGCCTCGCGCGCTGATGGCCTGGGCGTCGATGCCCCGGCTGGGGCTGGCACCCCGGCGGGCCTCGGCAAGAAGCACGGCACTGATGCGCCCGCCGGCGCGCATGCCGATCTCCTCCCGGCTGTCGCCACCTCCGAGCAGCAGTCGCAGCAGCAGCAGCCGCCGCCGCAGTCGCAGCAGCCAGGCCACCACAGTGCCGTCGTGACTGAGGCGGCCCCGGGCGAGGAGCTGCCCGCCCCGGCCCCGGCCCCGGCCTCGGCCCCGGTTGTTCTGGCCGGCGCTGGCGTTGTTCCCCCTGCCAGCTGCCCGGCGGCCCCGAGCGCCGCCAAGACCGCCCTGGCCTCGCGGCATGTCCTGGCAGTTGGGACTTGGAACCGGTCTGCCCTGCACCGGCTGTTTGAGCTGGCGCAGGATATGCGCAAGCTCGTGGAGCGCGGCCCGACTGGGGCCCTGGCTGGCGCTGAGCAGGCCCTCCGCGGGCGGGTCCTTTGCACGGTCTTCTATGAGCCCTCCACTCGGACTTCGGCCTCCTTCGAGGCGGCCATGCTGCGCCAGGGCGGCTCGGTGGTCAGCATCCCGGTCGAGCGGAGCTCCGTCCAGAAGGGCGAGTCCCTGGCCGACACGGTGCGCACGCTGGACTCCTATGCCGATGCCATTGTCCTGCGGCACCCGGGTGCCGGTGCGGTGGCCGAGGCCGCGGCCACGGTGGCCCGGGCCCCGGTCATCAATGCCGGCGATGGCATTGGCGAGCATCCGACCCAGGCCTTCCTGGACCTGTTCACCATCCGCGAGGAGCTTGGCACGGTGAGCGGCCTGCGGGTGGCCTTCGTGGGCGATTTGCTGAATGGCCGGACCGTGCATAGCCTGGTCCGCCTGCTGGCCCTGTATGGGGTCCATGTGCACCTGGTGGCCCCTCCGGGGCTGGAGCTGCCGGAGTATGTCCTTGCCGATGCGGAGGCCGGTGCTCGGCGCCACAACGGCCAGGGCTTCCTGTCGGTGCAGCACCATGGCTCGGTGGATGAGGTCATTTCCCTGGTGGATGTGGTGTATGCCACGCGTCTGCAGCGGGAGCGCTTCGCTGCCACCGACACCGAGCAGGGGGCGGCCCAGCTGCGCGAGGCCCATGCCGAGTATCTGGCCCGCTGTGCCATCACCCCGGCTCGCATTGCCCAGGCCAAGGACAACATGATCGTCATGCATCCGCTCCCGCGCGTGGATGAGATTGACCCGCGTGTGGATCTCGACCCGCGTGCCGCCTACTTCCGCCAGATGCGCTACGGTCTGTACGTGCGCATGGCACTCCTGCGTCTTGTTCTCCTGGGACAGTGAGCGCGCAAGAGGGCGCGGATATGAGCGTGCATGCGTGCCGCATGGTGGCGGTGGAGAGGTGTACTTTCCCCTCCCCGCGAGCCGCCTGCGCGCCGCCCTCACACTTGTATTTTCGGAAAAGAAAAATAGACAGACATCTCAAAATACACACACACATCCTCTCATGCGCGCGCCCCCATCAGTATCTCCAGCTCCAGAGGAGACCCCTCTTCCGGTAGCGCCCCGACCAGCAGCAAGAGAGCATGTACAGGTCTGTGGCCGGGTGCCCTTTTATTTATATCTCTCCGCTTTGTGGAAGACCCCTCTCCGCCCGTTTCCCGTCCTGCGCCCCAGGCCTCGACCATGGCCTGAGGCATTCCCCGTCGCGAGTGTGTGGTTCACATGTGCCAAAAGGCATGCCTACGCCAAAAAAAAAAATTCAGCAGGGCCACTGTGGAGGATGATCCACCCCACGAGAAAAAAACCCTCGCACGCCTTCAGTAGGCGGGACTGGCAGATGGGATGGGGGGGGGGCAACAGCCTCCAGGAGGGGCATGCTTCCAAGATGGAAACAAGCGAGGAGGGGTCCCCGGGGAACATCAAGCCGGGCGGGCTTGGGAGACTGTGGGCTAGACCCATCCACTGGTCAGCCGACACTGAGGAATGCCAAAAGGGGCGCCCATGCCACTTTGACGCCACGCCTTTGGCGGGGCCCGTGCTTCTATCGGGCTGATCATGCCATCTGTGCATGTGATTGGAGGCCTGAGGATATCGCCATTCGCCATGGCCTCTGGGCCCATTTGCTCTCGCTCGACTCGCCCAAGGTCCTCGCAAAGACCAATGGCGTGGCATGAACCGCCCCTGCGCGCGCGCGCCCCCCCCCCCCCTGCCCCCTTTCGCCAGCGGGGACAAGCCCGAAAAATGCTTGGTGCACCCTCCTCACCGGCGGCCGTGTGTCCGAATATGTTTGTCCTGTCTGCATGTATGTGTGTATGTCTTAATACGTGTGTCCATCCCCGCGCACGTCTACATGTGTTGGCGAGAGGGTGTATTTGTGTGGGTCTCAGTGTTTGACTGAGTGTGTGAGAGTGCGCATGTGGGTGTGCATCGATGTATGTGTGTCCACACTTCTGGTTGGGAGGCTGCCAGAGTTTCTCCTCCTGGCAAAGAAAATTGGGACAAGAGAAGACGCGTGTTTGACCTGACATCGGCCGAGCGTCCAAGTGGTGCTCGTGAAGAAAGGGACCTCGCTGAAAGAATGTCGGCCGGGACAACAGACGCCCTCCGTCGCAAAGTCTCCCGGCCATCGGGGGGAAGCACGTACCCCCGGGTCGAGGGGGGGGGGGGGGGGGCAGGGCGCCCGAAAATGCCGGAAACTGTGCCCCTCGCCTCTGCCCACCCTGATTGCTTTGACTAATGGCCAGCCGCCGGTATTGTCGGCTGAGACGGAGACAGAGAGAAAGAGCGATGGAGGGAGGGGGAAAGAAAGAGAGGAACAACGAGGGGGGCCAGGGGTCGCGAAGCGAAGCTCCCGGCGGCGTCCGGCGGGCCAGCCCATCGCCGGCCGATTTTGTGGCCCCCTCTCGTCCCCCCCCCCCCCTCCGACCATTACTGCATCCTATCTGAGCACTGGAGATCTCTCATGACGAAAGGGAGCACAAGGCAGGCCCCCCCCCCCCCCCCCATTCTCCCCCGTCATCTTCATGAATCCCCCCGCCTCCTCGCCCTTTGTGGCGGGACCCATATGAAGAAGATGAAGGGAGAAAGGCCAGCCATGCCCCACACAGGAAAGGGAAGACGGAAGCAAGCGCGATGGAGATGGCGCTATGGCAGGGGGGGTGGGGTGGGGCGGGGTGAAAGGAGCCGAGAGAAACACAAGGCAGGGGTGGGGGGAATATGGAAGAGAAAAGGGCTGACGCTGTATATCGGCACAAGGGGGTGGGGTGGGGGAGAGAGCGCGAAGAGAGGGAGGCGAGAGGGGGAGAAAAGAGGACGACGGGGCACATGCACACACACACACATGCACAAGGGGAAAGGAGGGGGATGCACATGCGCCCAACAACTACAAGGAGAGGGAGAAGAGAGGGGTGGGAAGGGGGGGGGGGCACACACACTGGGATCACCACACAGCGGCTGCACGTCCACAAGTGACACACTCACCCACACAGCGCGCAAACCCTATGTATGCACCAGACACACATGCGCGAGGGAGGGGGGGGGGCGGGACTGCTCTCGAGCACATGTGTGCTCGGGGGAGGAGTGTGCGCCGGCCTCCTTAGCCGTGGGCGTATTTCCGGGTCCACTGGCGGGCGGTGGCCTCGTACTTCTCGCGGTCGGACTTGTAGAGGTTGGCGGCATCGGCAACGAGCGGGTCATCCGGGTTGGGATCCGTCAGCAGGGAGCAAATGGACAGCAGGACCTTGGAAATGGTCAGCGCCGGCGACCACTGGTCGCGAAGAATGTCCAGACAAATGGCTCCGGAGGAGTTGATGTTCGGGTGATAGATCTTGGTGGTGAAGTTCACACGGGGGGGCTTGAAGGGGTAGTCGGTGGGGAAGTGGATGTTAAGGAAGAAAACACCGCCGGCGTAGGGGGAGTCCGCCGGGCCCATGATGGTAGCCTGCCAGTGGAACATCTCGGTGCCGACCGGGCCGGCCGAGCAGGAGGTGGGCGGATCGCGGGCCAGATCCTGGAGCTCCTTCTGAATGCGCTTAAGGGCCATGGTGGAAGCTACGAAAAACTACGATGACCGGATCGGGGGGAGGGGGGGGGGGATGTGTGAGAAAAAAGAAGGGCAACCAGGAGCGGGGCGTGTGTGTGGGGGGGGGGGGGCCGAGAAAGGGGCTGCGCGCACCTATCGCAAGGTCTGAAAAGAGGAAGGCAGAAACTCACGGAGCTGATTCTGCTGTGTGGTGGGGGGGGGGAGGGGGACGCGCGGGTGGGGGAGGAACACACAAACACGCAGCGAGGGAAGAGGAGGGGGAAGAGAGGAAAATAGGATTTTTACACCCATCGGCTAGCTGAAAACCGCCGCCCTGCGCCGGAGCTTCCGACTTCGGTGGCTTATGATGTACTCTGCCCCCCTTCCCCCCCC
>NW_009242971.1:833781-842487 GCF_000388065.1 Fonticula alba | reverse complement strand
CGGGGGGGGGGGGGTCTGTCGAGGAAGCGCAGATAATTCCGTCCCCTCCCCCCACCCCCACCCCCATCCCCCTTCGCCTCTCTCTTCGCACCGGGCAAAGAGCATACTTGCGTGAGCCGAGCCGGCAGAGCCTCAGTGCTTCCACACTCACGCACCCCGCCTGTCCCGACCCCACCCCCGGGGCAGAGGGTGAGTCGAAGGGCTGGGGGGGGGGGGGGCGGGCATGCTCTTCGGGGCAATTGCACAACATGGCACAGCACATCTTCAGAACCACAGGGGCCGGTGAGCAGATGCTCAGGGGGAGGGGGACTTCCCCCGAGGCGCGCGGGTGTCTCGGCGGCCAGGGGCGGACCGCCCGGCCGATCCAACCCGTGAGCCTCACCCGCACCTGGGATACTTGAGGCCTGGGGGAATTGCAGAGACCGACAGTCGCCTCTCGGAGGCACGAGGTCTCCTGAGCGTCGGACACTCCGGGGCGGACCTGTCGACCATCCCCTTTCTGGGGCCGCCGTTAAAGGATTCCCCCCCTCCCCTGCCGCCCGGCTGGTCGGTCACTCGGTCGCGGAAGGAGACCCGCACGATCGGAACCATCCAGGAACACCGAGAAGCCGCGGTCTTCGCAGACCGAGCCGAATTCCCCCGGGCCTCCAGCAGGAGCGCTTGCACAACAGGGCTGGCGTGTACCCCCGGCCCCCCGGGGGGGGGGGGGGGGGACGGGGGCGGGACGAGCGCGTGGGGAGGGAGCGAAGGGCATGCAAGCAGCCCTAATCACTTGCCAGTCTAGAGGGGCCCGATACTGCGGCGTATGCGCTGCCGGGTCTATGTTGGCACCTGGCGCGCTCGTGTGTCGCGGCGTGCCGGCCCGGAACCTTGTACCTTGGCGGGGGGCGAGCCCATGCGTGCGCCTGCTCAATCCGGCCAGACCCGGGGGGGAGGGGGGGGGGGGCCGCTGGCCAACAACGTGCTTTTCTGTGGGTGCGAGTGTAAGTGCGCAAATGCGTGTACAAAGGCGGGCGCGTGCACCCGCACGGGCGCAGGCCGCCCCAGGGCGCCCCGGGTTGCCTTCATTTTTGGGCCGGCCACAGAACCTGCCGCCCGAGGGATGGGCGGCCAGCGGTGGAATATTCTCGCCGGTTGAGCTGGAGGTCGACCATGGTGGACGCCCAGCCCGGGGACGGGGACAGGGGGGACTTTCCACGGTCGTGGAAACTAGATGACTGTGGCTGGCTGGAAGGCTAGCCCAACAGCCGAGCACCGGAAAGACTCTGGACGCAAATGCCCAGGGCATTTGGCCTCCCGCGCGGCACATTAACCAAACATCCCGTAAGCAGCCTGCCCGCCCGACACCCATCCACACGCCACCCTTCCTCTAACCCCCCCCCGCCCACGCACGCACGCACACATACACACATACACACACACACACTGCCACACATACACACACTGCCACACACAATGGCCCGGGCCACAGGGGAGTTGTCTGGTGGACCTCTGAACGCACCATGCTGCATGCGCAAGAGTGGTGGGACCACGCACAAGTGCTCGGGGAAGATAGTCCCCGGGCAGCTGACCTAAATACTGGTGTTTGGTTGCTGTCCGTTTCTCCGAAGTATCCTCCCCCTCTCCGCGCACACGCACTGAGAAGCCCCCGGCCGGCAGGAGACACTTCACCAGGCTGGTGGGGGGGGGGGGGGGGGGGGTACACTGAGGACGGCCATCCAGTCCTACAGCCCCGCCCCCTCCGTCGGGGGCCGGCGGGAGGGGACAAGAGCCGGCGACAGAGCGAGCGAGATAAATCGACCGGAGCCGGGCTCCTGCCGGGGGAGAGACGCCTGCACAAACAAGCGCCAACGTCGGGGGGGGGCGTTTTTCCCGCCGCGGAGCACTCAGTGTCATCAGGTGAAGACCAGAAGTACATGCTTCTATTTCAGACTCACGGGCCGGGACTCTCGGTTGTGGCAGCCGTGTCGAGCAGAGAGGCACAGACAGATACTTGTTCTCCCGTGTCGTCCCCCGCCCCCTTGAAGTCCCCAACCCTGAGGGTGCCTTTCGATGGTCATGGCTCGCTGTCCTCGTCGCGTGGTGATGACATCAGCAAGCGCCCGACGGCAGTGAGGTGCACGCGGCCGGCATGTGCTCGACGCGAATCTTGTCGGCGAGGCGACCAGACACACGGACTGCGAGAGAGAGAGAGAGAGAGAGAGTGAGCGAGAGAAACTCGGGTAGGGGGAGCCGTATTCTCCGAGAAAGAGAACGCCCCCCGCACCCGGCACGGAGGGCCATCCCGAAGCCGACAAATAGGGGGAGTTAACCGGGGCGAGGACCGGGGGATTTGGCTGCTCCGGGTGCGGACACACCCTTTCGAAGCCCGCCCGGCCCTGGCGCCGAGAAGGCAGCGCCCCGCTGGGGCTTTGGGCATCAGACCCAGAACCGCGACCGGGTCAGGTGCCGACGCCGAAGCAGCACGAGAATGCTGAATAACCGGATAACGGGCATGTGACTCCATCTCACTAAACCCGGCTCGGTATAGCTTTCCCCCGGTTGGAGAGAGGGGGGAAGGGGCCTGCCTTCGCCGGGCCGGCTCGGCCGGCTCGCAGTACCCGCCCCATATAACCCGACTTCTATTATTGGACGATTATTGGTCGTCCCTTGCGAGGGGTATTTCTCACTCGGGGGGCAGCCTACACCGCGGTCAGTTGTCAGACAAGTTTCCCCCCCCCGCCCTGCCCTGGCGAACGGGGTATCGGTTGTCCATGTCCTCCGGGGGGATGGGGGCGGGAGTCCCGCACTCCAAGGGGGGGGTGCGGGGCGGAATTGCGCGGACGCCCCCCCTCCCGTCCAACGGTCGACACCGGCACGTCTCCGCGCCTCCTTCTCGCGGGCCCTCCGCAGGGAGGCCTCCTCTTGTTTCTGAAAACGTGGCTCCCCCAGCTTTGACTCCCGATTGGTGTCCAACCAACCCCCTCTCCTCCCCCCCCCGGTTTTCTGTTTGCTTCCACGCGCCCCCTCGCGTCCCGCTTACAGCACCTCCCCCCCCCCAACCATGCCTGATTCGTATGCCCTTTCACATCCGTGACTTTCCTCCCCTCCCAGCATCTTCCCTTGCTTCCCCTCTTCCTCCCTTCCATGCTCTGAGTTCGACTGTCCGAAGGGGTCTTCGCCTCGGGTTTTCCGAGGCAGCCCCCCTGCTGTGTGTGTGTGTGTGTATGTGTGTATACTGTCTTCTTCGAGGCTGTGCAGCTCCTGCCTGTGAGGGCATGGCTTCACACACCTTTGCCCACGCGAATGTGTATTTGGGTGGTTATGTGTATATGTATGTATGTGTCTGCGTGTGTACACCTGCACGCGCATGCACACACACACACATATACACATGCACGTATGAATGTTGGTCCACTCTACCGTCAGGGCTTCCACATGCCGCGCATGCGCCCTCCCCACCTTGCCGCGCGCTGTCTGGTCTCTCGTCTGCCTCGTCCATTCCCATCCGCCATCCGCATATTTCCTTCTCCTGTTTCTTCCCTCCCCCCCCCTTTCCGGTTCCTACTCCCTCGACATGGCGCTCTTGCTCTGTCTTTCGCAGGGCAAGAGAGAAGCGCCTCCACCGCCTCCACCGCCACCGCCGCTTCCCATCGCCACCGCCACTGGCACCGATACTGGCATCACTATCTACTTGATATCAAGCCTGCATATCTTCCTGTCCGCCTGTCCGCCTGTCTGCTTGTCAGTTTGGCCACTAGGCTGCTTGCTTGCCTGCCTGCTCGCCTGTCCGCCTGCTTGCTTGCTCGCCTGCCTGCTCGCCTGCTCGCCACCGTCCACCGCCCACCGCCCACCCTCCGACTCCGCCGTCATCCGCCGCTCCTCCCTCCCGTGCACGGCCTCCCCCGACGTGAGACCCGACTCCTAACTCCTCTTGTGCACCCGGGACACACGCGCGCGCGGCCCCCTCTCCCATCTCCCCTCCGATCGTCCCCTCTTCAGTGTCAAGGTCCATGTCGGCAACCTGGGCAACCACACCGACGAGCGCGAGCTTCGCCGACTCTTCGAGGCACAGGCCAACGTCGTCGACTTCTGGGTTGCCCGCCATCCTCCCGGTTCGTCAAAAGCGCTTGCCTCTTCACTCGGCTCTCATGCCCCTCCCCCCCCTCCCCCCCCCTCCGCCTCTCCTCCCTCCTGACATTTGGACCCGCACCCCCTTCCGGCCCCTTCTGCGCGTGGCTTTCCTCTCCCCCTCCCTCTCCCCTCCGTTGTTGATGTCCAGGCTTCGCGTTCGTCACCTTCGGCAACATGGATGATGCCCGCCGCGCCATGGAGCAGCTGAACGGCCACACCTTCGAGGGCCGGAGCATCTCGGTCGAGATCTCCCACGGTCGGTCCAACAACAACTACCGCGGTCGTGGCAACGGCCGTCTTGATGGGTATGCCCTCGATTTGCTTGTCCTCCGTTTTCCCGCCCCCCCCCCTTCTCCCTGCCCTCAGCCGGATGATTCCCCCCTGACACGGACTTTCCACCCTCCAGTGGTCGTGGCAGCCATCATGGCGGTCCCGGCTTCCGCGGCGGTCGTGGCGGCTTCCGTGGCGGCCGTGGCGGCTACTACGGCGGCGAGCGTGATCGCTACGACGACCGGGGCTGGAGCCCGGAGCGCTATGGGCGTCATCGCAGCCGCAGCCGCGACCGCAGCCGCGAGCGCGACCGCAGCCGCGAGCGCGACCGCAGCCGCGAGCGCGATCGCAGCCCGGACCACACTCGCGGCGGCAGCCCGGACCGGTATTCCTCGCGTCCGCGTGATCGCCACGACGAGGGTCGCCGTGGCGATCGCCGCGATGAGGTCTCCACCGCCGGCACTGCTGCCGGGTCTTCCTCCACTTCTGCTTCTTCGTCTTCCTCGCGTCCGGATGAGCGCCGGTCTGACCGGAGCCCCGAGCGCCGGTCCGAGCGCAGCCCGGAGCGTCATCGCGGGTCTAGCCGCAGCCCGGAGCGCGGGAGCCGCCATAGCGGCAGCGATCGTCATGGTGGCGCTGACCGCTACGGTGGCGGCGATCGCCATGGCGGCAGCGACCGCTATGGTGGTGGCGATCGTTACGGCGGTGATCGTTACGGTGGCGATCGTTATGCCACTGAGCGCTACGGCGGTGATCGCCGTGGTGGCTATGGCGGCGGTGGCTGGAACAGCCGCGACCGTCGCGGCGGCTACAACGGCGGCAATGGTGCCGGTGGGTATGGCGGCGATTCGATGTCCCGTCGTGGTGGCCGTGGTGGCGGCCGTGGCGGCCACCAGGGCGGCAACTCGCGCTCCTCCTCCGAGCACGACGCCTCTTCCTCCTCCCGGTCTGCCGATGTCGGCGAGCACCATGGCGGCTCGGCCGTCGATGGCGGCGAGGACCGTGGCGGCCGGTCGGCCGCCTCCCGGCGCCCGGCGTCTGATGACGTTTCCAACGGCGGCAACAGCGCCAGCTCCGAAGCCGGCCGCGCCGGTGACTCCCACGCTGCCGGCCATCACTCTCCCTCCGCGGAGGATGGTGGCTCCTATGGCGGCCGTCACCATCACTCCCCCGGTGGCGACTCGGGTGTCATGGACCCCGCGAGCCTGATCTCGCCGTCCGACCCGGCGCCCTCGTCCTCGCGTGGCTCCGGCCGCCGGTCGAGCGTCAGCGGCGCCAGTGGCAAGTCCGCCGGTGGCGCACGCCACCACCGCGATGCGTCGCCGGTTTCCCCGCGTGGCGGCAGCTCGGCTGCTGCCGCTGCGCACGACGGCGACAGCGGCGCCACGAACTACAGCCCGTACTCCTACTCTCCCTCCCCCTGAAAGGGCGGTAGTGCAGAGGATGGAGAAGTCCAGGAGCTGAGGGCGTGTGCTTGTCTGTGTGTATTTGTATGTGCACTCCAGTTTTTCTTTTGGAGTATTGTGTGCGCGGGGGGGATGTGTCTCGGGGGACGGGGGGAGGGCTGGTGTGAGTGCCAAGGAGGGGTCCCCGCGCCCGTATTTCCTTCCTTCCCCCCTCCCCCCCCCCCTCTCTCTCTCTCTCCTCCCCTGCCGATTTTTGCCTACCCTCCCTCCACCGCCCAAGTGCTCGCCTCTGTTGTGTGCGCCTGCACGCCACGTTCCTTCTTTTTACAGCTTGCCCACTTTGTAATATAGTTATTACCTTTTGCAGATCCTGCAGATGCTGTTTTCTTGCACATCTGTGTGTCACTATGTGTGCATGTGTGTGCGTGTGTGTCGGGGGAGAGCGGGGGAAGGGCAGCAGATCAGGGGCCTCTCCCTCTCTCCTTTCCATGCCCAATCGCGCGCTTCTTGCGTCGTGTACACCAGGATGGTCGGGAGGAGGCTGCCCAACGGCCTGTTGTTCGAGGCGTGCGAGCGTGCGCGCGCGCGCGCTCGCATGTGCCGGTTGATGTGCGCCTGGGAAATCCACCGCATGTACGTGACCTATTGAGCGAAATCACGTCGAATCTAGAATGGCATTTCGATCTCGAAATATGCGCGCCATGACTTTCAGAATTTGTTGGCTGGCCCCGGCGCGCGAGCGAGCACGCGTTCCCAGCCCGGCGCGCGCGCCCCGGCACCAGGGGGTGGTGTTCTCTCAGCCGTAAACGGTGTCCTCTCTCCTACGACCTGTGCCTGTACATGCGGGCACTCCGGGGGACGGGGAATGGTCCTCCTTCATGCGCCAGGCAAGCACGCCTGAGGGGGGGAGGGGGGGGGGGGGGGGGGGGGGGGGGTACGCATGCGGTGCCTTCGGAAACGACGGTCGATGCCCGGGACCCGTGGCCAAGCGCCCGCAAGGCCAGGGCAGGGCGAGAAGCGGCAAAGGTGCCGGTCCTGCTGCAGTCTCGTCGGCCGTTTGTCCTGGCGGCGACGGCGGGCACGCCAACAACAATAACAGCCGTGCCCCCCCCCCGCCCTCGCCCACCCCCCTCTCTGGCTGACCGGCGTACGCGGCCCTGCCCTTCGGGGCCGACGCATGGCGCCCCCGGCCGCAGGCCCCCCCCTCCTTCGTGTTTGGCTGGGGCTTCACCCTTGTGGTCTCGTTGTTCCTCTTGTTGCGGTTGGGCCTGTTATATTTTTTTGCCCGCGAGGTATGGCCCCGCCCCCTCTCCCCCCCGGGCGGATCCGATGCCAAGGGACACCTGCCTGGGGGCGATCTCGAGTGGCGGGCCCACGGAAGACATTCAATGGGTGGCAATCTGCGCCCTGTGGCGAAGGAGGTCATGCTGGCCGTGTGCAGCCTGGCCGGGCCCGGGCGGGCTCCGTGTCCGGGAGCGGCGGCCGGTCTGGAGCGGCGCCGGAGGCGCGTGCGCGAGGGGTGGCTGGCTGCGATCGACTTTGCCTGGGGCCAGCCCTCCAAGCCCCACGGAGGCAGCTGCAATCGGCGGGGAAGAAGGCTCCCGGTATGGGGGGAGTCCTGTCTCCGACCAGACCCCCCCCCCCCCTCCCCCCGCCCCAGCATGCCCCGGTCCCCGAGTCCTGTGGTTGAACATGCGGGCGCTCGGCCGTTCGGCTTCCTCCCGCGCCCCTTGCTTTCGGGCGGACGCGACCTCAACCGGGCACCGATCATGCTCGCGAGATCCGGCTCGCCGCACTTTCCCGCCCAGTGTGCCCCCCCGCCCCCCAAGGCGAGAGCCCCCGCAAAGGAGGGTCTGCGCAATGCCCTGCCCATCTCCGCGTGGGGGATCAGGGCTCTTGTGTTGTTGCCCCGGGCCAGCCTGCCCGGTGAGGGACGGTCGAAGCAGCGGGACGGGGCCTGGCATGTCCGCCGTTTGCTGGGTGTGCCCATGTGTTTGACCGCTCCCACCGGTCCCGCTCGAGGGGACCGGGCCGGGGGGGGGGGGGGGGGCGCGCCGGGGCGCCGGGGCAAAATGTGTGCGAGGCAAGAAGTGAGGCATTTATGTCGTGGCCGCGGCAGAAACTAGTCTCAGGCCGAGTGCGGAACGCGTGCGTGCATGCGTGTGCGCGCGCGCGCGCGCACTCGCGCCAAAGTGGGACACATGGCCCCCTCGCCCCTGCCCGGCTCCCGGTTCCCCCCCGGCCCGGCCCCCGCCGTACATCTCTCCCTTTGCCGGCGCGCCTCAAGCATGCTGGCACGCGTGTATACACACACACACACACACACACACACACACGCACATACACACTAACGAGTGTGTACCATGCTCAACTCAAGACCCCCCAGGCACACATGGGCCTTTTTTTCTTTTGGCCATGCTGCGCGCCAATGCCACCCCATAACCCGACCCCCGTCCACCGCCCGCTCGGGAGTTGAAGAGCCGGGCAAAGCGAGGCCCGGCTACACACGGCGGAACCCGAGCCCGACACCCGCCCGGGGCAGCATGCGAGCACAGTCTGGCGGCCGCCTGCCTCCGTGTGGGGGCGGGGGCGCGCGCGCGCGCGCGCCCCCGATTGGCTCCCGGGCGCCTGCTCGCTTGCTCGCCAGTCCCGGCCGCTTGATCATGGGTAATTTTCCCTGCCCCCGGCCCCCTCTGCACATCCTCGTGGAGATTGGTCCTTTATCCTTCCCAGCCTTGCCTGCCGGCACCAAGTCTGAGAGACACCGCCCCCGGCGGGCCTCCCTCTGCCCGAGGGGCCTCCGCTATGACCTCACCTTTCTCCTGGCCCTGTGCCCTCACCCTTTCCCTCTTCCTCCCCCTCTCTCCTTCCCCCTGCATGGTTCCCTCTATATAGCACGCGCCTTCCCCCCCCCCCC
>NW_009242971.1:830590-833664 GCF_000388065.1 Fonticula alba | reverse complement strand
CCCCCTCTCACTCTCCGCGAGAGAAGTTTTCCCGCGGCTGAGTTTCCAGCACGATGGGGAGGTGCGTCCTTACACTGGCTCCAAAGCTAACGCCGGCTTTAGGCTGCCTTCGTGGCAACTGACCTCCTTCCCCCTCCCCCCTTCCTCCGGGGCGCCTGATCTTCCCATCGACAGCGTCGGTGTCCTCCACACCTCATCTCTGGATCACGCTTCCTACATCGACTACCAGTCGCTCACGTCTGCCAGCGACGAGGGGGAGGACGATGCCTGCTCCTCGCCAGCCAGGTATGTCCCAGCCCCCCCCCCCCCTCTCTCTCTCTCCCTCTCGCTGATCACTCACATTGCCCCGGCCCTCCTCCCTCTCCGCAGCTCGGACAATCCCACCGGTACACCACCTACCCCATGGCATCTCTCTCCCCCCCTCCCCTCCTGCCCTCCTGCCCTCCTGACGGTCTGTGACCTCGGCTCTACCTGATCCTGACTGATCCTGTCATCCTTTCTCCCCCCCCCCCCCCCCAGACCTGATGGCTCCCGGGGAAAAGACCTCCTTCGATGTGGGCGCCTCCGCCCGGGGCGCTCCCCTGCCGGGGCCTGCCATTCCCATGGCCGCCGAAGCCGAGGAGGAGGATCTGGACAATTATTCATTCATCGACTCGCAATCGTCCAGCTACCTATCATCGGATACCAGTGATTCGCCCCTCCCGACCAACAAACGTCGAGCTTCCTTCACTGCGACTTCATACACGGCGGCCGTGGTTCCTGGCGGCAGCGGCCGTGCTGCCGGACCGGATGCCCTGGCCGGCCCTCCCTCCAAGATGGTTGCCCTGTCTCTCGGGGCAGCCGATGCCGGCCTCCCGCCTCGGCCACCGGGGGGGGAATTCTTGCGATCGTCCGCCGTCCCCCTGCGCAGCTCCAGCCAGCAGCTCTTTCATCCCGACCAAACGGCCGCCCTTCCTCCCTCCGGGCCCGGCAGCGGGTCGACCACCCTGGACCGGGTCTTCTCCTCCGAGCAGCTGACCGCCACCGCGTCGGCCCACTGTAATACGGACTTTCTGGAGGCCGCGCCCCCGGCACCCGTCGTGGTCTCCGGCGCCAGCACGCCCACCTCCGGTTCCAGCTCCTTTCATCACTCGCTCAGCCAGGGGTCCACCCCCATGGCTGACTTGGTTTCTCCGATGATTGGCTCTCTGGCGGTGGCCCCGGTGGCCGACCACCCCGGGGCCGTCTTACAGGGCGCGACCTCCCTGCAGGCATCGCCGGTGTCTGACCACCTATATGACGAAATCGCCATCGGCTACGACCCGGTTGGGTTCCCCGGCGACCCGACCTACCCCCGGTCGCTGTCCGGCGAGCGTCTCTTCCATCACCACCACGAGCCCCTGCATCACCACGAGCACCTGCACCATCACCACTCGGCTCCCTCTTCCTATCCTCCCTCGCCTTCATCCCTGTCGTCCACCCTGCCGGACTTCGCCACCGATGAGACCTTCCTTCCGCCCGGGGTCTTGCTGGACATGGACGATCCAGCCGGCGGGGGCCAGTCTACGGGCTTTGGCTCCTCGAGTGGACTCTTCCTCCAGGATGGCGACCTGTCAGGCCTATCGCCGATGCCGGTCTCTCGATTGGTGTCCACGGGGTCCATCCTGCAGGCGGTCAAAATCCGCTCCGGCGTGGCTTCGGCCATGGTGTCCGTGTCGGCCGGTGCCTTCGGTTCCGACAATGAGGCTGGCTTTGAATCCTGCTCGGACACCAGCTGCGGGCCGGACCTCGATCCGGGCCTCGGGGAGATGAGCACCAGCCAATTGGATGCCCCCGTGTCGCCGGGATCCGCATTGGCCATCAGCCGGCTGTTCGATTTCGACGAGTTCGTTGCCGAGCTCGAGGCCGGCCCCCAGGAAGTCCATCGGGAGGCTCAGATCCCCTCGTCTCTGATCGACAGCAGCGATGGTCATGCCAATGGCGATGACGATGGCGATGACGATGATGATGACGATGACGACGACCTGGAGGATGGCAACGAGGAGGACGACGAGACCGAGGACTTTGACGACATCCAGGGCGAGTACGAGGAGGAGGAAGATGAAGCGGATGACATTGCCGCCGCCGAGTATGCGGCCCTCCTGCACGAGCAGATGTCCCCCGATGGGTCGGACGCCGAGTCGGATGGCGCTTTCATTCCTTCTTCCAATGCCGAAGGCTCGCCCGTCAGCGACGACCAGCACATCCTGATTGGTGTGCTGGCTGCGCAGGATGACGATGGTGATGATGATGATGCTGATGCTGATGATGGTGGCGAGGAGGAGGACGATGAGTTCACCGCCTCCTCGGAGTTGGATGTCTCCGGGGATGAGCTTGCCCTGGCTGCTGCTGCTGCTGCTGCCACCACCATCCTGGACCGGGCTAGCTCGGACGACGATGATTCCGACATCGGGTCACCCGGGTCCGAGGTGGAGTTCCTCCTGCTCCAGGGCCATGGGCACCTTCTGCATGACGTCGAACTTGCGCCGCTGGGGTCCGGTGGCGGGGGTGACTCGGACATCGAGGCCACCGGCCTGGTGGCCCTGCAAGGCAGTGATTCCAGCGTCGACGTGGGCGTTTTCTCCTTCAGTTCAGATCTCGACGAGGATGGTAGCCTCAGTCGAGTCATTACCTCGGCCATGGCGTCAGCCTTGACAGGCCGCCAGTCGGAGGCGGCCGGTGCCTCCGAATCGGACGTCGACATCGAGTCCTCCTCAAGCACTCTGGATTGCAGTTCCAGTGACTCGGATGGCAGCGACGATGGTGACAACGACGATGACGGTGATGACGATGATAGCATCCACCCAGTTGTGCGTGACGCTCAGTCTTCCGTTTCTCTCTCTCTCTCTCTCTCTCTCTCCCTCTCTCTCTTTCCTTCTCTTGCTCTCTCTTTCCTTCTCTTGCTCTCCCTTTCCTTCTCTTGCTCTCCCTTTCCCTCTCTTGCTCTCTCTCTCTCTCCCTTTCTTCCTCCTGCTCTTTCCCTCGACCTTCCTCCTGCTCTTTCCCTCGACCTTCCTCCTGCTCTTTCCCTCGACCTTCCTCCTGCTCTTTCCCTC
>NW_009242971.1:825378-830580 GCF_000388065.1 Fonticula alba | reverse complement strand
CTTCCTCCTGCTCTTTCCCTCGACCTTCCTCCTGCTCTTTCCCTCGACCTTCCTCCTGCTCTTTCCCTCGACCTTCCTCCTGCTCTTTCCCTCAACCTTCCTCCTCTCAAGAGCACCTTGACCGTTCACTCACTCTGTCCTACCCTGCTCTGTCTTTTGCCTCTTCGCACCCCTCAGACACTTGTTGTCATCGGTTCTCTGGCCGAGCACGTGGGCCTCCTTCGGCGCTCGTCAATCATCAGCATCGATGATACAGCTGGCACTGACTCCCCGGCCAACATTATTGTCGACTTCGACGTGGACTCCAGTTATGGCGGCCTGTCGAGTGCCGACGAGGTAGAGCTGCTGTCGGTCAGCCGGGTGGTTCCGGACGAGGAGCCTGATGTCGGGTCGATTGGCCATGCGCTCATGGCCTCTTCGACGTCTGGCGGGGAAGCCGATGCCCCGGAGCCCATGCTGGTGCTGCTGGATGACGGCTCGCACGCCGGATCGGACAATAACCCCTCGGCTCCAGGCGGCCGGGTTGTGGACCACCCATACTCGCGGTCGGACCAGTCTTCCGATGAGTCGGGCGATTTCATCGACAGCTCTGATGCCAGTGACTCTGAGGCGGAGTCATTCATCAGCCCTGCCATTGGCATCCCGCTGTCGCAATTGGACGGCCCGGCGGCCGACGTTGCCGGTGATGGCGCCTCCCTCCTGGTGATGGAGACCATCCCCGGGTATGCGGTGGCGGTTGGTGGCCTGGGCACCGCGTCTGACGGATCGTGCGGCACCCACAACAGCGACAGTGGCGGCAGCAGCAGCAGCAGCAGCAGCGGCACCAGTGATGGTGATGAGGATGACAGCGATTCCGGCTCCGGCAGCGAGTATGACTCCTATGATTCCTATGATTCGGATGCCTCGTCCAGCGGGTCGGATTTCGATGACGATGACGACAACTACACCCAGCAGCTCCGAGCCACTGTGCTTTTGACGCCGGCCCTGGCTTCCGGATCGTCCTTCCTGCCGGAGGCCGGCGGCGCTGGCAGCTATGGGAGTTTCTCTCGGCCCGGAAGCCGGCCGAATGGGCCGCGCGGCCTTTCGGTATCGGCGGCCATCGGGGCCAAGTCCCTTGGCAGCCCGCTCCTATCGCCGGATCCCTTTGCCTCCTTCCCGGTGGACTTGGTCGGCGGGGGGGTCGGCGCTGGGGCGGATTTGGCCCGCTCCCCCAGCTTCACATATGTTGCTCCGTCGGGTGGCGTGACGCACGCCACCGCGGCGGATCTCTTCAACATTGTCCGATCCACATCGGCCGGAGCCGGGGCCGGGGGCTTCGCCTCGTCGCTGCTTCTGGCCACCGAGCCGCTTCACATGCAGGCCACTTCGCTGCCCCCGGCGGCCGGGGGTCTGGCCGGCCGGCGCAAGTCCATCTCGGCGCCGGTGTCGCCCAAGCGCATGGCGGCGGCCCTGCGTGGCCTGTCTACCACGGCGCTGGACCTGCCGCCACCTCAATCGCTGTCGACGCCACCATCGCCGGTGTCCCGGTCTCGGCGGCCCTCGGTGGTGGCCGGCATTGTGTCGCTTGCGCCGGCGGCGCTCCCCGCCGAGGGGGATGGTGGCCCGCACATTGTGCCGATCAACCCCTCCGAGGGCCCGGTGCTGGCTTCCTTGCCAGCCGCACATTCCTCCACATCCTCTTCCGGTCTCTCCTCCTCGGATATTGAGAGTGACTCCTCCTCCTCGGATGAGGCACCCATGCCGGGACCCGTGCCCGAGCCGGAGGTCCTGGCGGCGGCCGGTCCCCAGCCCTCCTCGATGGCGTCCGCGTCAGTAGTCTCCAAGGAGCCGGCCTCCGAGGCGCCGGTCCCCGAGGCGCCGGTGCCCGGGGTGCCAGCCCCTGCGCCGCCGGTTGCCAACGCCGACAAGCCCAACGACGGGGCCAAGGCCACGCCCAAGCCGAAGGCCGCCCCGAAGTCAAAGGCCCCCCCCAAGCCGAAGGCCGTCCCCAAGCCCAAAGCCACTCCCAAGCCGAAGGCGGCCGCTGCCAAGGGCAAGGCCGCCTCCAAGACCGAGGCCTCCGCGGCTTCGGTGGAGGGTGCTTCCCCTTCGGCGGCGGCCCAGACCGTCGCCTCGACCATTGTTCCTGAGCCGGTGATGGGCCCGAGTGCGGCCACTCGGGCTTCTCCACCTGCCGGTGTGTCGGCCCCGACGCCTGCGACCCTCAAACCCACTTCCAAGGAGGCCGCCGCTCTCAAGGCCGAGACAGCACCCAAGGGGCCCGGTCGTCCGCGGAAGAAGGATGCCCTTGCGCCGCCCCCTCCGGCTCTGGGCATGGTTTCCCGGCGCCCGGGCCGGCCGCCATCGGCCTCCAAGGCCGGCCGGGCCACCGGGCCCGCGGCCGCCCCGGTCGATCTGCCCGCCTCCTCCCGGGCACCCGGATCGACGCCACTTGACACATCTGCCGCTGTCCGTTCACCTCCGCCGCCCATTCAAACCTCCTCGCTTGGCTCCCCATCGTGGACCGGCTCGCCGGTTGGTGGATCATTTTCGCGCCCCGCGTCGCCCGGCGTCCCGGTTGGCGGATCCTTCGAGGCCAGCCTGACCCGGTCCATCCGGCGAGTGCTCTCGATCGACAACATGGCCGAGGCTTTCGGGCTGCTGGCCGTGGCGGTGGACCGGCATATGGCCCTGCTGCACTGGTCGGAGGAGAGTCCCAGCAACAGCCCCCCCGGGCCGGATCCTCTGCTATTGGCTGTGGCCCGAGCCAGCCAGAGCCAGCTCCTGTCACTGCACCAGTTTGTCGACACCCAGCGGCGCCTTGCTCGGCGTGCCGGCTCGCCCGCCAGTGGTGTCCTCTCTCCGGCCGGCGGCCGGTCGGTCGGCGACATTGACAGCGGCGATGAGGACCTCGACATGGAGGACAGCGCGCCCAGCGATGATGAGATTGACATCGATGCCGATGACTTCTCCGAAGCGGAGGTCCCAGTGTCACCGGTGTCGCCGGTCCCGCCGGTCCCGCCGGTCCCGCCAGTCGTGCCGGCCGTGATGGATGTTGCTGCCTCCTCGGTGGCGCGCGCCCCGGCCCGGCCGACTGGGCGTCCTGCCGGTCGGCCGGCCACGCGGCCGACCACCGCCACTCGGTCGACTGCGCGAGCGGTGTCGCCCATTCGGCGTGCTGCCAGCACGGCGGCCAATGCCCGACTGTCTCAGATGGCCGATGACCTGAGTCGCGAGGAGGCCGCCCAAATGGAGGCTGCTCGCAAGCAGGCAGCCGGTTCCCGGTCGCGCAAGGGCAGCCGAGCCCACACGCCGGATCCGACCAGCGCCGCTGGCACTGTCCCGGCCACGGTGGAGACGGCGCCGCGCTCCAGTGCCGGGCGTTCGCTCGCCGCACAGCGCTCGGCGGCCAAGGCGCGGCTGGGGGCCGAGGCTGTCGCGTCGCCCTCGCCCTCGCCGCCGGCGGTGGCTATCTTGGCAGCGCAGGTCGCCCCTCCGGAGGAGCCTGTGGCCCCGGTGCGTCTTCTCCGCCGGCCACTCCGCCGTGCTCGCGGCGAGGCGCCCGCTCCAGCGGTTGATCCACCGGTTGTCGCGGCGCCCGTGGCCGAGGCACCGGCTCCCCGAGCCTCCATCAGCCGCCGAAACGGCACGGCTGATCATGAGCCTCCGGCTCGGTCGCCCTCGGTGCCGCTCAATGAGTGCCCATATGCCGCGGCCACTGGGGCCTACCTTCAGCTGGCGCAGACTCTGGCCCTGTCGGCCTCGGCCCCGGGGTCGGATTCCCTTTCCTCCTCGGGCACCAGCAGCCCTGTTCATCGGTCGGCCTCGGCCCCGTCGCTTGTTGCCGGCAGCATGTATGCCGTCGTCGGGGCGTCGTCATCCTCTTCGGCTGCTGGCGATTATGACAGCGACATCGACATCATGGACTAGCGGCTCGGCACGGCCAACGCCGGCTCCATGTGTTGCTGGGTTCCGCGGGATTGGCCCTGCCCTGCCCTGGGCTGGGCGCCCGCGTGTTTGTGTCTTGTCCGGCACGCGCGCCCGCCCGGCTGTCCGCTTGTCCGCGCGCCCACCCACCCACACGACCACACGCATCACACGCATCACACACGACCACACACACATTGTATCATTATCATTTCGCAGGCCTGCGTGTTTTCTGCGCTGCCTCTCCCCTTCTTCTCTTTTCCCGCGCGGTGTGCATCCCAGCACTGCCGGCGGGCCTCTGTCCTTGAGTTCTCTCTCTCTCTCTCTCTCCCTCTTCCTCCCTTCGGGGCGCACCCAGCGGCTGGTACCTTCCGCAAGAAGGCGTGTCTTGCTTCCTCCTCCTCGCCTCCCCCTCTGTCCATCGACGCCAAGTCTCTTCCACCTTGCATTGGATTGCTCCACGTGCCCCACGTGCCCTCGACATTGTATATTTTCTCCCCGCTCCTTTTGTCTTCAAGCTTGGCTGGTCCGGCTTCGGCTTTTCCATCTCCTCCTCCCTCCTGTTGTCTGCCGTCTCTCGCCGCCCTGCGTCCTTGTGCGTACAGCCCGAGACTGCCTCGCTCACTGGCCTGACATGCCATGCGTGTGTATGTGTGTGTGTCTCTCTCTCTCTCTCTGCCCCCCTCCCTCCCTCCCTCCCCCCCTCTCTCTCTCTGTGTGGATGAGCATCCCGCACTTGTTTGCACAATATATACCCATAGATTCCATGTTCGGTACCTCCCTCCTTTCCCTCCTCTCTTTCTGTCACCGAGATCCGGCCACGAATTCGTCGGCTTTCACATTGCTCGCCTGGTGTGAGACCATCCCGAGGCCCAGGTGGGAAGCAAGGTGCCCTTCCTCAAGCCCCTCGACCGGGGGCAATGGGAGGTGCCCAAGCCAAGAGATGGATGGTCATGCTGTTTTCCCTGGGTGGAAGCATGCCGCTCGGCGATGATCTTTCGGACGTCCATATATGTGGCCGTTGTGGGTAGCTGGATCATGTCAGCCAGTTCTATCGGTTTCGCACGGGGGAGGGCGCGCCTTCGTGCCTTCGCTAGAGCCTGCCCAGACGGCCCAATCGCTCAAAGCCACCGGACAGAATGTCTGGCTCCTTTCGGAAATGTCTTCCCAAGACCACTTCCATGGGGTGTGCCATCCTTCGCTTCTTCGGAAGCGCGAATGTGCCTGGCGTCTTTGCGTAGAAAGGAACCGAGGATACTGGAGATTGGTGTGTGTGTGTGTGTGTGGATGGGTGGG
>NW_009242971.1:818531-824538 GCF_000388065.1 Fonticula alba | reverse complement strand
CCCCGCCCGGCAGATCACCAACACCCAAAAGATCAAGAAGATGAACCGCAAGCAGCTTCGCAGCCTGATCAAGGGCGACCTGAGCGTCGTCGGGAAGAAGGCCGCCGCTCGCGGCGAGGCCATCGACCGGGAGAAGCGCATCGCGGACAAGAAGAAGAGCAAGTGATCTCCACGTGACCATATCGCCTTGAGAAATGGCATTGGCGACTACCCCACAATCATCTTCCTGTATTTTTATCCCCGCCCCCACTTTCCCCATGGGGGGGAGGGGGAGGGGGGGGGGCGGGGGGGCGAGGGAGAGAGAGGTCCCAGATTCAACACCGACGGGACGTGAGCCGGGGGGTGTCCATCCCTCTTCGGCCCTTCCGCACCCTCTAGACCTTTGTCTCTTCCCCCCCCCTCCCCTCCTCCCCCACTCATCTGCCCTGTGACCATCTCACACCCTTGCATATGTGCGCGTGTGTGCAGTGCTCACACCATGCGTGCCCCCCATCCCCCTCCCCTTCCCCCTCCCCCCTTTACCATTGCCCTTGGCGCGGCTGTCGCCGAAGCCGGTCCTCCCTCCTGCTTTGCTCCCGGCAAGCAAGTGAGCCCCCGGTGACTGTCTCTCCTGTATTTCTAGTTCTTCCCTGTCTTGTCTGCCCCCCCCCCCTCTCCTCGTTGATTGAAATAGAGTCTCTTCCGTCCTGTGACATTCGGTCTCCGAGTGCGTGTGGGAGACACAGGCGCCGATCTTTGCACAAACATCCGATTGTGCCAGGGTGCTGGCCGTCTCCCGGGCTCCCTCCTCCCCCTGTCCCTCAGGTAGGGGGGCTCCCTCCTTGGCCCAGAGTCCCCCTCGCAGGACACAAACAACCCCATGGGTTTGCCCATGCGTTAAGGTCCCAGCCATGCGAAGGTGCCTCTCAGGGAGCGTAACCTCCATAGGCGCTCCCCGGCAGGGGGTGTGTATGTGTGTGTATGTGTGCATGGCCCTGCTCCGTCAAAAGGGGCACATTGTGCTTGGGGACCTTGTGCCAAGCACCCTGGCAGCCCCGACCGGCAGAGCGCTTTGCCGATGCCATCGCCCAAGTCGCTGTCGTGTATGACCTCCACCATTATGGATGGATCCTCTCGCGTGGCGCATGCCCCCCTGCCCCCCCCCCCCCCCCTCTCCATCCCTGACCACCCTTGCTTCTCTTTCTCGCCTCCCCCTTGCCGACCCCGCGGAGACTACCGGGGAGGGTTCGCGGCTTGCCGGTGCTCGACCGGTGCTCGGCACGCTCTTTGGTCAATGAGATGAAGGCCGACAAGTGGCCAGACCGATGAGAGTGAGATACACACGCCGATAGTCTGCGCTCCCCCGTCGCAGACGCTAGTCCTGAAATGGTCATCTGCTCTAATCGCCGCGCTTTGTCTTCCGATATTCCCCCATTGCGGCGACGCTGCAAGGCTCTCCGGCCCTCCTGCTGTCTGTTAAAGATTATCCCAAGCATATCACTTGGCGGGTGTCCGTGCATGTGTGCATGTGTGCATGTGTGTGTGTGTGTGTGTGTGTGTGTGTGTGTGTGTGTGTGTGTGTGCCCAGTCTCGCGTGCAGGCATCCGGTCCGCTTGAGAAACTGGCCTCGAGTGTCTTGAGGCTGGCAGAGAGCCGGGCCTTTTGGCGGATGTTGGCCACTTCGGTCTGGCTCCTGTGCCCTGTCCAAGGTGCGTTCCTGCGTCCCTCCTACATGGGCTCGTTGATAGTTCCTTCCCCCCGGCCCAGCACCCCAGAACCCAGGTGGCTATCGGCTACCCCTGGGTGTTTCCGTGCCCCTCCTCATTTTTCCGGGTATCTCTGAGCGCCTGCCCTTGGGCAGGGTGATTCCCCTGTTCAAGTGCTCGAGGCTGGCTCCATGATGCTTTGGCATCGAGATCTATCCATCCGGTCGTATGCGTGAGTCTGTGCCGGGGTCTGCACCGGTGTCCGTGTATCTGGATGTGGGTGTGAATGTTTGACCGGATGCTTGGATGCCGAGATGTTTGCGCGTCTTGCGGGTCTGCGGATGCTTGCTTTTTTTTTTTGCAGATGCTCATGATGTCGGCCCGTGGAAAGTGTGCGACGGGTTGTTGCAGAGCCTCCCCTCCCGGTTGCCTCTCCGCATGTTCGTGCATCCCCGCGCCCGATCCATGGCCAGTGTGCCAGCGACGTGGATCATGGTGTATCTTCCCCGATCGGGGCGGGACACCCGCATGGCCAACGACCTGCTCATCCCCCCCCCCCCCCACCCCCCTCCCCCCCCCCCCCCCCCCCCCCCCCCCCCCCCCCCCCCCCCCCCCCCATCCTCCCTCGCTCCCCTCTTCCCGTCAGAAACAACGCATCGCAAGGATGCTGATGTCCCGGGACAGCGGCGTCTCGCGACCCCGATGCATCGCTGCCCTTCTTGGCGGTTATCCTTCTCACCTTCTCTCTCCCTCTCTCTCTCTCTGTGTGTGTGTGTGTCAATACTCCCCTTCGGTCCCCCTCGACCATGGACCGCAAGTGTCTCTGACCCGTGTGGGGCTACCCATCCACACCCTTTCCCCGGCAGCCGTTGTCCCTCACAGCCCCGGCTCCAGGGGTTGCCTCTCCACGGGTGAAGCCAACCAACGTGCCAGTTGGCTGCTCCAAACTCAAAGACCCTATTTAAGCAGCTCACTTGGTCCCCTCCCTTGGGACTTTGCTCATCCCCTGTAGGTGCAAACTCATCTTCAGGCTTGTTTCCCTCTCCGACTGCTTTCTCGCCCCTCCCCCCCCTCTCTCTCTCCTTTTTCGGCCGCACCGAATCGACAAGGGTTCCCTCGTGGAAGACACCGAGATCGCTCAATCGCAGCGAACTCCCTCACACAGCACAGCCAGCAAGGTGCGCGACCCCCGACACATTGTTTGATGCCCCCCCTCGGGGGGATCCTCCCCCCAATGGTGGCTCCTATCCCTCCTCCGATGCCTCCTTCACCGGCCTCTTCCTCCTTCGCTGCTGTCTCTCTCTCTCCATCTCAGAGTCGCTCGCTGGCTCGTCCTTCCTCCCCTCCCCGTCTCCCTCTCGCCTGGCGGCCTCCATCCACTGACTCATTCGTTTGTCGCCACAGATGTCCCAGAAGCTCATGATGGCCGCCACGGCCGCCATGATGATGGTGGCCGCCGCCAACGCCGACGCCGCCATCATCCCCCAGGAGCAGAAGGCCGCCGAGATCGAGCGCCAGGCCCGTTCCGATGAGGCCGGCGCCGTTGTCGAGGCCAAGTCCGCCGATCAGAAGGTCGCCAAGACGGGCGCCGCCGCCAAGACGGGCGCTTCTTCCGCCGAGGCGCGCAAGGAGCGCCGTCCTCGTGACGACGACGAGGAGGAGGACGAGGAGGAGGACGAGGAGGAGGAGGAAGAGGAGGAGGAGGAGGAGGAGGAGGAGGAAGAGGAGGAGGACGAGGAGGACGAGGAGGATGACGAGGACGACGAGGGCAAGAAGGAGGAGAAGCGCAAGCGCAAGGCCGCCAAGAAGGCGGCCAAGAAGGCCCGCAAGCGCGCCAAGAAGTCTCGCAAGCACCCCACCCCGCCGCCCGAGCCTACCTCCGAGCCCTCGAAGCCCAAGCCCACGCCCACCTCGGTGCCCAAGCCCACCAGCGAGCCCTCCAAGCCCAAGCCCACCCCGACCGCGGTGCCGAAGCCCACCCCCACCACCAAGCCCTCCAAGCCCCGGCCCACCAAGCCGTCCAAGCCTCGGCCCACCACCAAGCCCTCCAAGCCCAAGCCCACCAGCAAGCCCTCCAAGCCCAAGCCCACCAGCAAGCCGATCGTCCGGGAGTGCTCTTGCCCGGCTGGCGAGATGGTGTCCTGCTTCCGCAACGAGCGCGACTGCTTCACCAACAGCAACTCCATCACCTGCACCGATGTGGCGGTCTGCGTGTCCAATGGCATGATGGTGTACAGCTGCAGCGGTAGCCCCAAGGTTTGCCGCCGGACCAGCGACTGCTCCTCCATCCCTGACGGCTCCGGCGAGCAGGATCCCCACTTCTCGGCCTTCCACGGCCGCCAGTACTACTTTGAGGGTCGCTCCGGGCACAGCTACAACATCATCTCCGACAAGACCTTCCAGGTGAACGCCCACTTCATCCGCCTCGAGGCGCTGAAGGGCACCTACATGGGCCGCCTCGGGTTCCTGATCGGGTCGCATGTGCTCGGCTTCGACCCCGGCTTCGGTGCCTTCCTCAATGGCCAGCAGCTGCCGGTCGGCTCGCTGGAGCTTCCCGAGGCCGAGATTGACCTCGAGCACATTGACGGGCGCTGGCGCCTGTCCGTCCGGACCGAGGTCTGGCAGGTGACCGCCCGTACCAAGGTCGAGAAGGGTCTCATGCAGGAGATGTACACCAACCTGCATGTGTCGCTGCTCGGCAAGCCCGAGTCCCCGCACGGTATTCTCGGCCAGACTGCCCAGTTCATCGTCGATGGTGCGCCAAGGGTTTCGCATGCGGTCTCCCTTGCTCGCGCGATGCGCAAGGAAAAGGGGGGGGGGGAGAGAGAGAAAGAGAAACCGGCAACGGCACGAGGCTCTCCCCGGAAAAGGCGAGCCGGAAGAAAGCCAAGGAGGAGATATCGAGAGCCCCCGGAGGGCCGGTCCATTCGGGGCTGCCCGTCCTCTTGCTCCTCATGCCTCCGACGGATGACTGACAAAACGCTCGCTGGCCCCGCCCCTCGGAACTCTCCCACCATGTGCACCTCTGGCCTGGTGCGCGTACGCTTCGACACAGGCGTTGATGCCACCGAGGCCGCGAAGAACTTCGCCCTCATTGGTAAGGAGCTGGACTACGAGCTGCGTGATGGCATTTTCGGCACCGACTTCGAGTACAACCGCTTCGACACCAAGTCGGCGGCTGCCTACTCGGCCGAGGTGTCTGGCGAGGCGCTGTCCGCCCGGACTGCCAAGCGCCAGGGCCGCACCATGTTCGAGGCTGCCGTCGACATGGCCAGCCACTAAATGTGCCCGTGCGCCTGAGGCCGTGTGTGTGTGTGTGTGTGCGTGTGTGTGTGGCGCCCGTTCCCTGACGCGCGCATATGCACCCAGCCTCTGAGACATGCAAACACAGCCAGGCACGCACATGCTCGCATACGCGCGCGCGCGCGCGCTGGTGCATACCTTAATGTGAGCGCGCGCGTGCGTGTGTTTGCGTGCGCGGTGCTGTGTTTTTCCCCCGTGTCTGTGTCGGCAAGTACAGGGTCCACCGGCATCATGGTCCGTGCGTCGAAGATGTGTCTGACGCAAGGCCGGCCGGGGTTCTCGGGGAAATGCCCCGCATGCTGGCTTCATCATGGGGTTCTCATCCACTTCTCCCGGTTCAAATGGTTTCTTCGCCCGCTGCTCAGGCATCTGCCACATCGTCAGACCGCTGCCTCGGGGGTGAGAAACCAGACGCCAGGGCCTTTCATGGTGGATGTGTCTCCCATGGTGCGCTCGCCACATGGCCGAGGCGAAAAGCATGTGTGTTGCCCTCTCCTCTCCTGGCCATGGCAAGAAGATCGACCCCGCATGTTGACGCGGGCGTGTGCATGTGTCTGGGCATATGCGCGCACTCACGTAAGCACACGCACGCAGACACATGCCCAGATGCCAGCCCCCCTTCGGGCTCTCTTCCATTTTCCCACCCTGTCCCCCCCCCCCCCTCTCATCACATCTCTCTGGCTTTAACTGGAGGGCTTGGTGTCCTGTGCTGTTGGCAGGGGGAGCCGCCCCATAGGTGGCTGCTCCTTCCTGAACAGCACCCTTCACACAAGTATCCCCGCTGTATATTATCCCCAAAAATAAAGCCACATTCCCACCTGTCCCCCCCCCCCCCCCCCCCCCCCCTCCCCTGATCCAATGTGTGTGTGTGTGTACTTCCTCTTGTGCTCGGCTCTCGGATGCGCATGCACGAGCACAAAGCCCGGGGGGGGGGACAACGCGATGCAAATCGTTTACGCAGCAGGTCAAGGAGGGGCGTGGGCATCCAGGAGGGAGGGCGAGGCATATGCTCACACATG
>NW_009242971.1:813269-817986 GCF_000388065.1 Fonticula alba | reverse complement strand
GGCTCCTCCACCCAAGGGATAACTCCCCCATCCGGAGCCGGGCCATTTCCATCAGGCCCGACGCCCATTGCTGCTGCTGCTGCTGCTGCTGCTGCTGCAAAGGCCTTGGCCGTGAGATCATCCCCGGCACCCTCATCGGCGGAGTCATTTGCTGGGACCGAGGCCTCGGTGGCCTGGGCAACCTGTCGCACAAGATCGCTCTCGGACAGCTGCCGAGTGTCAGTGGACAGGGCAGCTGAGACGACCTCCTGCAAGGGCTCCGGGAGGTCGGCCAGCAAGCGATCCACCACAGTGCCAAGCTTCACATCAACCATGCTCTCAACTCGGGTGACATCTGCCTCGAGGGCAATCCATGACGCGTGCTCCGATCGAATGCTGGGGACATTGCAACATCAGTGGACATGCCAAGACCAAGTGAAGCATACTGAGGGAGAGAGGGTGGGCGGGGGGAGGGGGGAGGGAGAGGGAGCGCGTCAGGGAAGAAGAAAGGCCGTCAAGCCTGTTGACGCACCGCTCGACCGCATGGATGCACTGTCTGAGGGCGGTGTTGACCTGCTCGTTGGCCGGGTTCGGCCGGAACCGCTTGCGCCGAGTGGTTGGCGACATGTCGGCCGGGTGATTTGAACGGGAGGATCCACGCTGCTGGCGACGAAGCCGCCGGCGCCGGCGCCGGGCTCCAAGCCCCTCCGGGTCATCCTCGCCCGTGAGGAAACCATCCACATCATCACCATCATTATAGTCATCATCATCATCATCATCATCGTCACCGCTGAGTGTCGAATCCGAAGCATGCTTCAGGAGGTCGGCATCGCCAGCCAATCCGGGCTGGAGGCGTCCGGCGCGCAGATCCTCCACCAATTTCGAGAAGACATAGGCCACTGTGGTGGTGGTGGTGGTGGTGGTGGCGGCGGCGGCGGCGGCGGCGGCGGCGGCAGCGGCGGCGACGACGACGACAATGTATGGATGGTTAAAGGGATGTTTCGACACCAGAACACCGACCGACGGGCCACAGTCGAAGAGTGGGGAGAGGGGGAGAGAGTACGCACAGGCTGGCCGCTCGGAAGCAAGGGCGCGCGAGGGGAGCGTGTCGCGAGCCTGCAGGAGGTCCTCCACGAGCGAGTCGACCAGCACATCATCGGGGCTGGGCGTGCGAGAGGCGGCGGTGGGGGCCGCGGCCATGAGTGCGGCCTGCCCGGTGGTTGTGGCCGCGGCGCTTGGTAGCCCGCCGCCGGGCGGGAAAAAGGCCGATCGAGCGCCGGCCAAGAAGGACATCGGCACCGGGGGGCGCTCGCGTGTGGGTGCTGTCGGGGCTGGTGGCGGTGCGGTTGATCGGCCGGAGTTCGTGGCATTTTGGGTCAAGGCGATCCTTTGGGAGAGGTGTGCCAGCTGCCGGCTACTGGATGTAGCCCCCAGTTGGGCCAGAGCCGTGGCGTCGGCCGTCGCCGGGTCCACGGCAGATGTGGAGCGAGGGTCTGTGGCATACCGGCGTGACCGCTGCGGCCAAGGGTCGGCCACATACCGGGGGTTCATGGCCAGGGGGGGAGGGGGGGGGAGAGCGGCACGAGAGGGGGGGGGGAAGGAGAGGACGGGGGAGGGGAGATCTGTCTGGATCCCGGAAGCCAGATGTCTCGGCGGATCTGCCTTTTCGGGTGAGCCCCCAGGGCTCCTGGTATTTTGAAAATAACGACCGCGTCCGCCTGAGCTGCTCAGAAGCCAACGCATCGCCGGGGGATTCTGCAGAAGCAGCATCCTCCGGGGGGGGGAGACTCCGCGACCTTGGTGGGGGGACACACAGGCGGCTGGGGCGTCGCAGCGAGGTCCGTCATGGTGCAGCTTCATGCCTGGAGCCAGTGACGCTGACAAAGGCCCGGAGGCCACTCGGCCTCAACGTCACCCCGGGTAGGGCGACCGAGAGGGGGAAGGGGATCTGGTGGCACACTGTGCGTGTCTTTTTCATTCCCTTTTTCAACGGATCGAAGCAGGGTCGCCCCGCCCGGCGCCCACACACACACACACACACACACACACACACACACACACATACACACACACGGGAGAGCACGGTGAGACATGCGCCATTCGTTGGCACTCACGGACTCCCCACGGGGTGCTTATGCGGGTGGCTCTGTCCCGGGTTCGTCTCGCCCGGGAGCAGCACTCTTACCCCCCCCCCCTGCCCACTTGTGAGGCACCCTCTCGACGGGACTCGGCGTCCCGGCGGTGGCCACAACGAATCCTCGTCCTCCCCTCCTCCCCCCGCTCCCCCACTGTATGCCTCCCCCTTGCCGCCCTCCCCCCTCCTTGCCTCTTCTCCACCCGCATGCACGCACAGACAGAATCTCCCTCTCTCTCTGTCTCTTTCTCTCCCCCTCCTTTTGTCTCCCACCACCGAGCATATCTCCTCCTTGCTCCCCTGCCTTCTTGCATGCTGCTGGCTGACTCACCCATTCTGGTACACGCACCCCGCCTCACGTCTCAGCAAGAGAGAGAGAGAGATCGCACGCGCGAGCGAAAGTACACGCCATGTACCTCCCTCAGCTCACCCGCTACTCGCCGTCGGCTGCCCGCCCCGAGGTCCGCCACGCCCTCGCCAATGCCCTGCGCCATGCCACGCGCCACATCCCCGAGAACCTGAAGCTCTCGGACCGCGCTCGTGGCTTCCTGGCTCACGATGTGCGCCCCCACCATGTTGAGAAGAACTTCATCATGAACCGGTCTTCCAACACGGCCATCATCAACTTCGAGCACACCCTGCCGGTCATGGCCCGGCCGCGCCCCATCAAGCGCTTCACCATCGAGGAGGACGACTAAGAGGGGCTCCCCATGTAATGTGCCTCCCTTCGCCCTGGATGTTTTTTTTCCTCCTCCCTCCTCCTCCTCCTTCCGGGCCGTGTGTCGGGCACGGCGTCGCATGCGCCCGCTGTGCCTGCTCAGAGATGACCAATAAAATAGATTACCTTCTTTGGTGGTGCACAGTCGCGCGCGCGTGCCCGTGTGTGTGTGTGTGTGTGTGTGTGTGAATGTTGTCCCACGTTTGCGTGTGGATGCCGAGGAGAACTCCATCCCACATGCTTGGCAAGACCCCGCCATGAGGTGCCGCCAGGGCACATGAGGAGGCGAGAGGGTGGCCACGGGCGCACGCGCCACAGGGCAGACCCATCTGCCGGCCGGGGCTCCCCCGAGTCGCGATCGGATGGGCGAAAGTTGCCTCAAGAGCGCCGCCCTTCCGCCGGCTGAGAGCGTCGCGCCGCACAGAAGGGGCGGGGAGCGTGTGGGCGCGATCACGTGTAGTCACGAGGGCTTATTGATGGAATAGTATTTCACTGTCACGCCCAGTAAGGTCCACTCCGATCTGCCCGCCGAGCTGGCCCTCCATGCGCCCGTGCCTTACGCAAGCCCGCGGGCAGCAGTCCCCCCCCCCCCCCCCCCCCCCCCCCCCCCCCGCCCGCCAAAGTCTCGAGCCTTTACTGTACCCCAACGCGGGGGGGGGGGGCGGGGGGCCGCCGGTTTCCTCGTCGGCCCCCCCCCCCGGGAACTAGGGCGCCGGAGAGGGGGGGGGGGGGCGGGTGAAGACGGCCCCTCGGTCCGGCCTGCTATCCTGGTGCAGGTGTCCAGGTCAATGTGGGCGTGCATGGTTGCCGCGGCCTGTTGGCGGGTCGCGGCTCGGTGGCGAGTGCCCTCATCCCCTTCCCGTGCCCAGAGAGACGGAGAGAGATGAGACTGTGCGGCGACGGCTGGTTCCAGCCAGATCCCAGTGTCCCCCGTCCCCCCCCCCTCCCCCCCCCCGGGGGGGGAGCCGATCGGCGCCATCCTCACAGTGCCGACGCATGCCTGGTCGTGAGCGTCACGATGTTCGCGGCGGTGCCCCTCTGACGAGCGCTTGATGCGCAGCCCGAACACACGCCGGAAAGTGTGTGACTCTCGGGAGGAGCTGCATAGGGGGGTATAGCATGAGGGCATGCCGGGCCCCCGGGCCAGGTATACCCCTCTTCCAGGACCGATGTTGGAAGTGGCCAGGATCTGCGTGCAGACGTCCTTCCGTGACCATCGGCCGCGGTCAACGAGGGCGCTCTTTCGCCCGCATCGTCCCGCGCTTCGGCCCCTCTCTCGCGGCCAGGAGCCTTTTGTCGTTGTGCGTGTGTGTGGGGGGGGGGGGGGGGGGGGGGGGGGGGGCGGGATGGGGGGGGGGGGGGGGGGGGGGGGAGCGGCATGCGGGGACGAGGGCCGGTGGGCGGCAGGGGTGAAGTTTCTAGTAGAACGGCTTCTCTCCACCCCTTCCTGTCTCCCGAGAGTATGCCTCGCACGACGCACGATTGCCAATGGACAGTCCCCCGCTCTCCGGAAGAAAGGCAGGGAACGGAGAAACTGCCCCCCCCCCCCCCCCGCTGGCGCCCGTCGTGCTCGAGTCGGCCGTGAGCGTGGCTGGAGATGGAGGGGACACAGGTGGCCCCCCGTGGCGCGGCGCCGAGCCGGGATTGCCGAGCAGGAGGTAACCCAAAATTCGCCATGCCGACCGGGCCCGTTCCTCCAGGAACGCCGACACCCGCTCCTGGCCATCTTGATGAGGCCGCCCCTTCCCTCCTGCCTCGCCCGTCCACCACCCCCTTCTCGTTCCCCTTGTCCCTCTCTGCCCCCTCCCCTTCGCCCCTCCCTCCGCGCACGTAAACCCCCCCCCCTTTCCTCCGGCCCTCCCTCGCTCCTCTGCTCCCCCCCCCCC
>NW_009242971.1:810513-813118 GCF_000388065.1 Fonticula alba | reverse complement strand
CATCCCTCTCTCTCTTTTGCCCTCCCCTCACACCCCCTTCCCAAAGAGCTCCCCCAAGCCATGCACTACATCGGCCTTACTAGCCGCATCGCGCGGTCCATGTCGGCTGCCGTGCGTGCCCCCGGCGTCAGGCTGCTGGCCTCCCGCGACGCGTCGCTTGCCCGGCCGCTTTTCCTGCGCGCGGCCTACGGCACGGCCGTTCCCCCATCCGATCGCATGCCTGCCTCCATCCCCGGAGCCAGCGGGCCACATCACCGCAATCGGCCCAGTGCGGCGGATCTCTTCGATCTCTCCCGGCCCACTTCGCTCGGCTGCTCGCTGCTCTTCTCCGATGACAACCCTTCGGCTCCGGGGGCCGGGGCCCCGGCCGGTGGTGCGCCCCCGGCCGCGGCTGGCGCCGCCGGCGGCAAGGGTGACGACGACGACGACCATGACGATGTGCCCTCGGATGCCGACGCCCCGGCCCCGCAGTCGAATGCCCCGCCGGCCCCCGGGCGCGTGGCCGTCGGTGGTATCAGCACCGACGGCCCGAACAGCCCGCTGGCCACTCCGGTTCCCGGGCCGGTCAGCTCGATCTTCGCCATCCCAGTGCAGGATGCCCCGCTGTTCCCCTTCAACCCCAAGACCATCACCGTCAGCGACCTGCTGGTGGTCAAGCACCTGGTCGAGCTGACCCGCGACAACCAGGACGCCCCGATTGGTCTCTTCCTCTCCCGGTCGACCAAGCCCTCGGACGCCATCACCGGCCTGGAGGACATCCATTCGGTCGGCATGCTGGCCACCATCCTCCACATTCGCCTGATGGATGACTCGTCGGCCCTGGTGGCGGTGTCGCCGCACCGGCGCATTCGCGCCGAGTCGGCCGTCCTCCATGACAACCTCATGTACCTGAATGTCAGCGATCCCGACGCGCCGCCCCACACCACCGGCGTGGCCGGTGCCATCGCCGGCGACGCCTCGGCCACCGCCTCCGAGGCTGACTCCGATGGCGAGACCTCCTCCTCCTCCTCCTCCTCCTCCTCGGCCAGCTCCGGCGCCGGGCCCGCTGCCGCCCTGCCGAAGCCCGCCCCCCTGACCATCATCGATTGTGACGCCTCCACCATCGAGACCTACACGGCACAGATCATGCAGAATATCAAGCGTCTGTCGCACCTGAATGAGAACTTCCTCGACACCTTCCTCCGCAATCGGGACACCTTTACTCGGTACCACTTCAGCGGGTCGCCCCAGCAGTTTGTGGACATCGTGTCTTCCTTCCTGCCGCAGACGTCGCCGCTGGCTCTGCAGGACCTGCTGGAGACGCCGCTGCTCAGCCTGCGCATGAAGAAGCTCCTGGTTCTCCTCCAGCGCGAGATCATCAATGCCCAGATCAACATCAAGGTGTCCAGCAACATCGAGTCCGCCACGCTCAAGCGCCAGCGGGAGCAGTCCATCCGCGAGAAGATGCGCACCCTGCGCCGGGAGCTCGGCGTGGACAACTCCAGTGCCGACATGCTCTTCGAGCGGTATAGCGCCAAGCTGGAGAAGATCCGCTCGGTGCTGCCCTTCCCGGTGCTGCGCGCCCTGGAGGAGGAGATCAATCGCCTGGGCGGGACGGAGACCCACTCCTCCGAATTGTCCATCACCCGGAACTACATCGACACCATCTTCAGCCTCCCCTGGGGGGTGACCAGCGAGGAGCAGTTTGATGTTCGTCGGACGCGTGAGATCCTGGACGAGGATCACTTTGGCATGGATGATGTCAAGAAGCGCATCATGCACTTTGTTGCCTCGTCCAAGCTGAAGGCCGCCGCGCGGGAGCGCTTCATCGCCGAGAACCGCCCCAAGGAGGCCGGTGCCTCCTCGGATGTCGCCTCTCCTGGCGATGCCATGGCCGAGGAGCTTCTGACCGACCGGGCCCCGGCCTCGGACGACTCCGGCTCCTCGATGGCCGGCGACAAGGCCGATCCCGATGCTCTGGATGACCCGACCGTGCGCAAGTCCCCGATTGGCTCCAATGCCAAGACCTTCGACGAGTTCTTCCGCATCATCGAGGCCGATTCGGAGTTCCGCCACAACAACCCCTCGTCCAGTGCCCCGACCGGCGGTGCCGCTGGCAGCGGCTCCGCCGCCACCCCGTCGGACATTAGCCCGGATGAGCAACTCGAGCGCTACCGCCGCATGGAGGAGGAGTACAACCAGAAGCGCCTGAGTGAGGTCCCCTCGCCGAAGATCATCCTTCTGGTGGGTCCGCCGGGTGTCGGCAAGACATCCATTGCTCGGTCGATTGCTGCCTCTCTCGGCCGCAAGTATGCTCGCATCGCCGTCGGTGGTATGGGCGACTCGAGCGAGCTCAAGGGCCACCGGCGCACCTACGTTGGGGCCCTGCCTGGTAAGGTGGTTTCGGCCATTCGCCGGTCTGGCACCTTCAACCCACTGATTCTGATTGATGAGAGTGCGTCCATGAACTGGTGGCATCCTGTGTCTTTTCCTCATTTTCTTCTCTTCTCCTCTTTTTCTTGTCTTCTCCTCTTTTTCTTGTCTTCCCCTCTTTTCCTCGTCTTCTCTCCTCCTCTCTCTCTTCCCTCCCCCTCTCTCTTCCCTCCCCCTCTCTCTTCCCTCCCCC
>NW_009242971.1:801952-810358 GCF_000388065.1 Fonticula alba | reverse complement strand
TGTCTTCCCCTCTTTTCCTCGTCTTCTCTCCTCCCCTCTCTCTTCCCTCCCCCTCTCTCTTCCCTCCCCCTCTCTCTTCCCTCCCCCCTCTCTCTCCCTCGCATATGTCTCACCATTACCCGTCAACATCCACCTTTCAGTCGACAAGCTGTCGGCCCGCAAGAGCGGCAACTCCTCGGATCCGGCGTCTACCTTCCTGGAGATCCTGGACCCGGAGCAGAATTACAACTTCGTGGACAACTACCTGGACTTCCCGATTGACCTGAGCGATGTCCTTTTCGTGTGCACAGCCAATGCCAAGAACGAGATCCCCCTGCCCTTGCTGGATCGCATGGAGGTGATCGATGTCAGTGGGTACACCCCGAGCGAGAAGCGTGCCATTGCCGAGCGCTATCTCATCCCCACGTCCATCAAGGCCACCGGGTTGACGGATTACCGGATTTCCTTCGATCCGCGCGCTCTGAGCTCCCTGGCCGATGAGTGGTCCAAGGAGGCCGGTGTCCGGTCGCTCAAGAAGTCCGTCGACCGGCTGATGCAGGCCCTGGCCTATGACATTGTCCTGGAGGAGCGCCCGGTCGACCAGGAAATCCGTCTGACCAAGCCGGACCTGGAGCGCCTCCTTGGCCCGTCGCCTCATGGCGATGCGCGCATCTACACCTCCGACAGTGGGTTCCTGCCGCCGGGTGTGGTCCAGGTTCTTGCCTACACCCAGATTGGTGGATCCTTCCTCTTTGTCGAGGCCCTGGCCCTGGAGCAGATCCCGGAGGAGAAGGTCTCCTCCACCGGAGCCATCATCAATGATGAGGGTGTTACCCCGGCCACGCCGCCCGGCCGGCCGGCCCTGCCGGAGCGCGTGACCACCACCCTCCAGGAAACCGGCCACCTGGGCAAGATCATCAAGGAGAGCACGGCCCTGGCGCTGACCTTCGCTCGCCACTATGTGGCCACCCACTACCCGGAGAACAACTTCTTCCGCCGGACCCCGAACATCCATCTGCACATGCCGGAGGCCGCCATCTACAAGGATGGCCCGAGCGCTGGCATCACCTTTGCCACGTCGCTGGTGGGCCTGGCCCTCGGCCGGGGTGCTCGCTGCGATGTGGCCATGACCGGCGAGCTGTCGCTGGGTGGCAAGCTCCTGGCCATCGGCGGTGTCAAGGAGAAGATTGTGGCCGCCCATCGGCTGAATGTTCGGTGTGTTGTTCTCCCGGAGGCCAACCGTCCGGATTGGGATAAGCTTGATGATTCGCTCAAGGCCGGGGTGTCGCCCATCTTCGCCAACAGCTTCCAGGATGCCTTCCCGTACATTTTCGGCGACCTGCCCCTGCCGGAGCCGGAGATCCCGGCCGCTCCGGCTCTTGACTAAGGAGGAGGACCGACACGAGAGGAAAGGGAAGACGATGATGACGCACCTCCAGGCGTGACTCGATTCCTGTGATCCCCCCCCCCCCTTTCTTCCCAAGGACATGGAGCAGGCTCACGCCTGATGCTGTCCCTTTCATGGTGAACGTCCAGGGGGACGGGGAGCTCCCATCGGCCATGCGTTAGTATCTCTTCCATGCCCCCCTCCGGCCACTGCCCTTCTTTTCCGCCGCCGGATCCCCCCCTCTCTCTCTCTCTCCCTCCACGCCCTCCCCGGCGCGCACCCTGATAAATGGCGCACAAGCCTGCGCGTGTGTAAGCATGCACACGTGCGTCCTTCTCCTCTTGACCTGGACATCTACCATGGGGATGTCCCCTGTGTCCCCCTCCTCCATCTCTTCTCCTCCCCTAAATGGTACAATCCTCCATCCCACCTCATTTCCCTCTTGTGGAGGTACACTTGATCAATAATAAATACACTTGCATAGACACAAGCCAGGCAGGCAGACAGGCCAATGGAGGGAGGAAGAGTCTATTGCGATCGCGGGATGGGCCCACATGTAGGAAGGCGAAAAGGGAAATGCTCTTTTGGAGAGCTCTCAGCTCGGCAGAGAAGGCGCACCGTGGAGATGCCGCGCATTCTGCCAGACACAAAAAAAGAGGCCAGACAAGGAAAGAGGGGGAGGGCAGGGGATGGGGATGGAAAAAGCAAGTCACCCACACAGCGGGGACGGCCGGAGGGGATTGATGGGGGGGGGGGGGACACTCACCGAGGAGGTTCTCCCCTAGTCGAAGCGAACAAGCATGCGGTTGAGCATGGCCACATCCGTGACAAGGTCCGCGAAGTAGTGGTCCCGGACCAACTGGCCGACTGACTCGTAGGACCGGACGCGCTTCAGGAAGCTGGCCAGGGCCGAGCGCTCACCCGCATCTTGGCGTCGACGCTCGGGGTCCCCACGCCGAGGAGCGTACTTCACGCTGTTCAGCAGCTTATCGGCCAGGTAGTAGACCCAGTAGACATTGGTGGCCGGCACATGGGCTGCCCACTCGTTGTCTGTCAGCTGGCGCATTTTGCGGTATACATCGAATTGATAGTCGCCTGGGAAAGAGAGGAGAAAGATAGAGACAGAGAGGGGGGGGGGGAGAAATGAAGGGCACTGATGGTCAGCGTGGCCAGCGAGCGAGCAGAAGTGAAGATGGGAAGAAGTGAAGATGGGAAGAGGAAAATGGGGGGGGGAGGAGGTAGCACAGAGGCCGCCGGGAGAGGGACGGGGAGTAGGAGAGCACACGCACCACGACCCTCGAAGTAGGACTCATCATCGAGCTGCACGAAGAGGAGCTCATCCTTGTGGAACATGCGCGACAGGGTGTAATCGATGATGGTCGCCCGGACGCCATGGTTCTCGATGGACACCAGGTTGCCATCCAACATGAAGGGAGCCGAGTCGACGTCACTGCTGAGGATCGGCAGTGAGGGCCGGCGCCCGGCCGGCGTCGATGCCGTCACCAGGACATTGCCCCAGTGGAGGTCACGATGCTCAAACTGATGCGAGGCCTCCACCGAAGCCAGGGACAGGCAGATTTGGAAGAGGATCGACCGAGCAGCCACGCGCGAGGGGAGAATGCAGTGCTCGAGATCGGTCCCGCCGTGTTCGAGCACAATCACCGCGAAGAGTTGCGATGCGGGCAGACCGGCGGGCGAGGGATTGACGGCGCGCGCCGGCTCAGCCGTCCGGAAGGCATTCCACGCGGTCAGGAGCTCCGTCGGGAAGGGACCATGGCAGATGCCGGCCCCGAGGAGACGCACGAAGGAAGAGGTGTAAATCCGGCGCTCCCGACCGGACCCGGGCGACACCGGGCCCTGGAGAGCGGCATCCGCCACAAAGGCCCCGGCATCCGGATGTCCGGCCGGCAGGCAATCGGTACAAGCGAAGTGCGCCGCCCGGCCAGCAGCCCCTCCGGTGGGACTGCCACCCTGGCGCAAGGTGCCCAGGCCGGAAAGCTGCTGGGTGATGCGGATTTCCTGGTACACCTCATTGGCCGAGAGCCCCTCGCCCTCCGTGCCGGACAAGGAGCCGACGTTGAAGGGCACGATCTTCAGGACAACCCCGGCTGGGGGAGGCCGCGGGGCCACACCGCTCCCGGTACAGGCACTGCCCTTCGGGCCAGCACACGGGACATCGCACGCCAGCGAGAAGACCTCAGCAAAGGTGCTCTCGCCGATCTTGGTACACCGGCCAAGGGCATTTGCACCAATCACCGAACTGAAGGACACCGGCCGCGACTGGGCGCAAAGGGCCAGCAGTTCCGACAGCGACCGCAGGTCCGCCGTCGCTGCCGGGCCCTCCTGCTGGGTCGACGGGTCCGGGAAGAATGCCGGGCGCGGAGAGCGCATAAAGCTCGCCGGAGCCGGGGACGCGACCACCGGATTCAGGATCGGCGGCAAAGCGGGCGAAAGCTGCTGCTGCTGCTGCTGCTGCTGCTGCTGCTGCTGCTGCTGCTTCCCACTCCCGAGGGCCAGGGCCGGGGCCAGAGCCGAGGTGGAATGCTCGTCGTCGGCGGCCAGCATCGATGCCAACTGGCTTTGCTGGCGCCGAACCTCGGCCGAGTACTCGCTCTTCACAATGTGCCCCAGATCCAGGTTGGCCAAATCCGTGGGAACCGAGGCCGACCGGATGAAGGTCGGCGACATGATCGGCACCGCGGCCGCCGCTGGTGCGGCCGCCGACGCCGCCGGCGCCAGATCCGGAGCCGGCGCCGCCGGCGCCGCCTGGACCAACTGGTGCAGATTGTCCACACTGCTGTCCACCAGGAACCCCTGGCGATGGGCCTGGGTCACGGCGGTGAGGTTCCGCCGGGACTCGGCCTCGGAGGCGGCGGAGGCCCGCTCGGCAGCCAGCTGTGCCTCGGCATTGCGCTTCTCCAGCAGCTGGCGCATGCGGCTGTTGCCGGTGACCGCGGACGCGGGGCCGGGCTCCTTGCTGCCCTGTGGCAGGACCTGCTGCTGCTGCTGCTGCTGCTGCTGCTGCTGCTGCTGCTGCTGCTGCCGCTCGGTGGCCATGCTGGGCAGCGCCTCCGAATAGGAAGCGGCCCCTGGCTCCGGACCCAAGAGCGGGAAGGAGGACTGTGAAACCATGGCCGGTGCCGAGGCGCCCGAGGCCTTGGCCTCGGTGGTGGTCGCCGGCTTGTGGCTGGACCAGGGGAAGCGGAAGCGCGACCGCTTGCTGGCCGCGGCTCCGCCATCGGCGCGCTTCTTGTCGACCGGCGCCGCCAGCATCGGCGGCTCGACATCCATCGGCGATGGGCAATCCAGCATCAGGGCATCCGCCAGCGACAGAAGTGGCGACTGGCTGGTGCCCGGAGTCCCAGCACCCGGGGCCGGCGCCAGCATCAACCCCTCGGGATGGTGGCCATCATCACCCGGGTGGTGGCCACCAGGCTGATGATGAAGGTGATGATCGTGGGCATAGGAGCCCGGCTCCACCGAGTGGTGGTACGTGGCCATGCTGTCTTCCAGATACCGGTCCATGGCCGACTGCGAGGAGAGGGCCGTCGACATGAGGTAGTCCGACGAATCGGTGTCCATGAGCGAGCTGCCGCCGGTGCTGCCCAGCAGGTCGGATGACGCATCATCCTGCTGCGCCAGCGGGTGTGGCCCAGCACGATTCGGGCCCTTGCCCGGCGGCGGGCCATTGGCCCACGGGCCGACAGCCGACTCGGGGCGGGCACCGGGGCCGGCCGGGACCGTGTCGAAATTCAAAGGTGCCAGGATGTCCAGCTGGCCGGGCAAAATCATGGACTGCCGGCGCGAGGGGCCCGGACTGGCGGCCAACAGCAGGGCCTCCGACAGGGAAATCAACTGGCTGCTGTCGGTGCTTCGGAGAGTCCCAGACCCGGAGGGGGCCAGCTCCAAGGGCCGAGGAGCGATGGGGGCCCACTCGCCGGAGGGGCTGCGCGCGGCGGCCACACTCCCAACCGAGCCGCCACCCACGCGAGCCCCATTGCTCGGGGACCCGGTGAGCGAGGGGACCGCCGACCGACGAAGCTCCTCCACACTGAGCTTCAATGCCTCCTCGAAGCTCAACAGCACACCGGATGATGCCCGACGAATGCGGACATCATCCACGGGCCCCTCGAGATGGAAGCCGGCCCCTTCCCCGGCAGCCGGCAGGTCGGTCCCCGAGGGAACCGGCGACAGGCGCCCGGCAAAGAGAATCTCCTGCAGGGACAGGAGCTCGCGGCTGTGATCCCGCGGCAGGTGCTCCGCCGAGAGGGACAGGGCTTCGGCAAAGTCGGCCGAGCGCGACGCCTGGATCGAGTCCTCCAACTCCTCGGCCAGCAGCCGCCGGCCTCGGCGCCAGGCAAACAGCCGCAGGGCCGAGTACAGAGTCCACACGGTCCGGTCGACACCGGCCCCGGTGACAATGGCCTCGGTCAACGAGTCGCCAGTGGCCAGGGGGTCGAACTCCTCCTGGCTGGAAGTGGCAGAGGCATCGGTGGCCGTCAAGTCGATGGGGTGAAGCTGCTCCGACCCCGGGGCCGAGGGAGCGTCGTCGGAAGCGGTCGCCGGCCCGCCAGGCGACTCGGCGCCCAGCCGATGGGCGGCCAGTAGCTCGCGCTCGCGGCGGCGCTGCTGCCGCCGATCCTCATTCTGTGCCAAATACTGGCGCTGCTGCTGGTCAACCACAATCGACAACGCATCGCCGATGGTCAGAAGCTGGATATCCGAGTGCTCCTGCGAGGGGTTTTCCACCGCAATACGAAGGGCCTCGCGCAGGGACAGGAGCTCGCGCGCCTGGATCTCGGCCTCGGCGGCCGCTTCCGGCGACATGTGGTCCCCATCCCCGGCGCCCAGCTTCAGGGGGATTTCCATGATCGAGTCCTGCGTCGACAGGAGCGGGTCCGTCTGATCGAAGGACGACTCGTCGGTGTGGTGGGACAGACTGTGCATGTCGGTCGAGCCCGGGACCGAGGAGGGGTCTTGGTGGCCTGCTTGGGGGAGGATCTCCAAGACGGGACCGGCCGCCAAGGGCAATGTCGAGATCGGGGCCAACGCCGGGGGGGCCGCCAGGGTGGGGTCCGAAATCGGAGCCAGGCCCGGAGTCGACCCGGACCCGGAGGAGGACCGATGAGAGCCAGTCGCATGCGGGCCACGACCAGCGTCACCGCCACTGCCACGCTGCTTGCCATGGCCGTGGCTGGAGCCGGTGGCCATGCGCCAGATCCGCGAAAAGTAGCCCGCGGAGCTGGCACTGTGGCTTGAGCTGGCGGTCGAGACAAGCTCGTCATCGGAAGAGTCATCAACCGGCCCCATGCCGAGGGCCTCCTCCAGGGACATGACGGGCTCCGGCCGGAAGTCGAAGACCAGGCCGGTGTCACTGCGCAGGGCGGCACCCTCGGCCGAGGGGGCCGCCGGCGTGGCGGAGCCCTTGCCCCGGCGACTGCCACGCAGGCGACTGGGCCGGCGCTGGGGCTTGGCCGCTTGCCGGCGCTCGCGCGTTTCGCGCTCCTGCTGCTGCTGCTTGAGGACAATGGCATTGAGGGCCTCCTCGAAGCTGAATTCATCCTCGGACTCCGGGTCACCAGGACGCCGGGTGGCGGGGGAGGTCGGGCGCAGGGGCGCCGGCTGGGCCACCCCGGCCGGGGCCACGGCCCGAGCAAAGTGACTCAACGCCGAGAAGGAGGATGACCGGGTGAGGGTTTCCGACCCGCCGCCAACCGGGGCATTCGGCAAGACGACGCTGCCACGCGGACGCAGGGCTGACAAGCCCGGGCCCGGGCCCGGGCCCGGACCCGGGCCCAGCGAGTCACTCGAGGCACTGGCACTGGCCGGCTGGCTGGCAAGATTGATTCCGAAGCTGCTGGCCGGGATCCGGTCCTCGGGGCCGGCGGCCTCCGGGTGGTCCTCCCCCCCATCGGAAAGGAGGGTGCCCTGGCCATGGTCCGGCCCGGTGGCCAGAAGCAGCGACACCGGAGACGAGTGGGATACCTCCAGCAGGGAGGACAGCGGCAAGGCCGAGGCACGACGTGGGCCACCGACAGCCGGTCCGGCGGGAGCCGGCCGCCGGCGCGAAGCACTCGGCGTGCCGAAGGCGGTCTTCATGCTGCCGGAGGTGGGTTGAGGATGGATTTCGACGATGCGCCCGGCCGACACGGCCAGATGCGGATTGCGCAGGGCCGCCGCCGGCGACAGGGGCGCCGACAGGGAGGGGGCATTCAGTGTCGGCGAGGTGAGGGCCAAGCCGCCGCCGGTGGCCAAGTCCACGCGCACCCCACGCGGAGACATGGCTGCTCCGGGCGAGTGGGGAGCCATCAGCGGGGAGGACGCCGCACCGGCCAGGGCCACCGAGCTGCTCAGGCGCCGGACCATGGGCGATGAGGCGAGGACAATGCGCCGGCGATCGGCCAGTTGCCCGGGGCTCAATGATGCCGGCAGCAGGCCGGCCAGCAGGAGCTGCTGCAGATGCGCGTCATCCGGAGACCCGGCCGCCGTGGCCCGGGAGCCCGGCTGCGATGGCAGGAAGGACTGCTGATGGGCGCGTGAGGCCACCGCCGGCGGTGGGGTCGACGGCCCCGCCAGGTCCATGACCTCATCGGAGTCGGAGCCGCTGTCCGACTCGCCGTCCGACTCGCCATCTGACAGGCCACTGTCCGAGGAGATGTCCGAGTCCGAGTCCTCGTAGCTGCTGCTGCTGGGGGAGTCGGTGCTGCGGTTGCTGCGACTGGTCATCAGGGAGTCCAGCGAGTCGGCCGAAGCGCTCCGGTGCAGGTCCACACCGGTCAGGGCCGCGGCGCCGCGAAAGGCCCCGGCGCCGAAGCTGGAGGCCGGCGACCGGGATGCATCGCCGGCCGAGATGCCCGCACGTCGTGGGGTCCAGAGCGACGCATTGCCAGTCGGGGCGGACTGATTAAAGTAGGCCACCGTGCGCGGGCCACGACGGCTGTATGTGACGAGAGTGCTCTTGGTCGGGGCCGCCATGGTCTTTGGGATGTCGGCCGTGGGAGGACAGAGCATGGGGGAGCGGCAAGGAGGGCGGGGGGGGG
>NW_009242971.1:787080-801449 GCF_000388065.1 Fonticula alba | reverse complement strand
GAGGGGGGGAGGGGGGGAGGGATCGTTGTCCTGGCCTCAGGCGAGGGCGAAGGGCGGTCAGGTGGGGTGCCTTTGATGTGCCGGATGTCCAGCGGAGGCAGTGGGTGTGGATGTGTGGGTGGAGGTGCACCCCCGGGTCCGTGGTCGCCTCGGCCGCACCGCCGCCCCCCCGCCAACCCTGCACGCATTCGGACCTGAGCCTTGCCACCTGGGCCCCGCGAAGAGGAGGTAGACCCGCGCGGCTAGTCACACAGGGGCCCTGCGACCCGGGCGTCGGCTCCGGGGCCCTCGGTGCGTTTGTCAGCCGCCGCGGCCGGGCGGCAGACCGAACACAATCGGCATGCACGGGGCCCGCAAGGGGCACACCTTCCCCCTTCGCACGGCAGCCGGGGCGCTCATCGGGCAAACATGCAGCGAAACAATATACAATGGGCTGCCTGAGTGTGCGCGCGCGCGCGCGTGGGTGCGGAGGCACCCTCCGGGCGGGCGGGCGGGCTCCCGTGGGAGCAGCCCGCCCGACACAATACCCGGCGACATGGTGCGCTGCCAAATTCAGGACCGAGGAAACGTGGGGCGAGCGCGCGGGCGTGCGCGCGCGGGCGCGCATGTGCGCCCAGCCAGACGCCCAAGGCCGGCCTTGATCGCTGGATGGACGCCCCCGGAACCAGATCGACACCTGGGCCCCGAGGGCAAGGGCCAAGGGGGGGGGGGGGATTCGGTAAACAACAGAGGGTGCCCCCCCCCCCCCCGCCGAGAGGCAATACATGCTGTTGCCCGCGGGTGTCCCAGAACCGGGCGACACGGGCAGGATCCTCCACGCAGTCGCACGTCCCGATCGCCCGCACTCAGGTCTGGGCACCACGGCCCCGAAGTCCCCTCGCCAAAGCGCCATCCCCCCCCTGGCCCCCTCGGTCACCGAAGGCGACGAAGACACGCGGGCAGGAGCCGTGGTCGAATGTCGCCGCCCTGGCGCCTAAGGTCGACGATGGGCGGGGGGGGGGGGGGGAGGGGGCGATCGAGTGGGGTACGGGCGGAAGGGTGCCCGCCCAGTCAAAGAGGAATCAAGCTGTGGACACCGCCCCGGGGCTGTCTCGCCTCCGCTGACACGCCGAGTGTCGGGGTGGGTGCTTGCCCTCCCCCGCCCTCCCTGGGTGTCTCTCGCTCTCGCTCTCGCTCTCGCGCGCGCCAATCGAGGGGGGAGGGTGGCGCCGGATCCATGGGAAATAATGCCGCAGGTGGGCCCGCGGCTCGCCGCCTGCGCCGCCGGGAACCTGCAAGGCGCCTCACACCGCACGACATGCACCGAAGGGCCTCCACCGGGCGCCGAGGGGGGAGACGAGGCTGACAATCGGCCGCGCAGTCGGACAGAACAACCGCATGCTAGGGAGCCCCGCCGCCCCTGGGCGTCATTGACCCGACCCAACATGGGCCAGCTCCGGCCCGGCTGGGCCCACCCGCCGCCTCGCCCCCCCCCCCCCCCGGCAGGCCCCCCACGCAGCCGAGCCAGTGGAGGGTGCGCAGGGCAAGGCACTGAAACGGCGCGGGCGAGTATTCCGGCGGGGGGGGGGAGGGGCGGGGGAGAGCAAATGGAGGCAGGTACACTGCACAGAGGATGATCGCCCTGGACTGATGTGTCTGCGTGCACGACGCCCGGCCCCCGGCCCACCCCCCCCGCCCGGAAGTGGGCAGGGAGGCCGACCGGTTCGGCGGGTGGACGTTCGCCATCCGTGTGGGGTCCGGCTCGGGCGCGCGTTGTTTTCGGCATCCTCCGGAACAGGCCCCCGGGAGGGGCATTCGCCAGACGACATGACTCGCGCCGTTGCAGCCCCTCCCCCCCCCCCCCCCCCCTCCCCGCCGGTGGCACCGGGGCAGGGGCCTCGCGGACCATGCCGGGAGCTTTGCCCCGGTGTGACCGGGGGCCCGCCGCCCCGGACCCACACGCCCGACACATGCGCTCGCACGCGCGCGTATACATGTGTGAGCACGTGGGGGGGGGGGCCCGGCCCCCCGCTGTCCCGGCCCCCCCCCCCGCCCCGGGGGGGGGGGGGGGGAGAACGAGGGGGAGCGAGGGGCGCGCGGCCGTGCCCTGATCGCAAGTGTGCGGCCCTCCGGCGGCCCCCAGCCGGATCCACCTCGCTGCCTCGGCCTGCCGGCCGGCCCGGCGCGCCTCCTCTCGCGGCTTCCAGCACACGGCCACCACACAGGGGGCGTGGTTGCTCAGGCCGCGAGGCCACGGCGGCAATGCTGCCGAAAGGGAAGAAAAGCCCCCGCGGCGCGCCGGCCCTCGCTCAGCCCATGGCCCCCATTCCCCCGGCCTCTCCCTCTCTCTCTCTCATTCTCGCGCGCGCGCGCCCTTTCTCGCCCTCGCCAGCCGGAGCAGTTGGCGGTCGGCCCTCAGACACCATACGCAGGGGTAGAGGGCGCATCCCCCCCTCCCCCCCCCCCCCTGAGGCCGTACTGGAGGTGTACGACACTTGAGGGTGCCGCTCGGTCTCCCCCCCCCCCTACCCAGAGTCGGACCTTTTTCGGCGAACAGAGGCCTTATGATTCATCGCAGAGGCTCGGACCAGAGGGAGGATCCGGGCTCGGTGCACGGCCGGCCCGGATGGGCCCTCCAGAGCCGGAGAATCCGGCCAGATCGGCGCGAGCGAGGCGGGGGGATGAGAGACCGGGCGAAAAGGCCCCCCCGCCCCCCCTCCCCGCACCAGCGCGTGCCTCCGAAATCCGGGGAGAAATGCACACAAACAGGCGGGATTAAATATGGGCCTTTTGTCCGGTTTTCCAATCCCCCGCCCCCGTTCCTGGTGTGTGCTGCGGTTGGGGCCGGCCGGCATGTCGCCCGGGGAAACAAACAGGCCGCAACTTCCTTAGCCGGGGGGGGGGGGCAGACCGGTTGCCGTCGGAAGCGGAGAATGACCGCCGCCAAGGGGACCCCCCCGCGGCCGGAGCCCGAGCGCGCCGGGCCCCGGGGCTCACACGGCCGACGGTCCTGGGCCGGCTAATCTGAGTGCCCAGCGTGCTGGAGGAATCCGCCCCGAACACTTGGGTGCTGTTGCCAGGGGACCCACTTTGGCGGGGGGGGGGGGGGGGGGGGGGGGCAGTCGTCCAGCGCCCGGCGAGCCGTCTCGCCCATGACCGCACGCCCTTTTCTTGCCGGCAGAGCCTCCCTCGCGCCGGATGCTCGGTCTAGGCTCCCAACTCGGGCGATTGACCGCCAGTCAATCCGACATTCCCCTGTGGCCGGCCGGGAGTCCGGGAGGGGGGGGGGGGGCCGCGCACGGGAGCGCGGGGGGTCTGCTTCCCCCCCTTGCGGGGAGGCTCTCGCGGCCATTCTTCCGCGGACGGGTTCCCGGTGCGTGGATGGCTCACCACCTTGTCTCGGGGCCCGAGGCCTCGGCGCAAGACAACACAACTTGCCTTGCCCGAACCAAGCCGATGCCGATGTCCATGCCTCCTCCCAGCCCCGGCAAAGGGGCCACAACGCCAGGAGCGGCCCTGACGACCGCGGGCCGTGCACACGCATGCCCACATGCACTCCCCGCCGTGCGCTTGCCGTGTTTCCCCAAGGGGGCAAGCGAGCGCGCCACAGAGCGAGAGAGAGAGAGAAGCCCCAAGCATGAAGGATGGCTGCAGGCAAGGGCCCCCGCCCCCCCGGCGGCCTCCCCGGCCGGTCTCGACCGGAGACGCCTCACGTACCCTGAGGGAAGAATGCGGCCAGCCGGCGTGCCCGTCCCCCCGTTGGAGATGCCCCCCGCCCCGCCCCCTTCATTACATGCGGGGACTCGCCTGGCCAGCGCGGCGGGCGTCCTGCCGCCCCAACCCCCCCCCTCCCCCCTCCCCCCGCCCGAAGCAATGGGCCGTTGTGTCCTTCTCACTGGCTTCCCCCTGCACCCCCCTGTGTCTTCTTTTCCGATCGCCGCTTATTGAGCCCCTAAGTCTGCCATGCTGCCAGCCATGACATATATCATCCCGGTGCCCCCTAGCGGATTCCGCCCCCCGCCCCCTGCACAGCAAGCGCCCACCTCCCCTCATCTTTCCTGGGCCCTCGTTGGAAAAGTGTGCACGCGCACACATACACATTAACGAGCTCTCTCTCGTGCACATGCGTGCCTGGACCCGGGGCCGCGCATCCCCCTGGACATTGGAGCTGCCTCCCCCGGGCCTGTCCCTCTCTTCGGGCCCCTTTCGACTTCGTGTGCCGCCCTCTCTCTCTCTCTCCCTCTGTGTGCCCCACACGGCCTGGGGCACGGCGCCACAAATCCCCCCCCGAACCGGAGGAGCGACACCCACATCCACCCGCCGAGGGGCATGTTCATGCCACCGCCGCCGGCGACGTGTCAGCGCGTCCTGGGCCCCGCTGCCGCCGCCGCGCCGCCGCCGCCGCCGCCGCCGCCGGGGCCCGGGTTTGACAATGGTGGCATACCGCGCCGAGACCATGTTTCTGACCGGGCCTCGCGCCGGGGGGAGAGTTCCCTCGAAGCTGGGACGCCTTTGTCCGCCACCACGCAGGCCGGGGCGAACTTGGGCTGGTGCTTTACCACGGACCACGCCGCGGCGGTCGCCCCCAGCGCTGGCCCTTCCTTCCGGATGTCCCACGCGCCCTCGACCCGCCACCGTCGCCGTCCGGCGGACGGCCCGGCGTACGAGCCATCTTGTCACTCCAGGCAGCCATTCTCCGAGACAAGCAGCAGGCGCTGCAGTTGGCCCCCGAGACAGGCGGATCACATGCTCACATGTTACTCATACCACCACAGCGTTGGCAGAGGCAGACACCTGCGCCCGGCCCGCGCTCGCTTTCAGGTCCGAGCTGCGTGCGCCCCAAAGCTCCCAGAACCATATCGATCCCCATTGGCACGTCTGGTTGCCCCACTATCAGGATATCAATATGTAGCACGGGCACGCTGAAGTCGTTCCACCCCCGGGCTCTATTCGGCTAGTGTGAGCATGGCCCCTCGTTCCCTCCTCCCTCCGGCGCTTGGCTGGTCCCATGGAAGGGGCCGGGCTTAGTCCGAGCCCTGTCCCCCCCCCCCCCTAGCAAGTCGCTCCGGGCAGCGCCGGACCGACGCTCCAGACGAGACCCAGTGAGAGAGGAGGGCCGAGGGGGGGGGGGGGAGAGAGGGGCGGGGCCTCGAGAACGCGCCCCCGATATACATACCTCCCCCCCGCAGCCACCTTAGCTTTCCCGTGTCAGGGGCGGGCTGGGCTTCCGACCGGGCCCACGCGCCCCGTTTGCACACGCGCATACTCGCGTCCTCGCTCATTCCTCGCAGGCATACCGTGTGTCCTTGCGCGTGTGCCGGTGTCTTCCTGCGCATGAGAGCGCGCACGCGCGCGCGCGCGTGTGTGTGCGCGTGTCTCCCCGTCCCTCTTCCCTCTGCCCCCCCCCCCTGTAACAAACCCTTTTGTTCAGGATTAACTAAAAAATACCCGCTCGTGGGACCCGCTGAAGCCCGTCCAGCGCTCCGACACCTTCTCATCGACCCCTCTCTTCACCCTCCCCTGCCCGTCCTGCCCCCTCTGTCTGCCCCTCGCACTTTGCGATTGTTGCCCCGCCCCCCCCCCCTCCCACCTACACATTTGCCCCCCCCCGCCCCTCCGGTCCCCACACCCGGTCACGCAGTGTGCCACCTCGAAGGGAGAGCCGAGAGAAGCAGCTCCTCCTCCGAATCGTGTGCGTCCTTCTTCGCCAGCCGGCGCTCCCCGACTGCCAAGCCCCTTTCACCACCCTGGCACCGTTCCTCCCACTCTCTCCCTCACACACACACACAAAGATAGACCATGTCCTCGATTCAGCGTATTATCAGCGCCCTGAGCGCCATGACCGATGTTGGCTCCGTCAATGATGGTTCGTTTCCTGGGCCGCCGCCGCCCTTTGATGTTCCCTTTCCGCGGTCTCCCCCCCCCCCCCCCTGCCGGCGAGCTCACACACCTGCCTTGGTCGTCTGCACCCCCATTCAGCCGAGCTATTCTTCAGGACGGCCGCCTCGATTCCCGGCTACGCGCCGATCCTCCTGTCGTTGGCCATCGGCGACACGATGGATGCGTCCATCTCCTCCATCGAGCCGGCTGTCTCCCTCTCGGCGGCCCTGATGCTCAAGAACTTCTTGGCCATCGCCTGGACCTCGGCCACTGTACGCCCATTTCCCGGCCTCCCCCCTGCTTCTCTCTCCCTCCTTTCGCCCACCACCACACCCGGCCACTCACTCACTCACCCACTTGCGGTCCCTTTCGCATCCCAGAACCCCGACAGGCTGCCATTCCCGGCCGGCGACCGCATTGCCATCCGCGAGCGCATTGTCCCCGCGCTGTTCTCCTGCTCGTCGACTCCCCAGCGCAACCTGCTGCTCACTTGCCTTGCGACCATCTCCAATTCCCAGTACCCCTCCAAGTGGCCCGAGCTGCTGGGACTCCTGCTGTCCGAGGTGGACACCTCCAACCCGGCCAAAATCAACACCGTGCTCCAGGCCCTGAACACTGTGCTCAAGCGGTGCGCAGGCTCTCCACATCTGCACGCGCCCGTTTTCGACTCCTCTCCTTTCTCTTCCTCCTTTCGTATCTCACTCTCGCCCCGCGCCCTCTTCTCTCTCTCTCTCTCTCTCTCTCTCTCTCTCTCTCCCCCCCCCCCATGTCGATCTAGCTTCAAGAGCCACAATCGCACTGAGCGACTCGTGGCGGACCTGCTCCAGGCCTCGGCCGAGCTGAAGGACGTCCTTCCCCAATTCGCCGAGGTGATCGGGTCGCATATCACCACAGGCGCCGATGACCAGACCCTGGCCATCTCCTTCCATAGCTTGTCGCTCCTGTGCGAGATCATCACTTCCCTCTGCTACCTGGACCTGCCGGATGACATCGAGGTCAACATGCCGCGGGTGTTCGCCGTCCTGCGGGCCGTCTTGCACTTCCATCCCCAGGGGAGGACCTACCCCGAGGATGAGGAGGACCCTTACGCCAACCCGCCGGCTTACTTCCGGCTGTCGCTGTGTGCTCTGATCGACCTTTTCACCAATTCCTACCACGAGTACTTCGAGAAGGAGCTGCCCTCCTTCTTCGACAGCATCTTCCACCTGCTGGTGGGCTTTGCCGAGAGCTCCACCTATGATCGGGTATGTGGGCAGTCAGATCCCGCGCGCCGCTCCGGCCCACCCCCGGCCCATCCTCCACCCAAAGCCCATACTCACCCATTCGTTTGTAGTTTGTCGCCGCCGCCATCCGGTACACTTGTACCGTGGTTTCCAAGCCCGCCTACGCCACCACCGTGTGCACCCCCCCGGGGTTGACCCTCCTGGCCAGCAAGATCATCCTCCCCAGCTTGCAGCTGCGCGACAGTGACGAGGAGGTCTTCGAAGATACCCCGATGGATTATGTGCGCCACGAGCTGGAGGGCCACGACGCGGCCACCCCCCGGAGTACGGCCGGCCGGCTCATCAACGCCCTGGCCACCCGGTACCGGGAGTCCTTCACGCAAATTTGCATCGGCCTCGCCCGGGACCAGCTCACCAGCCAGCCCCTGGGCCCCGACAGTTGGCGCGCCATGGAGGCCGCCCTGACCCTGGTGCACAGCGTCGCCTCGGCCGGCGGTGTCACCCTGCGTGATGGCGTGGTGGCCACCAATGAGTTCCTCAGTCCGGACGATGCGTTTGCCATCTTCGAGACCCCGCTCACCAGTCCGGACTTCGCGCACTTCCCCTTCCTGGTTGCTCGGTCGCTGTACTTCCTGGTGATGTTCCGCAATCACCTCAGCACCGAGATCGTGCTCAAGACCATGCCCTACCTGGTGGGGCTGCTGGCCTCGCCGAACCAGGTTCTCCACACCTTCGCCGCGGTGGCCGTCGGCCAGTACTTCGCTCGGCATCGGGTGACCCTGGCCCACTCGGTGGCGCTGGAGCTGCTGGAGCCCCTGTTCGCCGGGATGTTCAGCATTTTCATGCGCAATGGCACGGCCCCGCTCCGGGTGTCGGAGAACAATTATGCCATGCTGGCCGTCGTTCGGACGCTGCTCTTCTACCGGCCGGTGCTGGTGGCCGCGCCGCGTATCTTCGTCTCGGCCTATGTGGAGCTCCTCGGGGTGCTGTCCATCATCTGCACCAATCCCAGCAATCCGCGCCTGTCGCATTGCCTCTTCGAGGCCATCGGTGCCCTGAGCCGGCCGCTTCCGACCCACTCGCCCGCCCTGCCGGGGTTCCTGGCCTCCACCGGGCAGACGCCGGCCGAGCTGCCGGCCCGGGTGCTGGAGCTGCATGCCGGCTTTGAGCGGGCCCTCCTGCCGGTCATGGGGGAGATTCTCAAGGCCGGTGTGGCCGAGTTCATCCCGTACTCCTTCCAGATCATTGCCCTGATGCTGGAGTCCAATCCGTCGGTGCTCCAAGCCGCCGGGGCTGCCCCGGGGGCCGCGCCATCGCTCAATCAGTTCTACCTGGACATCCTGCCGTCGCTCTTTGTGCCGGTTCTCTGGGAGGTGTCGGCCAACATTTCGGCCATCGCGCGGCTTTTCTGCGCATACCTGCGCTGCGTGCCGGAGGAGTTCGTTTCGCGCAATCTCCTTCCTCCCCTGATGGACATTCTCAAGCGCATGATCGGCACCCGGGCCTTTGAGCGTGACGCCTGCCAGCTGGCCGAGTCGCTGTTGGTGTACCTGCCTGCGTGCGTGTCCCGCTTTTGTCTCGTTCCTTCTCCTTCTCCTTCGGCCCCTCTCTCTCTATCTCTCTGTCTCTTTGTGTATTTGGCTTACACCTCTTTCCTCACCTCACACATCCTTGCCGCCTTCGCTGTTCTACCATCGTGTGACCCATGCGACTGTCTCTCGGCCCGGCCTCTCGCGCTGCTGGGCATCCCCCTCGCCTTCTCTTTGTTTGTCTCCCCCTCGCTCTCCATCCTCGGGCCTTCTTTTGGTCGTCTCTTTCAGTCCGGCATTCACGCAATTCGCGCCGACCGTGCTCCTCATCCTGCTGGAGCGCATCCAGTCCAACAAGACCCCGGTTTTCGTGCGCCTCTTTGGCGGGGTGGTTTCGCGTTTCATCGTGGCCAAGCCCGACTCCTTCCAGGTCATTGTGTCGGCCTTCAATACGATCCAGCCCAAGTGCGTTCTTCCCGCCTGCCCCCCCTCCTCGCTGCCTCTCCCGCCCGGCCCTGCCCCATGCTTTGGCTTCCCATCCCCTGCTCCGGGTGCCTTGCTGCCGCCTCGCCGCGCTCTGACGCCCATGCGAACACGCGTCAATCAGCCTCTTCTACATGGTCCTCAACTCGGTCCTCCTTGCTGAGGAGGCCAGCGCCGGGCTGCCCATCGATCGGAAGGTGGCTGCCGTGGCCCTTGCCTACCTGATCGCCCGGAGCCCGCTCTTTTTCGAGCCCACCTACGCCGAGCGCCTGCCCCACACGGTGCAGGCCATCTTCACGCTGGGCGACCGGCCTGCCACCACGACCGACGACTATTCCGCCTCGCAGGACTTCGAGTCTGCCTTCCTCAACTCCACGGTCGCCAGCGGCGAGGGGACGACCGGCTCCTTCAGCGCGGTGCGTGTCACACATGCCCCTTTTGTGAAGGCGCATCTGCGTGGACTTTTTTTTCCCCGCTGACCCCCCCGGCCTTCCCTCGCTCCTACCCATGCACCTCGTCCCCCTCCCCGCCCCCCCCCCTGCGGGGGTCTGTCGGCCTTGATGCGTACCCAGCTGTCCACCGTGACCCCCACCAAGGAGGACCCCCTGCCCAAGGTCCAAGACGTGCAGAGCCTCCTGGTGGGCGAGCTGACCGACGCCTGCCAAAAGAACCCTCAGTATCGCCAGCTGTTGCAGGGGCTCTCTACGGTGTCCCCGAACATGGTTCCGGATGCCGGGAAGATTGCCTCCCTCGCTGGTCTCGTCCTCTCGCGTGTCTGATCGGGACACTGCCCCGGTCTTTCTCCCTCCCCCGCCCCTCTCTTCCCTGACCTTGTCCCCCATTTATATTCTCATATATTATACATATATCGATCACATCCCTAGACTCCCCGTGGGATTGCCACCAGGCCCCGCTGTTTGTGTATTTGGCTCGCGCACGGTGGTGTCCTTCGGCTTCTCCAGTGGAAATATACCTTTTTCTCCCGCGGAGAGCTTCCTCCCCGATGCCCGAGGGGAACCACCCCCGGCAGAGGGAGATCCCTGCCACGGGCAAGCAGCGGGGCAGGGGCCACCACGCCTCGGGGCGGGGGAGGGAGGTCGCAACACAACCCCCGGACCAGGCACGGAATGGACACTGGCGGCCTCCGAACAAAGGGGGGGGGGCCCAACGGCGGGCCGGCCGCGGCACCCGAGGTACCAACGGACAGGGCATTTGAAAACAGCCGGAACCCCCGGAGCCGGTGGTTCCTGGATGAAGGGGGGGCGGGCGGTTGCGGGCGGCGAGCGGAGGCCGCCCAGCCTTCACACACCCTGGGATCCCGGGGCGAGATCCCGGTTTCCAGCCAGCACGGGTTAGCGCGCGTCCGGGAGGGCATTTTTCCCGCCCAACCGCTTGCCGGGATGCGTGTCCGGGGGGTTGGGCCGGTGCGCGCCCCCGGGCCGGAGGGCGAGCACATCCGCTGCTGGCGTAAAGGAGCCCAGTAGCCCGGGGGCGGGCAAACTAGTGTCGGGTGTGAGAGACTGTCTTTGGCGTCTTGCCCGTTGGCCGCCCTTCCCGCCCGCCCGCCCGCCTGCCTACCCCCCTTCCAGGGCTCCTCCTGCTTCTGGCCGAGAAGTCCGGGGGCCCCCAAGCGCAGCTGGCTCCCTGGCGCTCGGGCCCCGGGGGAAGTGTGTCCTGTGTTTTGATTCGGTCATGGCCGCTTTTTTAAGGGCACCAGGGCTGGCTCCCCCCCTCCCGGCAGGGATCTTGGCATCATTTCTGTCCTTCTCCCGACTGATAGAACTTTCTTTGCTTTCTGTTCGTACAGCTCTGCTTCTGCCCGTCTCGGTCATTGTTCTGCCCTTCGCACGCTATGCATGCCCTCGCTCAGTTCCCTGTGTTTGCGCATACATGCGCGCTCACACGTCTATCTTACCCACCCACATCCACACCCACACCCACATACGCTCCTCCCCCCCCCCACCCCCCTGCTTTTCACTTGCCTAGCCTCTCGACACCATGGCCAGCCTCAACACCCTGCACAACTCTGACATGCCCCAGGACGGCGAGGGGCGTATCTACCACCTCGGCTGCAAGCCTGGCGATGGTGCGTGCGCGCGTCACTTTCGCCCATTGTTTCGATCTCATGCCCCCTCCTCCCCACCCCCCCCCCCCCCCCCCCCCCCCCCCCCCCCCCCCCCCCGCGCGCGTTTCTCACCCGCCGTCCCTGCCTGGTCCAGTTTCCCACCGCATCCTGTCCGTCGGTGACCCGGCTCGCGCCAAGCTCATCGCCGAGGCCTACCTCGACCCGGCCACCGTCCGGACGGTCTTCTCCAACCGCGGCTTCCACACCTACACCGGGATGTACAATGGTGTTGAGCTGAGCATCATCTCGATTGGCATGGTGCGCCTGCCTCGCGTGCTTCATCGATGCCCTTTACGCCCGTCATGCCGCGCCATCCATCCTGCCCTGCTGTGCGGCCGTCACTCACTCCTTCCCTTCGCCCCCTAGGGTCGGCCCATGATGGACTTCATGATTCGCGAGGCCCGCGCTGTTGTCAACGGCCCGATGGTCATCATCCGGTTCGTTTGGCTCCCATTCCACCCTTTGGGGCTCCCCTGGTCCCCCTGTTTTCTTCGCACCAGCACGCTGACCACTTTGCTCTCTCTCTCTCTCTCTCTCTCTCTCTCTCTCCCTCCCTCTCGCTCCATCCTCTTACGCTTCACACAGTCTGGGTTCGGCTGGGTCGATTGTCACCGATGTCGACCCCGGCACCGTGGTTGTCAACTCCGAGGGCAGCTCTCTGGTTTGCCAGGGCGTCGATGCTGACGGCCAGTTTACCTACTCCTTCTCCCCGCTTGAGATGCCGCACAAGGGCCTCTCGGATCTGGTTCGTCGGTGCACGCTCCCTGGGCCCTTTTTCCTCCCTGCGATCCGTGCTGACCTTGCTTCCCTTTTCCCTCCCCCCCCCCCCCCCCCCCCGCCTTACCAGCTCGTCAAGGAGATGACCAGCTGCCTGTCCACCGGCTCCGTGAAGCCGGCCTGTGACCTGACCGCCGATTCGTTCTACTCCTCGCAGGGCCGGCCGTCGGCCAACTTCGCCGATGCCAACGCCGGGCTGCTGGACAAGATGGCCGCCGCCTTCCCGAATGTCGGGTCCCTGCAGATGGAGACTTACCAGCTCTTCCGCCTGGCCAACATCTGCCTGCCCGCCGAGGGGGAGGCCAACCGCATTGACACTTCTGCGGCGGCCATCATCCTCTTCAACCGCCTCACCGGCCAGGGCGTCAGCGCCGACCTTCGCCGCCAGCTTGAGCTGGAGGCCGGCCGTGCCTGCCTGCAGGCCCTGGCCAACCACACTTTCTAAAGGTGCAAGTGCGCGTGCGCGTGCGCGTGTACGGGTATTCATAAACACATGTCTACACACACACACACACACACACACACGCTCGCCCCGGGGAGCGATGCTTGATGGCGTGCTTCGCGTGATTTGCCGGCGCTCGAGGCGCGGCCACAGGCAGGGGAGTGTGCGCCCATCCCTTCGCCATGCTCCGCACCAGTCCCAACCTGCGGGCAATCTCTCTGTATGGTGCCTCCCCTGTGTCTCCTTCTCTGAGCCCTCGACGCGGCACCTCGAGCAGCGCCGTCGTCATCGTCATCGTTATCGTCGTCGTCGTCGTCGCCGCCGCCGCCGCCGCCGCCATGGCACCAATATAGCACGCAATGGTAGTGATATTTGTTTGCTTGCTTGTTTGATGGCCCTTCTCCCCGCCGCACGTACGGCCGCTCAGATGACGGGCAGCTCAGCACTGCTCCAGCCATTCGGCGTAGTCGGCTGACGAAGTGGCCGTTTGGTAGCGGGTGATCACCACCGACAGGGCGGCCGATGGGTGCTCATATGCTTCGAGGAAGTCGGCCAGCCGAAGCCCGGCCTTATCCACCAGATAGTCGAAGGTGTCATCATGGGAGAAGCCTGATCGTACGGAGGTCAGCCTGAAGAAAGCGGTGTGTGTGTGTGTGTGTGTGTGTGTGTGTGTGTGTGTGGCAGTGTGTGGCAGTGTGTGGCAGTGTATGGCCGTGTGTGGTCGTGTGTGGCCGTGTGCGGCAGCGAAGATGGTGCAAGGGCGAGAGGAAGCAGAGGCCGGTGGTGGAGTCTCCCGCCTGCCCTGTTTGGCCGGGCGCACCATGGTCCACCATCACACTCGGCAAGAAGGTTGCCCCGGCCACGCGGCGCCCATGCCGGAGGAACTCAATCTCAATACCGTGGGTGCCGATTTGCCAGTCGTTTTTGTCGGTGATAGGCTCGAAGCTGTGCAGGATGGACACCGTGGCCCGGAGGAGCGGCACCTCAGCCAAGGTGACCGGCGGGAAGCGCGTGTCACGCACGGCGCTGAGGAGGTGTCGGGCGGGGGCCAAAGGAGAAAGAGGGAGAAAGAGAAGAGCGAGGCAGCCGAGGGGTCAGAGGGGTAGGGGCGCTGGCAATCGTCCGAGACATCGGCGCTGGCAGAAAAACGCACGAGCCAATGGCCAGCTGGCGGATGAGCGGACCCACGGGGTTCGGCTGGAAGGTCCCGGTGCAACCGCGCAAAGCGGCCCGCGCCCAGCCTCCATGGCGAGCGACGGGCTTAGGCAGCTCCCCCGGAGCCGGCGAAGCGACGGCGCCCTCGGGCGTGCACTTCTCCCAAGTCAGGAAGGCAGCGCTGAGGGTGGAGCGGTGTCGCCGGGTCGAAGGAATACCGAGAGGAGGAGAAGGAGGAGGGAAGGGGGAGGGGGGAGGGCGAATGCAGGGAAAGAGGCCACAGGAGGGGGCCCGTTAGTCGCGACATGGCTCGCTACATGTGCCTGGGCATGATGGACATCTTTCCGTGTCTCGGCGACGCACCAAGAGACATCCTCCAGCTCGGGCAGCACGCGCCGGGCTTGCGAGCGTGCCGCCACGCCCAGGTGGTTGAGTAGGTGGTCGAAGGACAGCAGCGCCAGGCTGCGGATCTGTCCCGAGGAGAGGGGCCGCGAGGAGGAGGGCATGGCTGGGAGAGGGGGGGGGGGGGGCAAAGACACGAGAAAGCGAAAGGAGTCGACGGGGAGGCAGCGAGTGCATGCCGCGAGGGAATCCACCTCGCAAGCGGCGGACTCCCAGTTCAGGGGATGCTGGACGCACGCCACTGGGGTGCGCGATCTCGCACGGGCTCGCGCTCACATTCGCGGGATGCCTTCTCTCTAGGGCCGGCTGCCCCGCGGGCGTTTGTCGCGTCACAGGAGGAACAAGAAAAGGGAGGCCCGAAATGCCCACCCAGT
>NW_009242971.1:785299-786900 GCF_000388065.1 Fonticula alba | reverse complement strand
GGCGTGTGGCAACGTACCGGAACGCCCGCCGGGTGCGCCTCATGTCAATGCCAGGCACGTGGAATGGGGAGGCACGAGAGGAAGTCCACCTGCACGGCACGCACCCCGGCGACCGGACGGCCAGCAGCTCCGGCCCGGACCACACACAAACAAGGGCATCGCCCCGGGCCGCGGCCATGGCCGATGCCAGGGTCGAGTCTTCGATGCCGGACGGAGCGATCCCCTCCAGCTCGGAGCCCGGGTCGGACAGGTCCACATGGACATCGCGCTCGCGATTGGCCGCGATCCACTCCCGCACACTGGGAGGCTGGCAGCCCGGGGCCGAGGGGTCGCCGCAGGCGCGCGACGCCCGGCTCGGCGGCAGGTCAAAGTGCACCGGGGGCAGGTGATCCAGCGCGCAGCGTAGCCGGTCAAGGAAGTGCCCATCCCCATCCCCGGGGCCAAAGCGAGCAATCACAGCCCGCCGGGCATGCAGCAACTCACGGTGCATGCGCGATCGCGCGGTGGCCCGGGCTCGATACGCCGCCTTGGCCTGATCGTCCAGCAGATCCGAGCCGTCAGGCAGGGAAAAGCGGATGTCCATCTGTGGCCTGGGCGGGGAGGGCGGCGGCGAGGCGCTCTCCGCCGAGGAGGCCAGCGAGGAGAAGCCGGCAAGGGGAGCCAGGGAGGCAAGGCGTCCCGCTGGGTGGGTCCGCCTCAGTGACATGAGTAGTGGACGCATGAGACTTCAGGGGGTCGGGGCGAAGGGGGGCGTGGCAGCGGCTGGAGAATGAAAAGAAGAGGGGGAGGGGGGAGGGGCGAAGGGGGAGGGGCGAAGGGGGAGGGGCGAAGGGGGAGGGGGAAGGGGACGAAAGAGAGGGAGAGAGAAAGAAGAAAGACAGAAGGGCTGGGAAGGCCAACAAGGGCAGGGGCAAAAAGGAAGCCAAGGGAGGAGATCCCGCTCGGGGTGACGATTTCCGAACGTGGGACCAACAGGCAGCCGGCGCTCATGCTGATGGACCCGCAGAAAGGTCTTGATCGTTGGGGCTACCGGGTCTTGGCATCCCAGTCCCCCCCCCCCCCCCCCCCCACGCCCCCCGAAACCCGGCCTTGCCCCAAGCGCCCCCCCGCCCGGGGCCTGCCCCCCACTGGGGGCCGGGGGGGGGGGGGGGGGGGGGGGGGGGGGGGGGGGGGGTGGGGGGGGGGGGGGGGGGGGGGGGGTGGCGGGGGGGGGGGGGGCAGAGGCCGCGGACTATCTGTCTTCTGGTTGCTGTCCCTCTCCCGACTCCCGGCCCCCGCCCCGATCGGAGGCACTGGTTCTGCAATTCAAGCCCCAAACTCCAGATAAGGAATGAACAGGCACGGGTGGCCACATGTATTTGGTGGACACCATGCAAGATCTCCAGGGGGAAGGGGGGGGGAACGAACCCCCCCCCCCCCCCCCCCCCACACACAAAAACCACCCAGGAAGAGCAGGGCCAACATCGGGGCCTGCCTCTTTTTCTTCCCCTTCCTGGAGGCGGGCTACAGATGCCGGGACAGCAGGTCAACCTCCACATCCAGGCCGTCGTCCTGGTCCTCCGACGCCTGGCCAGCGAGCTGCTCCTGCAGGTAGTGGTCAA
>NW_009242971.1:781205-781904 GCF_000388065.1 Fonticula alba | reverse complement strand
GGGGGGGGGGGGGGGGGGGGGGGGATCCACGCACCATGTTGATGGAGATGGGATCTACGCGGGCGTAAATCCGGCCGCCGGCACCCCGGTGGCACTGCATGGCACAGCGGCGCGCCCGGCCATGCGAAACACACACCATCGGCGAGCCGCAGCGGGTGCAGAATCGCGCGCGCGAGTGCCAGGCCAGCAGAGACCCGGCCCGGGCAGCCCAATGCGAGCAGCTGGGACCCAGGCCCATCAGGGCACGGCGCGAGGCCAGGAAGCTAACAGCCGCCCCGGCTGCCGGACCATATAGGTCCCCGGCCGCTTGGGCAAGAGCCTCCTGGGCTGACGCCGGGGCCAGGACCGCCCAGCGCTGGCCCACATCGGCCAGGCACCCGCCCGCGGCAGGGCCTGGGGTCAGCTCATCCGTTCGAGGGTCCGGCTGGTGTGTGCACATGTCCGTACGTCCGGGTTATCCCGAGACCGAGGCAGGCGTGTAAGTTGGCCGTGGGAGGAGCGGAAGGGGAGAGGGGCCCATGACCTGCCCGAGGGGGGCACCAGGGCCCCCACGCACCATGATGGTCCACGTCCAGCCGGAGGTGTCCTGTGCCTCGGCCACGGCTGGGTCATTGGCGAAAACGTCGAACACCAACTTCGCCGGCAGCCAGCACACGCGATGCCGGACTCCCGGCACCCTGTGTTCGGGGGGGGGGGGGG
>NW_009242971.1:779934-781045 GCF_000388065.1 Fonticula alba | reverse complement strand
CAGATGCCGGGACAGCAGGTCAACCTCCACATCCAGGCCGTCGTCCTGGTCCTCCGACGCCTGGCCAGCGAGCTGCTCCTGCAGGTAGTGGTCAAAGTCCGAGAAGCAGGCCAGCCAGGCGGAGCACAGCCGCGTGGACACCGCATGCGGCCCAGGGAGCGCCAGATCGAAGGCATCGGCGGGGTCCTCCGCTCCCACGGCCCCGGCCGCGGTGAAGGTCATCGAGGTGTACGCGTGCTGCTCGGCGGTGGGGCGCGTCAGGCCAGACGGCACGGCCCGCAGGGCTGGCTTGACCAGCGGCAGGTGCGGTGGCATGCACGCGAAGTCGGCGGCCGCGGCCAGCAAGGCCTGGCGCACTGCCGCCCGGTCGGCCCAGCGAGCATCCAAGATCTCGGCCGGGTCGGCCCGAGGCGCGGGCGGCTCCGGCGACCGCGGATCCCCCCGGGCCAGGCCCACCGACGCCAGCATGACCTCGCTGTTCCCGCCGGACAGCGTGCCAGCCGGCCACGGCTGGGACAGGAGCAGCTGCACCGGCCACAGCTCCGCCTCAAGGGAGCCATCAGGGCCCTCGGTCGGGGGCACGCCCCGGGCCAAGTTCCGGTCATGGACGCCCTCATGCCGGTGGTCCGAGTACAGCTGCTGCGTCACGGCCAGCGACGATTGCAAGTCGCTGTGCAGCACCAGCGACACGCCAGTCTCCTCAAAGGTCTCGCGGGCGGCCGCCGCCTCCGCACGCTCACCCGGCTCCACATGCCCGGCCACCAGGCTGTACACCCGGCGCTGGCGCAGGGACACCTCGGTTCCGGGGCCGGGCGGCGCACTCGCGCCCGGGGGAACCAGCATTCGGGGCGGCGGGGCCGGCAGCAGGGCATTCCGCCGGTTGCGCACCAGCAAAATCTTCCTCAAATCCGGGGAGACAGTCTGCCCGGCCCCGGCCCCGGCAGGAAGGTGTGAGAGACAAGGCACATGGAGGAAGGGGGCAAGGGGCGGAGAGAGAAGGAGAAGGGACCGGAAAGCAGCCGCATGCCGGGCAAAACAAAGGCGAGGCAGCCGCGGCAGGCCCAAGGGCAGGGAATCAGCCGGGGGGGGGGGGGGGGGGGGGGGGATCCAC
>NW_009242971.1:776991-779924 GCF_000388065.1 Fonticula alba | reverse complement strand
GAAGGAAATCCAGCAAAAGAGTTGGCGCACTTGAGCAAGATGGCGGCCCGGCTTCCGGCCGCGGAGGACACCGGGCCAAACCAGCTGGTCGTTGGGGCCTCTCGGGGCCGGGTGTGCGGGAACCGAGTGTGGATACCGATGGCCGCCACGCCGGTGCGCGACAGCGTGTCCACCAGGCGTTGCGATGCTTGGAGCGACCGGATACCCGGGATGCCAGGGGCCGGGGCATCCTCGGCGAGGGCTGCTCCGCCGGAATCAGGGGCCTCGGCCTGGCCGCCTGGAACTGTCAGAACCTGGGGCAGCGGGGCATTGGTATTCCGAGCCTGGGTGTGAGCTCGCAAGACCTCCTCGCGCTCCTCGGCATCGACAATGAAGCGGATCTTGCAGGTAACCGGGCAGGACAAGTCCGCTGCCTTGAGGGCCTTGAGGATCTGCACGGCGGCCAGCCGTGTCCCAGGGCGGTTGGGGGGAGGGGAAGATGAGTAGCAGCAGCAGCAGCAGCAGCAGCAGCAACAGCAGCAGCAGCAAGAAGGCAAGGTCAGTGCGCGGCTCCGGTCAAATGGCATCTTTCGGCAAGAGCCCCGGCCTCGTGCGAAGTGGGACGTACATTGACGGCGCGGTCGCACGGGTCCAACAGGGCGGACCCCATGCCGCCGGAGGTGCTGAAGGGCTTCGGACAGCCCATGTTCAGATCGATGGCTGCCACATCGCGGTGGACCATCTTGGCAACGCGCACAGCGCGCTCCGGATCGGATGTGCCCTGGGGAGCAGGGGTCAGCAGCACGCACAAGCATGTGTGCCGGCAAAGGAGCACAAAGGTGGGGATGTCGGGACGCACGATTTGGAAAATGACGCGGCCGCGCTCCCGGGCGCACGTCTGGAAGATCACCTTTCCAGTCGAGTCGACATAGTCCACGGTGCCCAGGGCGTCTGGGAAAGGTAGTAACAGGGGGGAGGGGACGGCAGGCGTGTTAGGCCGACGAGACAGGGATGGGGAGGAAGGGGCGACCGACGCCGAAACGCACGATTTTCCACGCGAACCGTGCGCAGCATGCTATGATCGACAAGCTCCTCGCCATACACGCGGTCGGCCCCGTACTGCAGGGCGAGGATCCGCTGGAGGAACAGCGGGCCGGCAAGAGGGCAGGGAGAGGGGGAAGAGGGCGTCAGCAGAGAGGAAGAGAGAGAGAGAGAGCGAGCCAGGGGGCTGATACCCAAAAGCAAGGTTGTGCCATCATGTGGGGACATCTCGCCCGGGCTCGCGCACGCACCATCGGCAGCGTGCCACTGCGGACCATGGGAGCCAGGATGTTCATGCCGCGGTAGAGGCTGGTTGCATCGGCCGGGTCGAAGGGCTCCGGCATGGCGCAGGCGGTTGTGTTGGCGGCGCGCACATCAAACGGCCGGTCCGGAATCCGGGGCGATTCGTCGGTCATGCTACGAGGAGAGGGCGACGCCCGGCGAGGCTGGGCACTGACGGTGGCAGAGACGGAAAGCCCGCGTGCAAGGAGGGGAGTTATGCGCTGCTGAAGGCCGGAGCCCGCGTTGCTGACCAGTCGCGAGAAATCGGCAGCGGAGCGGAGCATCAACAGGAGGCTGCGAGGGAGGCGCAGCAGGCAAGGGACCAGATGGGAAGAGACAGCAGGGCTTTCTTTCTCTCTGTGTCTCTCTTTGGCGTAGGATCTCGGGGCGAGGGGGAGGCGACGAGGAGAGGTGTGTATGCTGAGGGGGGGGGGGGGAGCGGGGGGAGGGCAGGCGTGTCGGGCGTGGCAGTGGAGAATCCTGGCGATCTACGGCGACCGCCGCCTGGGTGCCCTTTGGCGTGGACCTCGCGAGATGGGCCTGAAACATGCACCACGTGAGCAATGCCGACTCTGGAGTACACGCGCGCGCACGCTGCCAGCCGCGCCCCAAAGGCCTTCTCCTGGTCGGACAATTCTCCTTTTCCAGTACACCAGGCAGCCTCCCACCCTCCAGGTGACTAGTGGCTGGCAAATCTCCCAAATTGGAAGCCGACCAGCAGGACGCGGCCCCTATCACATGGTCCGGCCTTCTCGCCGATACTGGGCGAGGCACTTTTGTTTGGCGAAAATCCCATTAGCCGGCGGAAATGTGACAGTTATGTGCCAGAAAGCGGGCGGGGCAGCAAACAGACATTCCCCCAATCCTCCGGGGGGAGCCGCCGGCCACCGCCCGCAGGGGGCCGTGCGCGGGAGGGCCGGCCCGTTCGCGCGCCCCGGGAAATGTGCGCTTGTCGGTGGTCACCCTCCGATTAGGCGCGCACCGAGCCGCAAGGGGCTTAAACCATGGGGGGCACAGGCACCAGGGGCCGGCGTCCGGGGGCGTGCGAGCGAGTTAGCGAGTTAGCGAGTTAGTGAGAGAGAGAGGGAGAGAGAGAGAGAGAGAGAGAGATAGGCAGGGAGCGGGCGGGGGAAGGGCTACTGGTTCCCATCGGCCTTATTGGAGGACAGTGCAGCTTCCGGGAACCATCTTCCCAACCTCAGTAGCGCTTTTCCCCGCCCCGGATCTCGCGTCAAGCAAGCGGCGGGAGTGAGGCGACACACACACTCACACACACGCACACACATACACAGAGACAGGACGAGGGATGGAGACCAGGAGAAGTGCCTGCTGGCGGTGCCCTCGCACTCGCTTCCCCGGATCCGGCCGCCCAGACCGGGGCCATTTCTGCCGCCTGCCCGCCGGCCGGTGTGTTGGCCACTCCGCCGCCATCCAGCCCCCGCAAAGCACCCCGCCCCCTTTCATTTCGCACTCCCGCCTTCCCTCCCTCCCGCCTCTCTCTCTCTCTCTCTCTCCTTAGTCCGCACTCTCCTCCGGTTTCCCCCCTCTCTTCGCCCGACAGGCAGGCCCTGTGCACGAACGATACCCATACACACACACACACACACACAGGCACACACGCACACACCGCC
>NW_009242971.1:773020-776981 GCF_000388065.1 Fonticula alba | reverse complement strand
CCCCCCGGAGTTGGAGCACCAGAAAGGCGGGCCGCCCAAGCCCGCGGCCGGAATGGACACGCAAGGGCAGCCTACACCTCGCTTCTCCTCCCCCTTTCCTGTGGCGCGTCCGGCCCCCCCCCCCCTCGTCCCCCTTCCCCGGGTCCCCTCCCCACCCTCTCGCATGTGGCCTCCACCAAGCGAGGCCCAGCACATTGACCTGCACTTGGACATAGTGGCAGCTTTGCGGCGCCTCGAGGCGCTCCTCTTCACACTCTTCTCCTCGGCTCTCTGCTGCCGTGGGGTCTACCCAGCAGGTACTTGGGAGGCAGCCGCTCCTTGCGGGGCGCATGATCCTCCCCCCCCCTCGATCCTCTCGGGCCCAACCCGTTGCCCGGTCTAACCCTTGGCGTTTGGTGCGGATTTGGTCCCGGTGGCAGGATGCTTTAATTGGGTGGATCCAGCTGTGTTCGACGGGAGAGCCAGCATTGCCGGGCCCATGGGCTGGGTCGTCCAGGATGCCCGGCTCCGGGAGACCTTGTCCCATGGCTTGCGAGAGATATTGAACCCACTCAACCGACCGGTGCGCATCATGCCCGTGGGCTTTTTCTTTCCTTTCGGCCGCCTGCGCCGGCTGGGATCCAGCTCCCCGTGACCCCGCTGACCCCCATGCACATGTGTGGTCCACACATGTCCGACCCTCTCCCCGGGTGACGAAAAATCATGCACCCGCACCGCCTCCCTTGCCACCGCCACCGCCACCGCCACCGCCACCGCCACCGCCACCGACACAACAATCAGCCGATCACGGTCGCCCTGGACCTGGTCCAGTCGGCCCCATTCTGCTGTGGACATTCGACCCGCTGTGCGGCCGCGCGCCCCGTCGTCGTGGAGCGCCTGCTCTGTGCCATCCTGGAGACCCACATCGACCACCTCTCCTGCCCTCTCCTGCAGGCTGCCTGCAAGCCGACTGACGATGTGCTGTCGCTGTTCGGCCAGTGCCTCGACCTCGGCACTCGGCCAGTGCCCGCAGCCCGGCGATGCCCGCACTGCCACCTCGCCGAGCCCATGTGCCAGGCCTGCCAGGTCCCGCCCAAGGAGAGTGCCGCTGACACATTTGCCGTGCGCATTGGCCAGACACCCTCCGACCTGGCGGCCGGGTCCTTCATTGCGACCTGGCTCCCGACCGGGTCATCTGCCAGCCCGAGCGGGGAGAATCCCCTGGAGGCCGAGCTACAAGTGCAAGTCCAGCCTGATGATGCCGATGGTGGCACCGGTGGCCAGAGAACCTTGACGCCGCTGGGGCTTGTGGGACTTGAGGAGCTTGGCTTTCCGAGCTCCTTCCAGGTATGTGAGCGTGGTGCCAGGGGCGGGGGCTTTTCCTTCTTTGCCTTTCCTCTTCCTGGGGGTAGCCTCTTCTATTGGGGGGTTTTGTCTGGGGGGGGGGTCATCCGGCGAAGTGCGCACTCGCACACGCGGATGGCCTATCGCCAAGATGCACCGGTAAGCTGACTTCCGCGAGGGCATCCCAGTTGGAGGTCTTCCATGAGACACCGTCGGGCATCTAGTCGCGAGCAATCTCCGAGAAGACCTCGCCCACATCAGACACACCCAGCTCCGGGTGCGCCAGACCATACCGCAGAGCCACCACAGCAGCCGCATGCTCGGCGGTCTTCTTGTTCATGAACCAATTCTCGCTACCAAAGGCCTTGCCAGAGTCCAGGGTCACGGTGGAGCTGGCACGAGAGAGAGAGAGAGGGAGATGTTAGGGGAAGTTGCCCATCGGCGTCCCACCACCCCTGGAGTTGTCCATGTTTCAAGGGAGGGGGGGGGGAGAGAGTCGCACGCGCGGCGTGTGGCAACGTACCGGAACGCCCGCCGGGTGTCACACCGGACAGTTTCGTACTTGAGTGAGTCGCTGGTCAGACCGTTGAGGATCTGCTTGGGAGGGTTGCCCGGGGTGAACAGCCGCGGCGTGAGCTTGTTGTCCGGCGACGTAAGCGGAGGAGAGAGAGGGAGAGAGAGAGAGAGCAGGATCATCAGCAAGCGGCGGGCAAAAAGCCGGGTGGAAAGGGGAAAGGAGGGTGCACCGAGCGCAGATGGTGCCCGGACTTGGCATACCTTGAGCGGGACACGCACGACACCGTCCTCCGAGGGCTCCGGCTCGCCGGTCGGGCCAAGGCGCAGGCGCTTGGCCGACGGCTCGCCGGTCCCCGGAAGCGGAGCATGCTCCCGTCGGGAGGCCTCAATCCCCCGGGCAAAGTAGTCGAACATGGCCGGGTCCTCCACCAGTGCATACAGCTCGCGCAAGTTCAGGCAGGGGGCAATCCGGGGGGCCAGTTCCCCGGCAAAGCGCCGGTCTTCCTCCTCGAAGTCCGGGCAGAAGGTCCGCCCCGGGTCGGCCACCGAGCACATCTGATGCAAGATGTACTTGGCATTTTCCAGGTTGTGATCCAGCTGCGCGCAGATGCGCATGAAGTCCCGGGCCACCTGGCGCAGGGGCAGCGGGCCCTCCCGACGGAAGACCGAGCAATTCCAATGCGCCGCCCGGGCCAGCATGATCGCCCCATCCGGGTGCATGGACTCGCGCAGGCGCTGGATATCCTCGAAGGAGTGCACGAGACTCGACACGCCACTGTGTTGGCGCGAGGAGGAGAGGAAAGAGAAAGGGAGGCCCAGCCACCGGGCCCGGTATGTCAGTTAGACAGCATCCCAGGCACTGGCGCAGCCAGGGGCAGGGGCAAAAGCACCCGCGGCAAGCTCGTGTGCGTGGGCGTGTGCGTGTGCGTGTGGGTGGGCGGGGGGGGGGGGGGGGGCGAAGGAAATCCAGCAAAAGAGTTGGCGCACTTGAGCAAGATGGCGGCCCGGCTTCCGGCCGCGGAGGACACCGGGCCAAACCAGCTGGTCGTTGGGGCCTCTCGGGGCCGGGTGTGCGGGAACCGAGTGTGGATACCGATGGCCGCCACGCCGGTGCGCGACAGCGTGTCCACCAGGCGTTGCGATGCTTGGAGCGACCGGATACCCGGGATGCCAGGGGCCGGGGCATCCTCGGCGAGGGCTGCTCCGCCGGAATCAGGGGCCTCGGCCTGGCCGCCTGGAACTGTCAGAACCTGGGGCAGCGGGGCATTGGTATTCCGAGCCTGGGTGTGAGCTCGCAAGACCTCCTCGCGCTCCTCGGCATCGACAATGAAGCGGATCTTGCAGGTAACCGGGCAGGACAAGTCCGCTGCCTTGAGGGCCTTGAGGATCTGCACGGCGGCCAGCCGTGTCCCAGGGCGGTTGGGGGGAGGGGAAGATGAGTAGCAGCAGCAGCAGCAGCAGCAGCAGCAACAGCAGCAGCAGCAAGAAGGCAAGGTCAGTGCGCGGCTCCGGTCAAATGGCATCTTTCGGCAAGAGCCCCGGCCTCGTGCGAAGTGGGACGTACATTGACGGCGCGGTCGCACGGGTCCAACAGGGCGGACCCCATGCCGCCGGAGGTGCTGAAGGGCTTCGGACAGCCCATGTTCAGATCGATGGCTGCCACATCGCGGTGGACCATCTTGGCAACGCGCACAGCGCGCTCCGGATCGGATGTGCCCTGGGGAGCAGGGGTCAGCAGCACGCACAAGCATGTGTGCCGGCAAAGGAGCACAAAGGTGGGGATGTCGGGACGCACGATTTGGAAAATGACGCGGCCGCGCTCCCGGGCGCACGTCTGGAAGATCACCTTTCCAGTCGAGTCGACATAGTCCACGGTGCCCAGGGCGTCTGGGAAAGGTAGTAACAGGGGGGAGGGGACGGCAGGCGTGTTAGGCCGACGAGACAGGGATGGGGAGGAAGGGGCGACCGACGCCGAAACGCACGATTTTCCACGCGAACCGTGCGCAGCATGCTATGATCGACAAGCTCCTCGCCATACACGCGGTCGGCCCCGTACTGCAGGGCGAGGATCCGCTGGAGGAACAGCGGGCCGGCAAGAGGGCAGGGAGAGGGGGAAGAGGGC
>NW_009242971.1:766075-770898 GCF_000388065.1 Fonticula alba | reverse complement strand
CCCCCCTTCCTCCCCTCCCCAGCCCCGGCATCATGAACCACTTCCGTATAGGCTCGAAGGAGGCCTTCTCCGGGCACGAGAAGCGCTTCTTCCGCGACACGAAGCCGGTCCCCGCCAACGAGGGCCTGGGGCTTCGGCTGGCGGCCAAAAAGGCAACGCGCCATCGTGACTCGGCCAGGCGCGCCGGTGGGCAGACGTCGCCGCGAGACCCCAAGATCGTGGCCGCGGCCGCCGCTGTCAGTGCCACCACCGAGCCGCAAGGCACCTCGGGGCAATCTCCCACCGCGGGCAACCTCGACGCATCCCCCACCGGAGCACCCTCGAGAGAGGCCCCGGCGCCGTCCGCGTCCGCGTCTCTGCCGACCGAGCCAGTCTCACACGCCCGGGCCGATGTTCCGGGAGAGATGCCCGCCTCGACGCCCCCTCTGACGACCCCCTTCCAGGGCCTGTCGGCCTCCTTCGATCCGAGCGTGGCCCCGAGTCGCCTTCGGTCATTCGGTGCGTGGGGTGTGCATTGCCCGCATGAGGGTTTTTTTTTTTTTTCTTTTTTTCCCCCCCGTCTCCTCCACTGCCCAGCTGGGCGCCTCATGCCTGCGGCCCGCGCGGTCTCGATGTTCCCCTTGCCTGACCCCCTGCCCGCGCAGTTGACCTCGGAGGCAAGCATGTGGAGACCGGCGGCCAGATCCACTTCTCGGATGGCCCGCACCCGCGCGTTGCCCACCCGTGTGTCCTTTCCTCGTGCTACATCGACGACCTGCAGGAATGCCTGGCGCTGAGCTCGCCACTCCCGGCAAGCATGGTCTCCGGGTCGACTCCCTTTGCCTTTGACATCCTCTCGCCCGGGTCATACATCCTGTCCAAGGATGCGGCGCTCCTCTGTACGGGCTTCACCTCGGCGCCTGGTCTGACGCCCGGTTCGGGGGAACTAACCACAGATCATATGCATCCCCCCCGCCCCCGCTGCCCCTGGGCCCCGACAGCCGAGGTACTCACCGCCGCATTGGCTGGCGTGATGACAAACGAGTCGCTGGACTTCAGCGCATCACCAGCCCCCCTGTCAGCCGAGGAGGAGAGCATGGCCGAGTCGGACTCCGAGCTGCACACCCTGAGCCTGTGTCCAGCCTCGCCAGTTCCCCCGGTGGCCGGTGCCCCGGGCCCGAAGGCGGCCCCAAGCTCGCGGCCTCTCTTGCCGCCGGTGCTGGATGTGTCGGCCACACCTTCGCCCGAGCCGGTGGCAGACTCCTCTTCGGTCACGCCCCGGCCGGCTGCCCGGCCCGACCACTCGCCGGTGATCACTGACAGTACCACGCGCAGCATGGCCAACACCCAGGCCTCCGCCTCGCCGGCTCTCTTCGACCAAAGGGCCCCCCTGGGATCGGCAACCACCGCCGGCGAAGCTCCCTCCACTCCCAAGACTCCCTCTGCCCGGCCATCGTCCTCGGCTGGAACTCCCGCTGTGGCATCTTCGCCCTCCATCGCATCCAGGGCCTCGTCCACGGCTCGACGCACGCGCACCCGCTCTCGCAAGCATCCAGCCGAGGCGGCCGCCGTGTCGCCTCCCCAGCAGGCAGATATCTTGCGTGGACTCCTTGCGCCATCCAGGACAAAGACTGCCGGTACTCCTGTTGCCGGCGCCGGGGCCAGCACCGCCGCCCCCGCCAGCACCGCCGCCACGACTGCTCCTCCGACGATGGCCACCGTTCAGCCCCAACCAGTCCCTGCGATGCTCCCCCAACAACAGCAACAGCAGCAGCAGCAGCAGCCATCGATCGTTGAGACCCCCTTCCAGCGGATGGCTCCCTTCCTCCAGCGCCCGGCCGACGATCACCATCTCCGCCGGGTGGTCGGCGGCGATGTCCTCCTGCCGCACTCGACACCGCGCCTGAATGCCCCCGGCATGGGGTACGGAGGGGGCTCGATGACGCCCGGCTTCCAGCCCCTGCCCTCCCTTGCTCAGCAGCAACTCAACTCCTCGCCGCAGCTGTCGGCGCCGCTGGCGATCCCCCCGCAGCACCAGCATTCCCTCGGCGGCGGGACCTTGGCCGGGACTCCGCAGCTGTTTTACCTTTCCAACGGGCAAATGGTGCCGGTCGCCTCGTCCGCGCTGGGTGGCATGGCTCTCCCCTCCTTGCAGCAGCAGCAGCAGCAGCAACAGCAGCAACTGCTGCAGATGCAGCTTCAGATGCCCCTTCAGCAGCCTCGGTTCGTGCCGGAGCTGCAGCAGCCCCAGTTCCAGCAGTTCCCCCAGCTGCAGCACCCTCTGCAGCCCATGCACCCGATGCAGCAGCAGCAGCAGCCCATGCAATATCAGCAGCCCATGCAGCTGCCAATCATGGGGAGTGTCTTCGAGCCGGCGCCACCCCCACCCCCACCTCCTCCTCCGACAGCCGACATGGACTCCTGCAAGCGCATCATCCTATCCCTGATGAAGAATTACGGCGCGGACTTGGTTCTGCGCGGCCTGGCCAGCGTCTGCTGGGTCACTTCGAATGTCGGCAGCTCGGCCGAGCAGCCATCCCAGCCGCTGCGCTGGAACCAGATGTTCATCGACCATCACCTGCCCACGTTGGGGACCCCGTCGAGCGATGAGCTCCGGGACTACTTGCAGCGGTGGGGCGCCCTGGCCGTGGTGCTGGAGCAGTTGCTGATCCTGGCCCCGAGCCCGCGCCGAGTGGGGGAAGGCGCCCAGCACCCGAGCGATCAGTCCTTTGTTCGGGTGGCCGTGGACAAGATGTTTGCCTTCACCCTGTTGAGTTCCCTCGAGGCGGAAATCCTCCCCAGCCGGCAGCCCCCAGGGCCGGGGCCGGCCGACTGCTCCACCCCCCGCTCCGGTGCCTCGAGTAGCTCCTGAGAAGTGCCCGGCCGCATTTCCTCCCCTCCCTCTGCCCCTTCCCGATTGCCGGCGCGCCGCCACCCCCCCCGGAAGTGAAGATGGGCGCGAGGGGGGAGGAGGCAGGCAAGAAGAAAGAAAAAAATAGAAACACACTGTACACTCTGTTTCGGCGCATGCATGTGTCTTTTCACATGCCCTGCCCCGCCCTCGCCGATGGGATTGGCAGGGGGAGGAGGGGGGAAAAGCGAGGCAGGTCTGACGTTGCGGCTGGGACAGCGCAAAGGGAAGAGGGGGAAGGAGGTGGCAAGGACAAGGAGCGCAACGGCGGCCAGGACAGGCAGGCAGCAGGCGGACGGCAAGGGCGGCAAGAGGGGGAGGCAGCAAAAGCGAGGGGGATTGCTTCAGGCATTGCCCTCGCACAGGTCGCTCCAGTCGGACTCGTCCTGCACCGGGACATTGACCACCAGGGTGTCCTCCGGGCTCGGGGACAGGGGGGAGCTGATGGAAGCCGAGAGGGCCTGGCTGATGGCCGAGGAGACGACCTGGTCGGCGAGGTCCTGCACCGCCGCCGGGAAGGGCTCCCCGCCGGCCTCGCGCGCGGCGAGATACCCAGCCCACAGGGCGCGCGCCGGGTCCTGAGAGTCCAGCAGATCGACCGCCTCGCGGACCGCCTCCAGTAGCGAGTCCTCGGCCGGGTCGAACACGGTGTCGGCCTCGCGCTCCAGGGTGGCCTGGATGCGCGAGAAGATGGACAGGCGCTGGGGCAGGTCATACTCCATGCCCAGCCCCGGGACCGAGCCGCCGATCAGGAGACGGGCACAATCGTCATGCCGGCACAGGAGGGCCCCATGCAGCGGGGTCCACCCATCCTGCAGCGACCGGATGGTGGGATCGGCATCGGTGCGCGCGAGCAAGAAAAAGATCACCCGGGAGATTCCCCGGTCTGCGGCCCAGTGGAGGGCCGTCAGGCCCGACGCATCGACCGTGTCCACTTCCTGCGGCGGGTGCTCCGAGGAGACCGGCTTGGGGGGGGCCTCTGCCGGGGCGGGGAACCCGCGCACCGTGGCCGCCAGGACGTGCTGCACCTGAAGCGGATCCTCCAAGTGGCTGTAGTGCGTCAGCCGCAGGGTGTTGTGCAGGGGGAGTTCATCGGGAAGCCTGTGCGCATCGGGGGGGGGGGGGGGGGGGATCCGAGCCGAAGGGGAGTTAGAAGCCCGAGGGAAAGGGCGGGCATCCGTAGGACACCAGCGAGGGAGGAGGGGAGGATGTCCTCACCAAAAGACACCAGCAGTGCGTGTGCGCTTGTGCGCTTGTGCGCTTGTGCGCTTGTGTGTGTGTGTGTGTGTCTGCGTCTGCGAGTACGCACGAGAGATCGGTCACCGGCCGGCTCACGCAGTTGCTCATAGCAAAGTCCTCGGTCGGGATGTCGGCATCGGCACCCGCCGGAGCGGTGGCATCCTCGGCAACTGGCAGTTGGGCGATCCCCGGCGGGGTATATGCCCGGAGGCGCTCGTCCGACGGCGAGTCCATCAGCAACTCCGGGTCACTCTCATCACCAGGGGCGTGGGCGGGGACACCCCCAGTCCCGGGGATGGCCTCCAGGCCGAAATAGTCCTTCACCATGAGGATGTAGGCCATGGCGGCGTCGGCCCGAGTCGGGAAGTTCTCCCGGGCCACAGAGCGCGCATGACTATGCGGCGCATTCGGGCGAAGGTTAGTGATGGCCGGGAGAGTGGCCCCGCAAGGGGGCCGGGGATCGGCAATGGGCCGGGCGCAAACGCACTGCTTGAGCTTGGCCTCGCCCCAGCCGGAGGGAGCGTTGGCCGCGTCGCGCCTGGCGTCCTCATCACGGGTGGCCAGCGCCGCACGGTAGGTCGAGTAGAGGCTGAGCTTTTGCTTGTTCGAAAGGCTAGCGGCCTTGGAGGAGCTGGACACGAAGAATGTGGCCAACTCAAACTCACGCTCTGTCGGAGGTGGGCGGGTGGGTGGG